>NC_043761.1:0-300000 GCF_902148845.1 Salarias fasciatus | reverse complement strand
GTTAGGCTTGAAGCCAAGATTGGTCCAGTCACAGATATAATGTTCTGGTAACAGCCTGTGTTCTAATGTAACTCCAACTGTCCTCCCGAGGTTTATTCTTTTATTCTGGAAATGCTTTGACCTTATTCCTATTTGTGATGAATATAGTTAAGTGGTTTGTTTCTGTGCTGTCTCTGAGCTGTAAATCCTGTTGACAAGTAGCTTATGTATCTGACATGTTGCTGATTTCAACATGAAGTTCAGCATTGTTGGGTTTGTAACTCATATAAAAGTTTGAGGCCAGAGGATTTTATTAAAAACATGACAGTCACCTACAATGTGAAATAATTCTCTAATCATCTCAATCAATTTATTTTTGTATAGCCCAGTATCACAACAACAGTTGCCTCAGAGGGCTTCAAGGTAGCCACACCAAAAGTAAAATAAGTTATAGTCATCATCTCAAGCACTTCTCAAAAGCAGTGGTGGCTGGTCATTGGGGGCAGGTGGAGCACAGCACCTTTATGTTGTGTTTGACAGATATGGTGAAAATACCCAATCTACAAGCTCGCTTCTCAAAAAGTATCGATATCTCAGTCCAAAATTTCCTTAACAGTGCCTCCCCAGTTTTTTTTTTTTTTTTTTTAATGACTTGTTTAGGACTCGAGGAAAAAAGTTTAGGACTTGGACTCGACTCGGGACTCGACTGTCTTGACTTGGGACTCGACTCAGGACTTGACTGTCAGGACTCGGGACTCGACTCGGGACTCGAGTGCAAAGACTTGAGACTCGACTTTGACTTGCAAAACAAGGACTTGGTCCCACCTCTGCCAAAGACCCAGTGAAAGAACCAACCAGTCCAGTCAAAGAACCAACCAGTCCAGGGAAAGAACCAAAGACCCAGCGAGAGAACCAACCAGTCCAGGGAAAGAACCAAAAAAAAAACAAAAAAAACAAAACAATGAAAGAACCAACCAGTCCAGTGAAAGAACCAAAGACTCAGTGAAAGAACCAACCAGTCCAGTCAAAGAACCAACCAGTCCAGGGAAAGAACCAAAGACCCAGGGAAAGAACCAACCAGTCCAGTCAAAGAACCAACCAGTCCAGGGAAAGAACCAAAGACCCAGGGAAAGAACCAACCAGTCCAGTCAAAGAACCAACCAGTCCAGGGAAAGAACCAAAGACCCAGGGAAAGAACCAACCAGTCCAGTCAAAGAACCAACCAGTCCAGGGAAAGAACCAAAGACCCAGTGAAAGAACCAACCAGTCCAGTCAAAGAACCAACCAGTCCAGGGAAAGAACCAAAGACCCAGTGAAAGAACCAACCAGTCCAGTCAAAGAACCAAAAACCCAGCGAGAGAACCAACCAGTCCAGGGAAAGAACCAAAAAAAAAACAAAAAAAACAAAACAATGAAAGAACCAACCAGTCCAGTGAAAGAACCAAAAACCCAGTGAAAGAACCAACCAGTCCAGTGAAAGAACCAAAAACCCAGTGAAAGAACCAGCCTCATGAAGAACCAATCCAGTGAAAATCTGGAGTTTTGTGACAACGGAACCGACCCTGACAGAACCTCTTTCTCTCTCCACTCACTTCTATTCATCTGATTTTACTGTTTTTCTCACTGGAGAGTTTTTGAATCTTGTCTTCAGTCAGTTCCTATATTTTGTGATTGTTCTTTTTGGAGGTGAAGTACTGTTTGTGCTTTCTTGTGATTTTTTGGTTCTAACTGTAAAGCCTGATTCACGCTGCTGCGTCTCGGCGACGCCGTACCTACGCCGTCACTGAGCATATCTTCCTTCTGCGTCAAGGGAACGCCCTCCTCTGCAGTTCCACCGTCTGTGTTTATTTGTGAGGCTCTTGGCGGGTCTGTTGTTTCTCTTCCAGTCAGTCAGAGGCATCGATGGCGACAGAGCAGCGGTTTGGAGCTGGAGCGCATCAATGTGGAACAACAGGCAACGTTACTCCGATTGGGGTGGATGGGTGGGGGGTGGGGGACGGGGCGGGGTGGATGGGGGGGTAGATAGGGGGGTGGTGGGCTGTGGGGGTTAGGGGGTTGGGGAAGGTGCGTGTATGTGTACGTGTGTGTGTGTGTGTGTGTATGTGTGAGTATGTATGTATGTTTTTGTATGTGTGGGTATTTATGTAGGTGTATGTGAGTGTGTGGGTGTGTATCTGGATATGTATGTGTGTGACTATGTATGTGTGTGTGGGTATGTATCTGTGAGCGTGTATGTATGTGTGTGTGGGTGTGTATCTGTAAGTATGTATGTGTGTCTGTATGTGTGTGTGTATATGTGTGGGCGATTGGAGCTATGTATGAGAGAGTGCGGTGTCCTGTGGGGGGGGGGGCCCCGGTGGGTCTGGGGGCGGTGGGCTCTGGGTCTGGGTCCTTCTGCTGCCCCCTGTCTGTCCTCACCTTCACTCCTCCTGATGCATGATGGGAGGTGCTTCTTGGGTCGGTGGCTCTCTGGCCATGGTCGCTGTCCACCCCGGTCCTGCGGGGGGGGGGGGGGGGGGGGGGGGGGGGGGGGGGGGGGGGGTGGCGCTCCTGGCCCTGTCCTTCATCGGGGGGCTCCTGGGTGACGGGGGTGCTGCGGCATCCCCGGACCCCCCGCTCCCCCCGCTCTCATGCACACACACGTAGGGCTTTGGGAGGCGGGCTTATCAAGTTGGGTGTGGTGGAGGGTGGAGGGGGGTGGAGGGGGGGTGGAGGGGGCCGTCTAAGTGGCCCCAATCACTGCACCCTTCGGTGGCGGGGTGCGTGGCCGGAGCGCTGGGGGGTGTACTGGCCTGGGGTGGGTAGCCGCCCGTGTGGGCCGGTTCTCCCGGGGGGGTCATGGCCCTCCGCCTGGGTGGGGGGTTGGCTCCTGGGCTCTTGGGCCTCGGGCTCTGGGCTCTGCCCGCCCCGTGCGTCCGGCGCCCGGGGTGGACCGGCTCCTGCCGGTCGTGGCTCCGCGGGGCCCGGGTCCCGGGGCTGCCGCGGTCCCCGGCCGGGGCTTTCCTCTGCCCCGTTTCTGGACCGGAGCGGGGGCGTCTGCCTGGGGGGGCGGCTTGGATCCGGGCTCTGTGATGTCCGCCGGCTGTCTGGGCTCTGAGGGCCTCTCTGGCCTGCTTCTGGCCTTCTCAGAGGTCAGAGGTCATATATGCATGATCACTATCACCATCACTGTCACCATCATATTCACATGATCACGCTGATCTTTAATCACTCTTCACATACTGGGTTACCTTGTCTTCTTGTGGTGGTTAGACTAATGGTGATCTGTAGCAGACCTCTCTTGATGCACGCCCCGAGTTTACTACTAGTTACTACTAGTTACTACTAGTTACTACTAGCTATATTCAAAAAAAAAAAAAAAAAAAAGGGTTTGTGGTGTCCTTGCATTTCCTTCCTCCCCTACACCTTTTATTTTTGAGGCCTGGTCTGTTCACTAATATGGTTCGGAAAAAAAAAAAAAAAGTATGTCTGGTTCTGTAATTTTCTGTGTTGGTTGTCGGCTCTGTTTTGGTGTTGTCTAGATCGGGGGTTTGGGATTGTTCTAGGTTGTGTGTGGTGCGTCGACAACACTGTTTTGTATTGTGACTTTGTACATAGGTTGTGCCCCCCCCCCCGTTCTCCCTCTCTTTATCTTTCTCTCTTTCTGTCTCTCGCTCTCTGAGCGTCTCCGTCCCGGTCCTGTCCTCAGCCATGCCGGATGCCAGCGTTAAATAAAGGCAGCAGCAGGAGGAGACTCAGTCTCGTCCTGCTGCTGACATTAAAATCTGTTCGGATAGTAAAAGGCTACAATCAGACAGTATTGCACGCCCCAGCTGCCGAACAGGACAAGGGAAAAAAAACAAAAACAAAAAAAACCTTACTCCGATTGTTGTTGCGCAGGCGACACAGGAGACGTTTGCAGAGGTGGTCTGTCCGACTATTAAACCAGTCGAGGACGTGTGAAATTTTACTGTTTCCTATTACAAATTTTGCATGTTCTATCTTACTATTTCCTGTTCTGTTTATTATTGGCTTTATTGACCTAAGACTAGCTTAGGTCAAGAGGGGGAATTGTGGAAATTTACAACTTCTATGACTGTTCTACTGTCTTCTGACCGATTTAATATCATGGAGAAATGCAGCTTGTGACTTATAATCTTGCTCGCCTAATCAGACATACGCTCATGTTCATGCAAGGAATCTTTGAGTATCTCTGTGCAGAAAGACGACTTCTTATCAGGCACGGAGCGGCTGTGCCTGATAAGCTGTACATGATATCACGTAAAGACCCGGAAACTACGTTCTGAGCGGACCAATCACATCCCTCGACGTTCACGTCACCACGCGTCGACACGACACATGGTTAGGATTTTTGGGAGGTGTGCATCAAGCCCTAGCGTAGGGGCTGCATCGACGGCGTAGGTCCTGCGTCGCTGCGTTTCAGAAGCATACAAAGGCCTTAACACCTTCACGGATAACAAATCAATACCGTCTAGAATAATCAGTAACCGTGAACACGTCATTTTCCTCCTCGTTCTTTTTCACCGTGATCTTTGGGGTCATGATGTTTCCTGAAAGCTTCAGAAAGTAACATTAGCTCACTAACACATCTTTCCCACTGGCTGAAACACCCGTTTAAACCCGCTAAACCCCGGCTCCTCGTGGCCGTGGGAAAGACTTTAACCAGCATTTGGACCCGGGTCGACTGACCCTGCAGGCCACCCGGGTTTTAACAGCTCGTTAACGGCAGACCCGATGCTGTAATTTACACGATGAAGTCGATGTTGTCTGATAACTACTGGAATGTCTTTGATTTAATGGGATTAACAGGGACTATATCCGAATGGAGACAGAGCCCTCCAGTGGTCATATGGCGCAACTGAACACGTGTAAACCCAGTTACAGGCGGGTTAGTCGTCCCGGTTAAACGGGTAGAAAACACTGTCAACAATGACACCTCTAGTCCTAACCTTGAAAATAAATAGATTTAGAAATCACAAGGCGATTTAAAATGACAAATTTAAAGTTGTTAAAATGTATAAATTCAAATATTTCAAAACTAATATCTGATTCTCTTCTCGAGATAAAGATCTCAACATACTAATATTTATGTGTGTATTGTATTCATTTGAAAACTAGATTTATATAAAAAATATTGTCCATATTTCAACTTTTATTTAAAATTCAGATTATTTATTTGGAATTCTATGAAGCATTACTTTCACACAGCAAGGCGGCGCTGCGGATGGCTGCCTCGGTGTGCTGCTGCTCACTCTTCTCTCTTACTTTCTTTGTTCATTCTGTTTTTTGTTGCATTGTGGGATGTCTTACACCAGACAGGAGCTCCTGGACATCAGATCCTTGACCCCTCATGATCTTTCTTCCACGATCATCGTATCTTCGCGGGATTTATCGGCCATCATAGAGGCGGCGCCTCGGTGCATCTTCGGAGGCGGGGAAGGCGACACCTTGGACGAACTTCAGCTATTGACGGTGAAGGACAGAGTGTCTTCGCCTTCTGTGCTGTGCTTTATGGAGACGTGGCTGTGAAACAGCTCTGAGGCCTTACCTGTAGAGCTTGTGGCGCACAAACTCTGCACAGCAGCTCCTCTGTGCCAAAGCTGGTGCCTATACATATTTTGCGAAGGGAAAAACTGTGTGTGACTTTGCGGAAACTGCAGGGTCGCAGCAGCAAGAAACGTAGAAAGAAAAGTAGAAAAATACAAAATACAAAGGCCAGCCATACAAGGAAAAGTTAAATATCATTTGTATGTGAAATTAGATAGAATTACATAACAAATATACTGACGACACGACTAATTATTAAATTTAAATGAAATATAACGGAAATACAAATGAAGAAACATATAATTAAGTAATAGATATAAGCTGACAGATATAAATCAAATATAATTTACATAAAGATCCAAGACAAATATAATGAAATAAATAACCAGTGGTGGGCGCGTTCCGCTAATCAGCTAACCGCTAATTAGCGAAGCTAATATTTTCATTAGCGGATTAGCTGTTCAGCTAATTTTGAAAAACATTATCGGACTAATTAGCTTCCGCTAAATTTACACATTAGCGACTCTGGTTTCCGAGAGTGCCTGAACCAGAGACATCATAAAAGAACCCACCAACCTCCGCTGCGCGTTGTGTGCGTCCGGTCAGATAGGTTAACCTGGGAGGCGATCAGAACCGCCGTGCGCGTGGCGCTTCCGCGTCCGGTGCGTTCGGGCCGTTAACCTATCTGACTGCCGCACCGAACGCGCAGTGGAGCGCCGCGCGCCGCGGCTCGCGCTCTGCAGCGCCCGCTCTGCAGCGCCCGCTCCGCTTCCTTCTATTTTTCACGCGAGCCGCGAGCGCCGGGAGCGCCATATGTCAAGCTGGATCAAGCAGATCGGACCAGACAGGAAGTCGGAAACAGAAAAGGCAAGAGAATCCGGTCAATTTACAAAATAAAATAAATTAAATGATGATTAGTTACAGTGCTGCTCGTCCGTCTATAATTTGTCACTTGGGTCTAATCACAAGACAGATGGACACACACACAGACATACGCATGTACGCACCCAATCAAACACACACACACACACACACACACACACAGCGACAGAGATTCACGTGATGCAGAAAAAAAGAGGACAGGAGGAGAAAGTCTCTCCACAGGTCACCAGAACACACCTCCATCCCGGCAGAGCGACAGAGGGAACAAACGTGAAAACCGAGAGCAGCCGGATCAGCCGAGAGCAGCCGATGTGACCGGCGGAGAGCAGGCAGCAGACACGCCTCCAGTGCGAACAGCCGAGCTCCGCGACGGCGCCTCCGCTACGCTTCCGCGTCCAGTGCGTTCCCGGCGTAATATACCCACATTTCATTCATGAGTTTATTTGCATACCCATATATGGTGCCAAGGGTTGAGTTGGGGGGGATTGTGGGCGGGGTCGGCCACCGTCACGTTCTCCGCAGGATTTGAAACCGTGACTTGGAAATTGCGAACAGCTGTGCGGCGGACTTTTTTTTGGCTCCTGAATTCTTTTTGCGGACAGAAGTTTGCGCTGCGTTCTCACGCACCATTATTGTCAGATTGTCCCGCAGAGTTTCATGAGTAAGGCCCTTGGACTCTGCCGGCAGGATACCAGCTCTTCAGAGTGGCTCGCTGCACGGAGTGTTCGGGATTGCATTGCTAACAATGCAAAGTAATTAGGATAAAACTGACATTAGATACATTCTTGTGAGGATTGAATGAGTAATGATTTTAATTGATAATATACTATAAATAATGACATTATTACACACATGGAATGAATATGTTTAAAGAAAAAGATTAAAATAAATGTGTGTGTGTGTACATATATATATATATATATATATATATATATATATATATATATATATATATATATATATATATATCTATATCCCATTATGTTGACAATATTTATGGAACAGGCCATTTATACTTAAAGGTGCTGTAGGCAGGATTTTGCTAGTCAATGCTAACTTTTCTGTGTTTTCTTTTAATTAAATGTCAGAGTATCCATTGATAATCCTTTAGGAGTGTAGCATAATTGCACTACTGCGAGGGCGCTGCATTTCCATCTGTCCCTGTTCTGAGCTGAAAAGGAAACTCGACAGCTCCAGGTATCTTTGACCAATCAGAAGAGCCCCTGAGGCTCTAACCGTGGCCTTTTCTCAATACGTGTACTTCTCTGTACTTGTGAACTCGCGGACTCATGAAACGTCATCAGCCAGAGACCAAATACTGTTCCAATTCAAAGTTCGCATTTCACCAAGCACGCATGAAATACCCGGATGTGACTAACTCCGCCCACTTTACCGAGTCTGCATCGGACCAGACTTGTGCAGACTTGAGAAGCGAAATTACCCAGAATGCATTTCGCAAGACATGCCGGAGGTGTAAACACACAGCGGTGAGTAAAAAAAACTCTGAAATATTAGCGTTATTGTTTAACAGAACGTAGTTTTAACGGTGTTTCAGGCGAGAATATAGCTGTTTAGAATGTTGATATGAAGTCAGTCTTTTCACATCAAGCTTATTTGAAAATTTGTTCCGACGATTTCGGACATTTGGGGACCGGACGGCTTAACGAGGCGACCCGGCGCTCAGCTGCTTCCTGCCGGCTGCAGCAGGCTGCGACTCTCCGCTGTGCTTAAACATAAGATATGGATCGTTTTGTATGAATCCAACGGTGTCTTGGTCCAGTGTAATCTGTTTCAGAGTAAATTTTTTTAATTTGATTTAATTTTTATTTGTTTATTTGAATGGGACAGTGCACATTAATGAACATGCTGAAACATGTCAACATGCCGGATTGTAGCTTGATGCTAATTTCTATCCGTAGTTCCATTTACATAAAAACATATCAAGACAGTACAACATTTCACAGTAAGAATAAATAAGAGCAAAGAAAAGGAGCAGTAATAATATAATACAAGTATTGACAGTTAAGTATCCACAAAGCTGCCCCAGGAGCTAGAATGCTGTGGGAAGTACGGTGCACTGAGCCCTGTCCTCTAATGTCTGAATGTTCTTCCCTTTAGTCCGTTCATTGCTTTTCCCCTGCTGTCCCCCCCTTCGAGGGGGAGTCTTCTCCAGTTTCAGTTGCTGACTCCACTATTACGAAGGCCTATGAACAAGCTCCGTCCGGACCGGGAGGACACTCCTGTCGGTCCTGCCCGTGGACTGGCTTCAGTTCTACTGCTGGGATCCGTGGTTCTTGTGCTGGACCGTCCAACGGACTGTCCTCAACATAGTCCTAGGCTTTACTTCTTATTGTCTCATGCTAGCTGTTGCCAAAGCTGTCCGTCCCTGGGAGAGGGATCCCTCCATACTGTGGTTCTCCCCAAGATCTCTTCTTCTCCCACTGGGTTTCTGGAGTTTGTTCTTGCCGGATGTGAGGGTCTAAGGCGGTGGTTGCTTCGTTCTGTCTCGTTACTGTAAATATTGACATATTACCATTATGCTTATTCACTGTTTTTACTTTTACCGACCAATGTAACATCTTGAAGCCCTCTGAGGCAACTGTTGTTGTGATACTGGGCTATACAAAAATAAATTGATTGATTGATTGATTGATTGATTGACAGTGAAAGATACCAAAAGAAAAAAATAAAAAGTAAAAAGTAAATCTGCTCATCTGAAGGAAAAGTTCATGTTTAAAGCTGTTTAATTTAACTTTAATGTTTAAAATGAGAGGTGAATGTTAATATTGACAATAATGTTCAGTCTCAGTGTGTAAAGGTCTTCTGCTGGTTCTACTGGTGAATGTTTTGCATTCAGACTAAAACCATGAACTGTTTCAATCAAGGGACTACTGAGGAACCAGAACCTGGTCCAGAGGTGATCTGCAGCCAGATGTGGATGGAGGGAGGTTTGCTTTTCCATGCTTTAATTAATGCACGTATAAATTATTCATATGAATATTGAGTTGGTAGAGTGTGATTTTTTTAATTTATTTTTTTGTCCTCCTCAGAGACTTTGGGACTTCTGCAGGGTCGGCTGTGACAACAAACAACAAGCTATAAATATAAGAGGTATAATCTGAAGACCTGATCCAAGGTATCAGACCTGTTTCTTTACTTTGAATGACGCCAGAGAGGCTTCCTGTTATTGATAAATTGTGATGTTATGGTAAGAATTCACTGTGGACATGTTTGTGTTTCTGGTTATTGAGATAAAGCTTCTTCCTTCCAACAGGTAGCAGTCTGGAGTCATAAAGGCTCCTGGTGCTGCAGGTCTGAGTCTGAACCTCCACCCAGCAGAGGACCAGCCGGTGGAGACAGGACCAGCTGGTTCATGTGGGATCTGAGCAGGACCAGGGCCTCGTCGCATCCCAGGTTGTCAATATAGACCTCAGTAAACCTCCCTTTGGCGTCACAAACACCCTGCAGGAGGATGGAGGTAAAACTCTCTGTTTGGATAAAATATGTTTCTGTGGTTCTACAGGAGGAAGAATTCTGATCTGGCTCCATGAACAGACTCCAGCAGGACGGAGAAATGCCTGAAGACCAGGACAGCAAAGCTCCAGGTTCCTCCTGCTCCGGTCTGGATGTGGATCACTGAGATGAGGTTCATCAGCTGATCCACCACACTGAGGACGGTCCAGCAGAACCCTGCAGAACCAGACCGGAGCTCCTGACTCCATCCAGGGGATTTTTCCTGGAGCTGAATCTGTAGAATCTGTTCTCCCAGGAAACACTAAAGACTGGAGTCACATGACCTCCTTATCACTGACCTGTTCATGTTGTTGTTGTTGTTGCTGGTAAATAAAAGAAAGAACTGTAGAACTTTTAAAAACATGTCATTTTTTTAAACTTTCCTGATGGTTCCACTTATTTTAGCTTTTATTCTTGAAGGTTCTGTTGAAGTTTAATACATTTTCTTTGAACTCCTGACTTTATTTGTTAGACATGTGTTTAGGATTAATATCTCTCTTTGCAACACATTGATGTATTTACTGAAGAGAGAACTGAATGGTGATAATTATGTGTTTAGCTATATAATGTATATTAGACTCATGTAAATCCATGCATCATGAAGACCGGAGCAGACGGAATACAAAAGGCACACAGGTATGACAGGCAGTAAAACAATTGTATTTGTGAAATAATTGTATTTGTAGAAACGTCTGATTGCCTGCTTTTCTTCTGAGATTAGCTCCAAGTAGTTAAACACTAATTGAAAAGCTGTTTAGGAGGGCAGGTGGGCTAGAAGTAAGAGTAACTCTGTATTACACACAGCATTTATGTGACAGAACAGGTACAAGCAGTTTTGCCACATTTTTCTGTGTAGATCATCCTGTATTGTCATTTTAACCTTTTTCCAATATTTAATGCAGCGACTTGCTTTATAAACTTGTTCTACACCAACTCCTCTCTTCCTCTAATCCTTCCTGATCACTGGCCGCTATAAACACTCATCTTATGTTGCTCTTTGATCAATGTTTTAATGTATGAATGAACGAAAACTATCAGATATCGGCGTTGTAGACACACGAAGTCATCAAGTCCGCATGTTCCAACTGTGCATTAACTTCGATGCGTTCTCGCCTCGTCGAAAGTCTGGACTCGAAGTCCGACTAACAGGTGTGTACTCTCCAAGTCCACGAGTGCGCACTCGCGGACTAAGAATTGACAAACGGCCCGTGACTGGTCGAGGGGCGTTCGTCGCACCTTCTTGTGGGAGGGGCTTAACTTGCGTAAGGGCGTGATGTCAGAGAAAACAGGACAGGATTGGCTGTGCTGGGTTTCAAATCGCCATCTTGCTTAGGTAAACCTAAGCAAGATGGCGGAGATGCGGAATCCTGCCTACAGCACCTTTAAAAAGAGGTTACAATTAAAGTGAATGAATTGAGGAGTACGTGAACAGACGGTAGAGGGCGGTGTTCCGGGTCCGGGCGGCTGAGCGACTGGAAACAGGGCCATAGAAGAAGAGAAGTGAACCGAGAAACAGGACCGTAGAAGAAGAGAAGTGAACCGAGAAACAGGACCGTAGAAGAAGAGAAGTGAACCGGGAAGCGGGACCGTAGAAGAAGAGAAGAGACCAAACGGGACCGTAGAAGAAGAGATGTGAACTGATGGAGGGACTGGCGCTGATGGAGCAGAACGAGCCGTGTGTGTTTTTGTGGTCTGTTTCGCGGGCAGCTCGGTAAAGGCCGGAAGCAGCGATGAGCTCGTTCGCGGGTCGGATGAAGGAGTACCCCACCGTGTCCGTGGACCGCTTCGACCGGGAGAACCTGCACGCCCGGGCGTACTTCCTGTCCCACTGCCATAAAGGTGAGCCTCCCGCAGAGACGCTGCTGGAAGTGTTCAGACACGACAGACGGGTGCAGTGCAGTGGGTTCCACCGGACCGCCAAGAGGTTTGACTTAGAAAAAAGCTCAAACTGACAGTTGTGAAACGATGTGTAGAGGCTGTGTCTCTTCTGAACATCATATAAACCACAATACATGTAATGTTGCAGATTCTCCACACGAAAAACTAATATTTAAAAGTCGTTTACCTTCCAGAAAATGAATTTGGCTGATGAAGCTGGCAAGTGATCAATGTCCAGTAACAAACATGGCGTCTGAGTGGGTTCGGGTTCTGACTCTGAAGCTGGAGCGGGACGTGAGCTCGGCTCATTGATCGATCTGTTTGGTAATTGATTGATTTCATTGAGAATGCTGGATCCAGCAGCTCATGCAGTAGTTTTTACAGATCAATCAGTACTTAATGCAACATCCATTTATTAGTCTTTCTATATTTTCTGAATATTTGTTAGTTTGTTTTTGTTTTCTAAGATTGCATATCGTGGTTATTTAGTGCAGCTTTAGTATTAGTTTAATTTGCATGTTTGGTTTTGGGGTAAATGACACATTGTTTTCTGTTGGGCTTATTGTTGTAGATTTATTTCTTGCCACAGGCAGCTGGAGTATACAGGACTGTCTCAGAAAATTAGAATATTGTGATAAAGTTCTTTATTTTCTGAATTGCAAAAAAACAAAAATGTCATACATTCTGGATTCATTGCAAATCAACTGAGATATTTCAAGCCTTTTATTATTTTAATATTGCTGATTATGGCTTACAGCTTAAGAAAACTCAAAAATCCTACCTCAAAATATTAGAATATCATGAAAAACTATACTAGTAGGCTATTTAACTCATCACTTGAATCGTCTAAATAACTCGAAACACCTGCAAGTGTTTCCTGAGCCTTGAAAAACACTCAGCTTGGTTCAGTCAACTAAATCACAAGTATGGGGAAGACTGCTGCTCTGACTGCTGTCCAGAGGACCATCACTGACACCCTCCATCAGGAGGGTGAGACACAAAAAGACATTTCTCAAAGAGCAGGCTGTTCACAGAGTGCAGTTTCAAAGCACATTCACAAAAAGTCTGTTGGAAGGGAGAAATGTGGCAGGAAACGCTGCACAGCCAAGAGAGATGACCGCAGGCTGAACAGCGTTGTGAAGAAGAGCCGCTTCCAGAATTTGGGGGAGCTTCAGAGACAGTGGACTGAAGCTGGAGTCCAGGTATCAAAAGCCACTGTTCACAGACGTGTCCGGGAAATGGGCTACAATAGCCGTATTCCCATGGTCAAGCCACTTCTGAACTCCAGACAACGGAAAAAGCGTCTGACTTGGGCTGTGGAAAAGAAGCACTGGACAGTTGAAGAGTGGTCCAAAGTCCTCTTTTCAGACCAAAGCAAGTTTTGTATTTCATTTGGAAGTCAAGGCGCCAGAGTCTGGAGAAAGGCTGGAGAGGAGCAAAATCCAAGTTGCTTGAACTCCCGTGTGAAGTTCCCACAGTCAGCGATGGTTTGGAGCCATGTCAGCTGCTGGTGTTGGTCCACTGTGTCTCATCAAGTCCAGAGGAAATGCAGCTGTGTACCAAGAGATTTTAGAGCACGACATGCTTCCTTCTGCTGAAAAGCTCTATGGAGATGATGATTTCATTTTCCAGCATGATCTGGCACCTGCCCACAGTGCCAAAACCAGCAGTAACTGGTGTACTGACCATGGCATTACTGTCCTCCATTGGCCTGCCAATTCCCCTGACCTGAACCCCATGGAGAGTTTGTGGGGTATTGTCAAGAAGAAGCTGAAAGACACCAGACCCAACAATGCAAACGAGCTAAAGGCCGCTATTGAAGCATCCTGGGCATCCATAACACCTCAGCAATGCCACAGGCTGACTGCCTCCATGCCACGCCGCATTGATGCAGGAATTCGTGCAAAAGGATTCCCAACCAAGTACTGAGTGCATTAATGGACATTTTCAAATGTTTGATTTTGTTTTGCTGTTATAATTTTGTTTTTTTACTTGGTCTGAGGAAATATTCTAATATTTTGAGATAGGATTTTTGAGTTTTCTTAAGCTGTAAGCCATAATCAGCAATTTTAAAATAATAAAAGGCTTGAAATATCTCAGTTGATTTGTAATGAATCCAGAATGTATGACATTTTTGTTTTTTTAATTGCATTTCAGAAAATAAAGAACTTTATCACAATATTCTAATTTTCTGAGACAGTCCTGTATACAGGGAGGTCGCAGGTGTAGGACCAGCATGCACCTGGGTGGGCCGTAAGACCAGCATGAAACATTCCGGTGTTTGACCTGTTTAAATACAGGTCCTTCATTAGAGCCATTGAACATGGAATGGAGGAGAAAACAACCAACTGGAATGATTGTTTGCACTTCCTGCAACAATACACCAGGGGGCAGCCTAGAGACCTTCTGCAAAGTGGTCAAAGGAACAGGCAAACGATTATTTTAAAAATGATTAATCGTGCGATTATTTTATAGATTAGTCGACTAATCTAACGATTAATCGAATGATTAGTCTAAAGATTATTTTTCTGTTGTTTGATTAATAAAAATCATGTTTCTCAAATAAACGCCCAAGAAATCTATATGGTGCAGTTTATTAGACAGCACTGTTTTGCACAGCAAAATAAAATAAATAAATAAAAATCAAATGATGCAAAATAAATAGGCCAGCCTGATACACCTACAGTCCAACAGAAATCTCTCCAGCACAACATCCATCCATCCATCCATCCATCCATCTTCCACCTTCCACCGCTTATCCGGGACCGGGTCTCAGGGGCAGCAGTCCCAGCAGGGATGTCCAGACTTCCTGTCCCCAGACTTCCTGTCCCCAGACTTCCTGTCCCTCAGACTTCCTGTCCCCAGACTCTTCCTCCAGCTCTTCCTGGAGGATCCAGTACAACATTACAAAACGCAAAACATGCAATGCAGAAACAAACGCTGTGCGTAGTACACAACTTCCTGAGTGTTTAACACAATATAGTAGCTGACATAGAACATAGAACCTGCTCCTCCTCCCTCTTCTACACCACCTACTCTGAATCACTGTGGAGGAATGTCAGCATGTACACCTGCTCTGCTGAGGCTTGCTCTTTTCTGCTCACAATGGTCCCTGCTGCCGAGGACAGACGTTCAGAAGGCCTGGATGTTGCAGGTGCAGGTATAGGTGTGTTGCAGGTGTAGGTGTTACAGGCGCAGGTGTTACAGGTGCAGGAGCAGGCGTGTTGCAGGTGTAGGTGTGTTGCAGGTGCAGGTGTTACAGGAGCAGGTGTTACAGGTGCAGGAGCAGGTGTGGTGCAGGTGCAGGTGGTGCAGGAGTGTTACAGGTGCAGGTGTTGCAGGTGTAGGTGCAGGTGTGTTGCAGGTGCAGGTGTTACAGGTGCAGGTGTTACAGGTGCAGGAGCAGGTGTGGTGCAGGTGCAGGTGTTGCAGGTGTAGGTGTTGCAGGTGCAGGTGTGGTGCAGGTGTGTTACAGGCGCAGGTGTTGCAAGTGTAGGTGCAGGTGTGTTGCAGGTGCAGGTGTAGGTGCAGATGCAGGTGTATTGCAGGTGCAGGTGTTACAGGTGCAGGTGTTGCAGGTCCAGGAGTGTTGCAGGTGCAGGTGTTGTAGGTGCAGGTATGGTGCAGGTGTGTTACAGGCGCAGGTGTTGCAGGTGCAGGTGTAGGTGCAGGTGTGTTGCAGGTGCAGGTGTTACAGATGCAGGTGCAGGTGTGTTGCAGGTGCAGGTGTGTTGCAGGTGCAGGTGTGTTGCAGGTGCAGGTGTGTTGCAGGTGCAGGTGTGTTGCAGGTGCAGGTGTAGGTGCAGGTGCAGGTGTGTTGCAGGTGCAGGTGTTACAGATGCAGGTGCAGGTGTAGGTGCAGATGCAGGTGTGTTGCAGGTGCAGGTGTGTTGCAGGTGCAGGTGTAGGTGCAGATGCAGGTGTGTTGCAGGTGCAGGTGTGTTGCAGGTGCAGGTGTGTTGCAGATGCAGGTGTGTTGCAGGTGCAGGTGTGTTGCAGGTGCAGGTGTTACAGGTGCAGGAGTTGCAGGGCCTGCCTGATGCAGGGCAGCCAGAGAAGATCTCGCCACAACAGCCAGCGTAGGGAGCTTTAATTTTCTGTCCACTGTTGGAGTGGGGCCTTGTCCTTCAGCATGGCTTCCTCTCCAAAGTTCTCAAGAACCTCGTTCCAGCAGCATCTTCCCTCTGGTCATGGGCGGGCCTTCATCTTCCAGCTCCTCCTCATCCTCGTCTGACCCAGGCAGTGTGTCTAGAGCAGGCTTCGGTCTTCCTGAGTGATCTTGCTGGCCTCTGAGGGGTCTGGGCAGCAGGGAGAGGAGAACATGCAGGAACCTGGGGAACCAGAGCCAGACCCCCCTCATCTGAATCATAGAACATGCAGGAACCTGGGGAACCAGAGCCAGACCCCCCTCATCTGAATCATAGAACATGCAGGAACCTGGGGAACCAGAGCCAGACCCCCCTCATCTGAATCATAGAACATGCAGGAACCTGGAGAACCAGAGCCAGACCCCCCTCATCTGAATCATAGAACATGCAGGAACCTGGGGAACCAGAGCCAGACCCCCCTCATCTGAATCATAGAACATGCAGGAACCTGGGGAACCAGAGCCAGACCCCCCTCATCTGAATCATAGAACATGCAGGAACCTGGGGAACCAGAGCCAGACCCCCTCACAGCTGCCGTTTGTCCTCCACAGACCACATGAAGGGGCTGAAAGGACCTCTGCTGAAGAGGAAGCTGCAGTTCAGGTACAGCCGTCTCTACCGTGTCCTGCTCAGCTGGACCGAATCTGAAACAGACCTTGAAGATGTGGAGCTGCCGGGTTTCCTGTGCAGAGAGATTTCTTTAACGTCTGGACGAAGGATCGACCGATATGGCTTTTTTAGGGCCGATGCCAATTATTGGTACTTAAGGAAACCGATAACGGATGTGTCGAACTGATATTCATTTGCAGTAAAAATGAACATTTTGGCGTCAAAATGTAGCTGTGGGCGGGGCTTTGTTCCACAGCCCAGAGGAGGGAGTCCAGGCAGAGAGATGTGCTCAGTGGAAAACACTTCTACAGTCATTATACTCAGGCCTTTTGTTTTTGTTCAGTTTGTAATTTTGTGATTACTTTATTTTTATTATTGTTATTATTATTATTACTATCTGATACATATAATTATATTTATCACACACACACACACACACTCACACACACACTCACAATAATACAGTCATATCTCATCCTTAACTTCCCCAAAACTCCAATATTCAGCTGTCTGTCGCTGCTGATAACAACTCTGTCCTTCATTGTCTTGTATTTTGTCCCCTGTGTGTCCGAGTGCTGTGGGGATAAAGAAAGAATAAAATAAAAAATGGAGAATCCTGGTTGAACTAAAGTTGTAGCTACTGTAACGCTAAAAAATACGTTAAAATCAATGTTATCACCGATTGATGCGCGCCCCCGTCGGGGGCAGTCTGTTTTCGGCACGGTAAGCAGTCAACCCCCAGTCGGCCCCGCCCAACTCGGCCCCACGCGTCTATAGGGCTTGGGATCACGCTTTGCATTGTGGGGAGTGGCGGACATGTTGGCCGCTCACGAGTGTAAACAAACACATAACAAACCCAGACACGAGCAGAGCTGCAGAAAGCAAGGAAAAATGCTGAAATGCCGAAAAGGGTCAGATATGTATCAACTTACGCTTAATAAGGAGGCCGGGAGCCGTTGTCTTGAAAAAATTGCAGTTATTAACGGTTTGAACGGTTATCAACTTATTGTGTTTTCTTCAGTTGTGTTGTTTGCTGAGTTTATAGGATACATTTAGAAATTTACTCCTTTTATATTTATATATCCTCCTTTTTTTCTATTTGTTTGCACTGCTGTTGTTTGTGTTCATTTTGAGAGTATTTTTACAAATAACGTGTTAATATGCACATTTCTTTCATGTCAAACATTTTGCAAGTTTTACACACGCCCTTTTATGTAGTTTTGAAAAACTACTATTTATTCTATATTATTAACTTTATTTTCTCCTCTTAATATTATTGTTTATATTTTGTTTGCACTACGGTCATTTTGTTCATTTTGACAGAATATATTTATGACTGCAGGCTGCATTTGTTACGAGACACTTCATATCAATAAACACCCCCAAAAAAATCAAACATCTGAAATACATTTCAGTGTGTTTATTTAAAAAATAGTGGGTAAGGACACCACAGACATTTATAGCTCCACTTAACAGGCCTTCATTTCAGCAGCTTGGGCTCATGTTCGTCAGCGAGCAACATACAATAATTATCTTATTAAGGAAAGTGAGATCCTCGTCCCTGCAGGGAAAAACCATGTGAATCGGTGCTTTCACAGATAACAGTGTATTTGTTGCGGAAGATTCCGATTACCCTTTCGACGTGAATGAGGGCAGTTTTTCTGGTGCTCTCCACATCCCTTGCATCCAGCTGACAGCAGAATTTTGTGAAGACAGGAATGTTTACCTCCGCGCATTTAAGTCCCACATTAGAATGCAATGAAAGGTTAAGTCTGGTCGTCTTACAGCCGCGATCCAAGCGAGACGGCGAGATTTAGTCAGTGCAGAAACTTGTTCTCCTTGATGGCGCTTCCAAGCAGGAAAATGATTTAAAAAAAGTCCGTTTCGGAACTTTTTAACCTGGCGATCTTGTGTTCTGCTATCACAACCGACAACACAACAACATCTGGGCATGGTTGGAATTGTAGATTGAAAAAAAATAGCGAATGTGTCCACACGAGCGAGGACAGCACGTCCGTACACAGTGCGTTCGAGGTCCAAGTAAACAACGGGAGAGAGCGGCCAACATGGCCGCGACTCCGAGTGATGACGTCACGATCCCAGGCCCTATCAATGACGTATAGAATTATGTAATTCTATACGTCATTGGGCCCTATAGTCACGCACTCCCGCCACTGAAAAAAAATACGGGTAGGTATGTGACAGGCTTGTGTTTGATTCCTCCCGGTTCCACAGCAGCGGCGCACCAGACACATTTCCCGGTATTTTTTATTTTCAGTTTTCAATGTGTGGCGTGAGAGCGTGACAGAAGACGCGTGGGCCGAGTTGGTCGGGCCGACTTGACTGTAACCCGCTGCCGGCCGGCGGCCGACCGCTCCCGGCGTCCCGGCCAGCGGACTGTCGGCCGGCGACCGGCCGCTCCCGGCGTCCCGGCCAGCGGACTGTCGGCCGGCGGCCGGCCGCTCCCGGCGTCCCGGCCAGCGGACTGTCGGCCGGCGGCCGGCCGCTCCCGGCGTCCCGGCCAGCGGACTGTCGGCCGGCGGCCGGCCGCTCCCGGCGTCCCGGCCAGCGGACTGTCGGCCGGCGGCCGGCCGCTCCCGGCGTCCGTGCTCTCCGGTTGTGAGACTGCAGGACGGACGGTGTGGTTCTGGTGACTGACGGGTCAGAGGTGGAGAACGTGCCTGAAGCTCCATGTTTGACGTTCTGTTTCACTTGGCTAGCTTAGCTACAAGCAAGCAGAAGCTGTTTTCTCATGTGATCATCTCGCAAAGAATTATGGGAACCGCAGTCAAGACAACGGACTGACAGCCGGGTGGTCTTTATTACCGTATTTTCCGCAAAAAAGGCACACCGAAATATAAAGCGGGTTTTGAGAAAATTAGAGGCTTTTAGTGTGGAAAATACGGTAAATTTATTTTATCGGCTATTGGTGGAAAAAAAGGCAGATGCCGATTATTAGAAAAATGCCCAATATCGGCCGATAACATCGGCCTGGCCAATAACTGGTCGATCCTTAGTCTGGACTGTATTTATTCTGCTGGCTGAGAATGATGAGACTCTGAAACCTTCCCAAACCAACCTTATTATTAACGTCACTGTGCAGTTTTCAGATGAGAAATCTGTGAAGTTTAACTTTTAGAGTTTATCTGTTTAAGTAAAAAGGTCAAAACTACAGTAAAAGGAGAGACATGGGACTGTCTCTTCACTCTGTATAGAACCAGCACAATGAAAATGGAGAGAGAGGAAGTTCAACATGAGCGTGGTTTGTTTCAGTCGAACCGTCAGACTGTACTGCTCCTTCGTCACCAGAGAGCTTCTACTAAGCAACAGCAAGTACGCCTTCTGGGAGGACTACACCGTGAGTCTCGGCCGCCGCCGTCTCCTACAGCCTGCTGCTACAGTCTGCTGCTGGCTACAGTCGGCTACAGCCTGCTGCTACAGCCTGCTGCTACAGTCTGCTGCTGGCTACAGTTGTCTACAGCCTGCTGCTACAGCCTGCTGCTACAGTCGGCTACAGCCTGCTGCTACAGCCTGCTGCTACAGTCTGCTGCTGGCTACAGTTGTCTACAGCCTGCTGCTACAGCCTGCTGCTACAGTCTGCTGCTGGCTACAGTCGGCTACAGCCTGCTGCTACAGTCGGCTTCAGCCTGCTGCTACAGTCGGCTACAGCCTGCTGCTACAGCCTGCTGCTACAGCCTGCTGCTACAGCCTGCTGCTAGAGTCGGCTACAGCCTGCTGCTGCAGTCGGCTACAGCTTGCTGCGACAGCCTGCTGCTGGCTACAGTCGGCTACAGTCTGCTGCTACAGCCTGCTGCTACAGCCTGCTGCTGGCTACAGTCGGCTACAGCCTGCTGCTATAGCCTGCTGCTACAGTCGGCTACAGCCTGCTGCTACAGCCTGCTGCTACAGTCTGTTGCTGGCTACAGTCGTCTACAGCCTGCTGCTACAGCCTGCTGCTACAGTCGGCTACAGCCTGCTGCTACAGCCTGCTGCTGGCTACAGTCGGCTACAGCCTGCTGCCACAGTCGGCTACAGCCTGCTGCCACAATCGGCTACAGCCTGCTGCTACAGTCGGCTACAGCCTGCTGCTACAGTCTGCTGCTGGCTACAGTCGGCTACAGCCTGCTGCTACATCCTGCTGCTACAGCCTGCTGCTACAGTCTGCTGCTGGCTACAGTCGGCTACAGCCTGCTGCTACAGCCTGCTGCTACAGTCTGCTGCTGGCTACAGTTGTCTACAGCCTGCTGCTACAGTCGGCTACAGCCTGCTGCTACAGCCTGCTGCTACAGTCTGCTGCTGGCTACAGTTGTCTACAGCCTGCTGCTACAGCCTGCTGCTACAGTCTGCTGCTGGCTACAGTCGGCTACAGCCTGCTGCTACAGTCGGCTTCAGCCTGCTGCTACAGTCGGCTACAGCCTGCTGCTACAGCCTGCTGCTACAGCCTGCTGCTACAGCCTGCTGCTAGAGTCGGCTACAGCCTGCTGCTGCAGTCGGCTACAGCTTGCTGCGACAGCCTGCTGCTGGCGACAGTCGGCTACAGTCTGCTGCTACAGCCTGCTGCTACAGCCTGCTGCTGGCTACAGTCGGCTACAGCCTGCTGCTATAGCCTGCTGCTACAGTCGGCTACAGCCTGCTGCTACAGCCTGCTGCTACAGTCTGTTGCTGGCTACAGTCGTCTACAGCCTGCTGCTACAGCCTGCTGCTACAGTCGGCTACAGCCTGCTGCTACAGCCTGCTGCTGGCTACAGTCGGCTACAGCCTGCTGCCACAGTCGGCTACAGCCTGCTGCCACAATCGGCTACAGCCTGCTGCTACAGTCGGCTACAGCCTGCTGCTACAGTCTGCTGCTGGCTACAGTCGGCTACAGCCTGCTGCTACATCCTGCTGCTACAGCCTGCTGCTACAGTCTGCTGCTGGCTACAGTCGGCTACAGCCTGCTGCTACAGCCTGCTGTTACAGTCTGCTGCTGGCTACAGTCGGCTACAGCCTGCTGCTACAGCCTGCTGCTACAGTCTGCTGCTGGCTACAGTTGTCTACAGCCTGCTGCTACAGCCTGCTGCTACAGTCGGCTACAGCCTGCTGCTGCAGTCGGCTACAGCCTGCTGCGACAGCCTGCTGCTGGCTACAGTCGGCTATAGTCTGCTGCTACAGCCTGCTGCTACAGCCTGCTGCTGGCTACAGTCGGCTACAGCCTGCTGCTATAGCCTGCTGCTACAGTCGGCTACAGCCTGCTGCTACAGCCTGCTGTTACAGTCTGTTGCTGGCTACAGTCATCTACAGCCTGCTGCTACAGCCTGCTGCTACAGTCAGCTACAGCCTGCTGCTACAGCCTGCTGCTACAGCCTGCTGCTACAGCCTGCTGCTACAGTCTGCTGCTGGCTACAGTCGGCTACAGCCTGCTGCTACAGCCTGCTGCTGGCTACAGTCGGCTACAGCCTGCTGCTGCAGTCGGCCACAGCCTGCTGCTACAGCCTGCTGCTGGCTACAGTCGGCTACAGTCTGCTGCTACAGCCTGCTGCTACAGCCTGCTGCTGGCTACAGTCGGCTACAGCCTGCTGCTACAGCCTGCTGCTACAGTCGGCTACAGCCTGCTGCTACAGCCTGCTGCTACAGTCGGCTACAGCCTGCTACTACAGTCGGCTACAGCCTGCTGCTACAGTCGGCTACAGCCTGCTGCTACAGCCTGCTGCTACAGTTGGCTACAGCCTGCTGCTACAGTCGGCTTCAGCCTGCTGCTACAGTCGGCTACAGCCTGCTGCTACAGCCTGCTGCTACAGCCTGCTGCTACAGCCTGCTGCTAGAGTCGGCTACAGCCTGCTGCTGCAGTCGGCTACAGCTTGCTGCGACAGCCTGCTGCTGGCTACAGTCGGCTACAGTCTGCTGCTACAGCCTGCTGCTACAGCCTGCTGCTGGCTACAGTCGGCTACAGCCTGCTGCTATAGCCTGCTGCTACAGTCGGCTACAGCCTGCTGCTACAGCCTGCTGCTACAGTCTGTTGCTGGCTACAGTCGTCTACAGCCTGCTGCTACAGCCTGCTGCTACAGTCGGCTACAGCCTGCTGCTACAGCCTGCTGCTGGCTACAGTCGGCTACAGCCTGCTGCCACAGTCGGCTACAGCCTGCTGCCACAATCGGCTACAGCCTGCTGCTACAGTCGGCTACAGCCTGCTGCTACAGTCTGCTGCTGGCTACAGTCGGCTACAGCCTGCTGCTACATCCTGCTGCTACAGCCTGCTGCTACAGTCTGCTGCTGGCTACAGTCGGCTACAGCCTGCTGCTACAGCCTGCTGCTACAGTCTGCTGCTGGCTACAGTCGGCTACAGCCTGCTGCTACAGCCTGCTGCTACAGTCTGCTGCTGGCTACAGTTGTCTACAGCCTGCTGCTACAGCCTGCTGCTACAGTCGGCTACAGCCTGCTGCTGCAGTCGGCTACAGCCTGCTGCGACAGCCTGCTGCTGGCTACAGTCGGCTACAGTCTGCTGCTACAGCCTGCTGCTACAGCCTGCTGCTGGCTACAGTCGGCTACAGCCTGCTGCTATAGCCTGCTGCTACAGTCGGCTACAGCCTGCTGCTACAGCCTGCTGTTACAGTCTGTTGCTGGCTACAGTCATCTACAGCCTGCTGCTACAGCCTGCTGCTACAGTCAGCTACAGCCTGCTGCTACAGCCTGCTGCTACAGCCTGCTGCTACAGACTGCTGCTACAGTCTGCTGCTGGCTACAGTCGGCTACAGCCTGCTGCTACAGCCTGCTGCTGGCTACAGTCGGCTACAGCCTGCTGCTGCAGTCGGCCACAGCCTGCTGCTACAGCCTGCTGCTGGCTACAGTCGGCTACAGTCTGCTGCTACAGCCTGCTGGCTACAGCCTGCTGCTGGCTACAGTCGGCTACAGCCTGCTGCTACAGCCTGCTGCTACAGTCGGCTACAGCCTGCTGCTACAGCCTGCTGCTACAGTCGGCTACAGCCTGCTACTACAGTCGGCTACAGCCTGCTGCTACAGTCGGCTACAGCCTGCTGCTACAGCCTGCTGCTACAGTTGGCTACAGCCTGCTGCTACAGTTGGCTACAGCCTGCTGCTACAGTCGGCTACAGCCTGCTGCTACAGTCGGCTACAGCCTGCTGCTACAGCCTGCTGCTACAGTCGGCTACAGCCTGCTGCTACAGTCGGCTACAGCCTGCTGCTACAGTCGGCTTCAGCCTGCTGCTACAGTCGGCTACAGCCTGCTGCTACAGCCTGCTGCTACAGTCGGCTACAGCCTGCTGCTACAGCCTGCTGCTACAGTCGGCTACAGCCTGCTGCTACAGTCGGCTACAGCCTGCTGCTACAGTCGGCTACAGCCTGCTGCTACAGTCGGCTACAGCCTGCTGCTACAGCCTGCTGCTACAGTCGGCTACAGCCTGCTGCTACAGTCGGCTACAGCCTGCTGCTACAGTCGGCTACAGCCTGCTGCTACAGCCTGCTGCTACAGTCGGCTACAGCCTGCTGCTACAGTCGGCTACAGCCTGCTGCTACAGTCGGCTTCAGCCTGCTGCTACAGTTGGCTACAGCCTGCTGCTACAGCCTGCTGCTACAGTCGGCTTCAGCCTGCTGCTACAGTCTGCTACAGCCTGCTGCTACAGTCGGCTACAGCCTGCTGCTACAGTCGGCTACAGCCTGCTGCTACAGTCGGCTACAGCCTGCTGCTACAGTCGGCTACAGCCTGCTGCTACAGTCGGCTACAGCCTGCTTCTACAGTCGGCTACAGCCTGCTGCTACAGTCTGCTGCTACAGTCTGAACTGAAATGCTGCCGTGTTTCCTGTCCAACGTCCTGCCCCCGTCTCAGGTGCCTCTGGAGCTGGACAGCCCCACCCAGGTGTCCCTGGTGGACGAGGCGTCTGGACAGGTTCGTCCTCTTACTGAAGCGTCTCTGCAGCAGCGGCCTGAAGCGGTGCGACTGACGGTGTCTCCTGGTTGCTGTGTTGCCGTTGCAGAAGGAAGACGTGGTGGTGACGCTGCTTCCTGCTGGACACTGTCCCGGCTCCGTCATGTGAGTCCAGCCAGCCCCCCCTCTGCTCCGGACCCCTTCACCTCTGGTCTGGAGGCTCAGAAGCCTCGGTTCCACTGCACGGGTCGGGTCGGGTCGGTTAGGGTCTGGTCTGATCTGGGGGGTGGAGATGGGGGGCTGGGGGGTGGATGGGGGGCTGTGTATTCTTTAATTCAGCTTCTTTGTGAAGAAGAAGAGACGGACAGAGTCCAGGCCGCTGGGTGTGACTGTATACTGTATGTTTATAGAGGCAGAGGAAAGAAGAGGACAGACAGACCCGTGCGGAACATGGGACGACCTGGACCAGGCTCTAGGGCTGTGAGCAGTTGTGGTTCCACCCCAGGGTCAGGGTCCACCCTTGGGGTCAGGGTCAGGGTCCACCCTTGGGGTCAGGGTCAGGGTCCACCCTTGGGGTCAGGGTCAGGGTCCACCCTTGGGGTCAGGGTCAGGGTCAACCCTTGGGGTCAGGGTCAGGGTCAGGGTCCACCCTTGGGGTCAGGGTCAGGGTCAACCCTTGGGGTCAGGGTCAGGGTCAGGGTCCACCCTTGGGGTCAGGGTCAGGGTCAACCCTTGGGGTCAGGGTCAGGGTCAGGGTCCACCCTTGGGGTCAGGGTCAGGGTCAACCCTTGGGGTCAGGGTCAGGGTCAGGGTCCACCCTTGGGCCATTATCTCTGCCTCATGTCCTTTAGTGCTGATAGCTACAAAAAAGCAGGACTATATCAGGGGTAGACATTAGGGGAAATGTACTGCTGGCCCCCCGGGCCACTGGATTTTGATGTTCACTCCCCCGGACACGCATGTTAAGTGTGCATCCTCTATACAGGCAACTTGACATGATGCTGTTGTAACCATGGTAACTGAACCACTGGAATTTGTCATGTATCAGTAATGAAAACTCATTTGTTTCAATCAATGCTGTTTATTTTAGTCCTGCTCCAGTAGAACAGTGTGTGCACTCAGAGGCACCGCCCACTGGACTTAAAGCTATTTTAAAACAGTACCTTTTATCGTTGGTGCTCAGTGTGAACGGCTCCATGAAAATGTAAATTTCCATCCATCCATCCATTTTCTACCGCTTATCCGGGGCCGGGTCGCGGGGGCAGCAGTCTCAGCAGGGATGCCCAGACTTCCTGTCCCCAGACACTTCCTCCAGCTCCTCTGGGAGGGTCCCAAGGCGTTCCCAGGCCAGCCGAGAGACATAGTCTCTCCAGCGTGTCCTGGGTCTTCCCCGGGGTCTCCTCCCAGTGGGACATGCCCGGAACACCTCCCCAGGGAGGCATCCAGGAGGCATCCTAAACAGATGTCCGAGCCTCCTCAGCTGGTTCCTCTCGATGTGGAGGAGTAGCGGCTCTACTCCGAGCTCCTCCCTGGTGACTGAGCTCCTCACCCTATCTCTAAGGGAGCGCCCAGCCACCCTACGGAGTTAGCTCATTTCGGCCGCTTGTATCCGGGATCTTGTCCTTTCGGTCATGACCCAAAGCTCATGACCATAGGTGAGGGTGGGAACGTAGATTGACCGGTAAATCGAGAGCTTCGCCTTTCGGCTCAGCTCCTTCTTCACCACGACGGACCGATACAACGACCGCATCACTGCAGCTGCTGCACCGATCCGCCTGTCAGTCTCACCTCCATCCGTCCCCCACTCGTGAACAATACCCCAAGATACTTGAACTCCTCCACTTGGGCTAGGGTCTCTCCACCTACCTGGAGGGGGCAAGCCACCTTCCTCCGGTCGAGGACCATGGCCTCGGATTTGGAGGTGCTGATCCTCATCCCTGCCGCTTCACACTCGGCTGCGAACCGCCCCAGTGCATGCTGTAGGTCCGGGTTCGATGAAGCCAACAGGACAACATCATCTGCAAAAAGCAGAGATGAAATCCTGTGGTTCCCGAACCGGACCCCCTCCGGCCCCTGGCTGCACCTAGAAATTCTGTCCATAAAGATTATGAACAGAACCGGTGACAAAGGGCAGCCCTGCCGGAGTCCAACATGCACCGGGAACAGGTCCGACTTACTGCCGGCAATGCGGACCAGACTCCTACTCCGGTCATACAAAGACCGGACGGCCCTTAACAAGGGGCCCCGGACTCCGTATTCCCGGAGCACCCCCCACAAGACACCACGAGGGACACGGTCGAATGCCTTCTCCAAATCCACAAAACACATGTGGACTGGTTGGGCAAACTCCCACGAACCCTCGAGCACCCTATGGAGGGTATAGAGCTGGTCCACTGTTCCACGACCAGGACGAAAACCGCATTGTTCCTCCTGGATCCGAGGTTCGACTATCAGTCGGATCCTCCTCTCCAGTACCCTGGAATAGACTTTCCCGGGGAGGCTGAGGAGTGTGATCCCCCTATAGTTGGAGCACACCCTCCGGTCCCCCTTTTTAAACAGGGGGACCACCACCCCGGTCTGCCAATCCAGAGGCACCGTCCCCGACCGCCACGCGATGTTACAGAGACGTGTCAACCAGGACAGTCCCTGCACATCCAGAGACTTAAGGTACTCAGGCCGAATCTCGTCCACCCCCGGTGCCTTGCCACCGAGGAGCTTGCCAACCACCTCAGTGACTTCAGCTTGGGTGATGGACGAGTCCACCTCTGAGACCTCAGCCTCTGCTTCCTCCACGGAAGACGTGGCGACGGGATTGAGGAGGTCCTCAAAGTACTCCTTCCACCATCCAACAATATCCCCAGTTGAGGTCAGCAGCTCCTCCTCCACTGCAAACAGTGTTGGCGGAGACCTGCTTTCCCCTCCTGAGGCGCCGGACGGTTTGCCAGAATTTCTTCGAGGCCGACCGATAGTCCTCCTCCATGGCCTCCCCGAACTCCTCCCAGACCCGAGTTTTTGCCTCCACAACTGCTCAGGCTGCAGTTCGCTTGGCCTGCCGGTACCCGTCAGCTGCTTCGGGAGTCCCATGAGCCAGCAAGGCTCGATAGGACTCCTTCTTCAGCTTGACGGCAGCCCTTACTTCCGGTGTCCACCACCGGGTTCGGGGGTTGCCGCCACGACAGGCACCGGAGACCTGGAGACCACAGCTCCGAGCAGCTGCTTCGACAATGGAGGTGGAGAACATGGTCCACTCGGACACCCCCCCCCAATGTTTTTTGGGGGGGGGGTGGTAAATACTGGGAAAATGCTGTTTCCCCCATGTATTTCATTTATTTTCTTATTGTTTTTTTGTATGATCATAACCATGGATCATATGCAGAATTTGAATGTATGATCTGAGCGTCACTATTTCACTCTAATAAAGCTGCCGGCCTGCATGCAGTACCTGTCCTCACCATTGAAGCGTGGGGGCGCTATGCCTTAAATGTCACTCAAAGCAGACGTATTCACACCGATGCACGCGCACCCCCCCCCCCGCCCACCACCACCACCACCACCCCCATAATTGATTCCCCCCTCTCCTCCTCCTAGACTTTTTTTTTCTTTGGCTTTTTTGCCAGGCGCCTGGCCGGGAGCTGGGGGTTTAAGAAATTTCGTTTTTAATCGTTATAAGGTGGAACTTGTGTCGTCGTCTTCTGCTCTTCTTCTCCTGCGATGCGCCGCTGACTCTGAACACGAGGCGAGCGAGCGGCGGCGTTCCCGTGCCGGGGGAGCGGCTCCACTGTGTGACAGCAGCTGCTTCCAGGCTCAGGAGGAATGAAACCTCGTCTTTGGCTGGAATCGCGTAGCGCTACGTTTTATTCACAGGACCACTGGGAATTAAAGTGAAATGATTTATTTATTTTCAGGGCAGTATTTCTCACTGGCCCAGCGGGCCAGCGCATTGCGCAGTCTGCTGGCCGGACGGTTTTAGAAGTGCTCCCGGGCCACCGGGCCGTTTACAATGTCCAGCCCTGTATATGCGTCTGATTGTCGTCTGTCTGTGGTTATTTGGTGCCGTTGTGCTTAATTTGCTGTCATTTGTATAGTTTTAATCTGTGTGTGTGTGTGTGTGTGTGTGTGTCTCTGTGTGTATGGCAGGTTCCTGTTTGAGGGCTCCCAGGGAAACGTGCTCTACACTGGAGACTTCAGACTGGCTCATGGAGACGTTTCCAGGATGGAGCATCTGCACTCTGGGAGCAGGTCGCGACCCTTTGACCTCTGCTACATGACACTCTGGGAGCAGGTCGCGACCCTTTGACCTCTGCTACATGACACTCTGGGAGCAGGTCACGACCCTTTGACCTCTGCTACATGACACTCTGGGAGCAGGTCGCGACCCTTTGACCTCTGCTACATGACACTCTGGGAGCAGGTCACGACCCTTTGACCTCTGCTACATGACACTCTGGGAGCAGGTCGCGACCCTTTGACCTCTGCTACATGACACTCTGGGAGCAGGTCGCGACCCTTTGACCTCTGCTACATGACACTCTGGGAGCAGGTCACGACCCTTTGACCTCTGCTACATGACACTCTGGGAGCAGGTCGCGACCCTTTGACCTCTGCTACATGACACTCTGGGAGCAGGTCACGACCCTTTGACCTCTGCTACATGACACTCTGGGAGCAGGTCACGACCCATTGACCTCTACTACATGACACTCTGGGAGCAGGTCACGACCCTTTGACCTCTGCTACATGACACTCTGGGAGCAGGTCGCGACCCTTCGACGGCGTCACAGGGGGGACGGAGTGACAGCAGGACGGAGTGACAGGGGGACGGGACAGCGGGACGGAGTGACAGGGGGACGGGGGACAGCGGGACGGAGTGACAGGGGGACGGGGGACAGCGGGACGGAGTGACAGGGGGACGGGGGACAGCGGGACGGAGTGACAGGGGGATGGTCTAACCTGTCCTAACCCAAAGTGAAGTCTTAACCCTCTAAAGGTGGTTTGACATTGTGAGGACGGGCAGGACGTCCTCACACACACACACACACACACACACACACACACACACACACACACACACACCTCCTCAGGTTGTTTTATTGTGGAATTCCAGACGTCAGAAGTGTCCGTGCGTGCGTGCGTGCGTGCGTGTGCGTTTTCGGGTGAGCGTGTGGACCTGTGTGGCTGGTGAGACGAGACGGGGACGAGCAGACGGCTCAGAGGAGTGTCCGTCTCTTCTTCCTCTTGTCTTGGTGGGCTCAGTCCCCCTTCCTGTCCTTGCTGGCGGTTGTGTTCCTGCTGGGATTATTAATTAATATTATCATTATCGTCATTCTAGGTACTTTACTTTGAAGGGGCGGTGTAGTGTGAAGGCAGCTGCCCGTCCTGCCGCCGTCCCTCATTGGTCCCTCTTCATGTGTCCACAGGGTGAAGGACATCCAGAGCGTTTATCTGGACTCCACCTTCTATGACCCCCGCTTCTACCAGATCCCCACCCGGGTGAGGACGCCTCATTTCTACACCTTCAGACTGAGCTTCCTGTAGCGGCCGAAGTGAGAGGAAGTGTCAGTACGGAGAAGATCGTCCCAGACAGGAAGCTTGGTCTGAAAACACCGACAGCAGTCTCGCTGACGTCTGGTTGATTAGCTGGAGTTTGTCTCGCTCACCAATAGAGACTGTCGACCGGCGTCCCGTCTGTCCCTGAACGCCTCCTGTGCTCCAGAGTTTAGTGGTTTCTTCTGAAGGAATAAATCAACAAATTAAGAAAATACCTATGCTCTGAAACACTGAGACATTTTTAATCAACAGTAGATTAAAACTGGTGAAAGACTTGGATCTGGAGATGGTCTAATATCGTTGCCTCTGATCAGTAGAATAACTTTAATTAATGAGTCGTTTCTGAACCAACGATTCTGAGAGTTTCCTGAAGCGCTGTTCGCTCTACAGTAGCTTTATCTGGGTGGTGCTGAGCTACACCTGTAGCCACAGCTGTCCCGGTAGGCTGTCCACAACATCTGATTGGCTCTGGAGCCAGGAAGTAGATGGGCTAGCCCCGCCCACTGACATTTATCCAGAGAAAACCGCTGGAGATGACAGGTTTCCTCAATAACAGGAGGAAAAGGGGAATGGTTTCATTAATTTTTACTGCTGGTGATCGATTAAATCTTTTAAACTAATTAATCATAACTCTGTCACAATTAATCGTGATTAATCCCATCATTGTTTGGCTTGTAAGTAACGTACAAAGCTTCATGCGTAAAAACGTCTTCATCTGGAGCTTTTAACTGAAATGGAGCAGCTTCGCTTCACAGAACACTCATGTGGGATTTGAACCATCCAACTTTTTGAAGTTGAGCTGCTCAAGGGAACGCCAGTCCAACTTTGTCTTTCGGTGTTGAGCCGTCCAGACCACCGAGGCCTCGGGAGGACGTCTGAAACCTTTTCCAGCTTCAGATGAAGAGTCTCGTCCTCGAAGTTCAGCTGGACTGACCAGGAGGAAACCGTCCAGTCTGATGCCGGGAGAGGAGACCCCTCTGCTCCGCCGCCGACCAGCCGCCGTCTGGAACCCTGATTCTGACATCCGTCCGCCCATCCGTCCATCTGTCCATTATCCCATCCATCCATCCATCCGTCCATTATCCCATCCATCCGTCCATCCGTCCATCCATCCGTCCATCCATCCATCCGTCCATCCATCCGTCCGTCCATCCATCCATCCATCCATCCATCCATCTGTCCAGCCGTCCATCCATCCGCCCATCCATCCATCCATCCATCCATCTGTCCATTATCCCATCCATCCGCCCATCCATCCATCCGTCCATCCGTCCATCTGTCCGTCCATCCGTCCATCTGTCCGTCCATCCAGCCGGCCATCCGTCCGTCTGTCAATCCATCCATCCATCCATCCATCCGTCCATTATCCCATCCATCCGTCCATCCATCCGTCCGTCCATCCATCCATCCATCCATCCATCCATCCGTCCAGCCGTCCATCTCTCCATCCATCCATCCATCCGCCCGTCATCCCTCCATCCATCCATCCATCCGCCCGTCATCCCTCCATCCATCCATCCGTTCATTCATCCATCCATCCATTAGTCCGTCCATCCATCCATCCATCCGTCCGTCCATCCATCCATCCATCCGTCCATCTGTCCGTCCATCCAGCCGGCCGTCCGTCCGTCTATCCATCCATCCATCCGTTCATTCATCCATCCATCCGTCCGTCCGTCCGTCCATCCATCCGTCCATCTGTCCGTCCATCCAGCCGGCCGTCCGTCCGTCTGTCAATCCATCCATCCATCCGTTCATTCATCCATCCATCCATCCATCCATCCATCCGTCCAGCCGTCCATCTCTCCATCCATCCATCCATCCGCCCGTCATCCCTCCATCCATCCATCCGTTCATCCATCCATCCATCCGCCCGTCATCCCTCCATCCATCCATCCGTTCATTCATCCATCCATCCATTAGTCCGTCCGTCCATCTGTCCGTCCATCCAGCCGTCTGTCCGTCCGTCTGTCAATCCATCCATCCATCCGTTCATTCATCCATTCATCCATCCGTCCATCCATCCGCCCATCCATCCCTCCATCCCTCCATCCATCCATCCATCCGTCCATCTGTCCATCCATCCGTCCGTCCCTCTTTCCGTCTGTCTGTCCATCCCTCCGTCCATCTGCCCGTTCCTCCGTCCGTCCATCCGTCCGTCCATCCCTCCATCCATCTGTCCGTTCCTCCGTCCATCCCTCCGTCCGTCCGTCCGTCCGTCCGTCCGTTGAGTTTCTACCACTCCTCTGGGACGGGGAGCAGTCTCAGCAGGGACACCCAGCCCTCCTGTCTTCCCTTTAAGGTTGTGTCGTTGTTGAAAACGCTGGCGGTGGTCGTCACGTCTTTCAGCCGTCTTTCAGAATCGAGCGTCCGTCCTCTCATAGACCAGCGGCTCGCCGGTCCCTGCTTCCCTTGTCTTCGCCGGCGGGGCCAGCCTCATCAAAATGGCGGTCCTCCCCAAAACGCTGTACTTGTTTCGTCAGCCACCAGTTTATGAGGAAGTCCTTCTTCGGCCCGGCCGGTCAGATGGAGTCTGCTTTTTGACGGGCGACCAAACCCCCACGTGTCAAGAAGTCTTTTATCCAGCTCCCTGAGACATGAGCCGCTGTAGCTCCGTCTCCCCAGCGCCGCTCAGCTGCTCTGGGCCTGCAGTGTTGATCAAATGTGTTTCTGGACAGAGGTTGATGATTTCAAGAAAATTCATTGACGGCACCATTGTGATAAAAACTGACTAAATTTCTTACTCTGTGTGTGTGTGTGTGTGTGTGTGTGTGTCTACAGGAAGTGTGTCTGAGCGGGATCTCGGAGCTGGTGGGAAGCTGGATCAGTCAGAGTCGGCATCACGTGGTTTGGCTCAACTGCAAGGCGGCGTACGGCTATGAGTACCTGTTCACCAACCTGGGAGAAGAGTTCAGCACCCAGGTGACGGTCCGAGGGAACAGCTGATGATCAGCGTTCTGCTGAGGAACAGCTTCACTGAGGAACAGCTGATGATCAGCGTTCTGCTGAGGAACAGCTGATCAGCGTTCTGCTGAGGAACAGCTGATCAGCGTTCTGCTGAGGAACAGCTGATCAGCGTTCTGCTGAGGAACAGCTGATGATCAGCGTTCTGCTGAGGAACAGCTTCACTGAGGAACAGCTTCACTGATCAGTGATCTGCTTGTTTTGTCTGCTGGTCTGTTAATAGAAAAACACTCATTGTTCGATCAAGGATCAATAACCCTGAAGGGGGGGGTCCAGGTCTCAGGTCTCTGGTCTCAGTCCGTCAGGGGGGCGGGGTCTGGACAGTCCTTCAGCTCTCTGGTCTCTTTCTGTCTTCAGATCCACGTCAACAGTCTGACCATGTTCAGGAAGATGCCGGAGATCCTGAGCTACGTCACCACAGACCGCCGAACGCAGATTCACGCCTGTCGACACCCCAAGGTCCACACACACACACACACACACACACACACACACACACACACACACACACACACACACACACACACACGGCCCTGCTCATCCACCCTGTTCACCTCGGCCTTCCTCCGCCCCGTTGGCGTCTGCAGGATGACGAGTTCCTGCAGGGGAACCGGCTGCCGTGCGGCGGCTCCGCCCCCGACGGAACGCCGCTCCGCATCATCAGCATCAAACCGTCCACCATGTGGTTCGGAGAGAGGACCAGGAAGACCAGCGTCATCATCAAGTCAGGACGCCGCCGCCGCTCCACACAGTCCTGACCGCTCGCCAGACCAACGCTTCAACCACCGTCTGCTTCCTGTTTCTGCAGAACCGGGTCCAGTTCCTACAGAGCCTGCTTCAGCTTCCACTCCTCCTATTCTGAGGTGACGTATGTTTGGCTCCGCCTCCACTCACTGCAGGTGCATCAAGGTGTAGAGTCCTCCATAGATTAGTGTCTGGGCCATGTATCTCTAGAAAAGCTGTGAACACCTGGTGATTTAGTGACTTCACTGGCTTTATTGAAGCATTCCTGTTGTGAAAAGTGAGGCTTCCACTGGAAGTTGAGCTGCAGAGTGGATGGAACTGATGTCAGAACACCAGAGTCCCTCCAAGAACCACTTCCTGGACTGACTTCCATGTTAGCTTAGCGACTGTAAAGAAAAGATGGATGAGGAGGAAAGGAAGGAGTGATTGTGATTTTCTGCTGTTCCAGAATCAAAGGTGAATGTCTACCTCGGCTTTGTTCTCCAGATCATGGAAAGTTTCTGTTCTGCAGGAACTCTCGTTGTTCTCTGGTTTCTTCTTTCTAGCTGTCAGTCAAACACAGTCAGAAACTTTTGAACTCTCCTGGTTCCACGCCATATTTACTGCTGTGTTTGCTGTCTTCCATTCATTATAAGCCGATGAGCATCAAAAAACAGAAACGTGGCTAAAGTCCAGTTTACCTCCCCATATCTCTGGAAAAGGTGTGAACACCTTTGAAATTAACCTTCTTGGGTGAGAAGTAACAAGGTTTCACAATATACCTTTAGACTTGATTAAATGACTTTATTTGATCATTTTCCGTGGCAGGTTTTAGAGCCGCTGAAATGTTTGGTGAGTTTATGTTGATGTTCTTTTCTTTTTTCCCAGATTAAAGACTTCCTGTTGTACCTGCAGCCGGTCAACATTCACCCCAGTGTGATCCCCATCGGCCGCTCGCTGGCTGAAGTCACACAGATGTGAGGAGCTTTTCACTGTCGATCGCCTCAACGTGAAGCTCAGTAATGATGGACATGTGGTGAAGTGAGGGACAGGAAGTGTCTCCAGAGCTGCTGAGAGAATTCCACAGCAAGGATGGCCTGAAGGTGTGGCTGTTGTGTTTCTGTGTCCTGCCAGGTTGAAGCTCATGTGCAGGAAGCAGAGCGATCAGCCGGCGTCGGTCTACAGACCTCTGGGCGTCCTCAAACGCAGCAGAGTGCAGCCGCCCACATACGGTACGTCGAAACCTCTGGATATCCTCTACAATGTTAACCAGGAAGTAAACCAGCCTCCTCTAGACTGTTAACCAGGAAGTAAACCAGCCTCTTCTTCACTGTTAACCAGGAAGTAAACCAGCATCTTCTTCACTGTTAACCAGGAAGTAAACCAGCCTCTTCTACACTGTTAACCAGGAAGTAAACCAGCCTCCTCTACACTGTTAACCAGGAAGTAAACCAGCCTCCTCTAGACTGTTAACCAGGAAGTAAACCAGCCTCCTCTAGACTGTTAACCAGGAAGTAAACCAGCATCTTCTTCACTGTTAACCAGGAAGTAAACCAGCCTCCTCTAGACTGTTAACCAGGAAGTAAACCAGCCTCTTCTACACTGTTAACCAGGAAGTAAACCAGCATCTTCTTCACTGTTAACCAGGAAGTAAACCAGCCTCCTCTACACTGTTAACCAGGAAGTAAACCAGCCTCTTCTTCACTGTTAACCAGGAAGTAAACCAGCCTCTTCTTCACTGTTAACCAGAAAGTAAACCAGCATCTTCTTCACTGTTAACCAGGAAGTAAACCAGCCACCGCTACACTGTTAACCAGGAAGTAAACCAGCCTCTTCTTCACTGTTAACCAGGAAGTAAACCAGCCACCTCTTCACTGTTAACCAGGAAGTAAACCAGCCTCTTCTTCACTGTTAACCAGGAAGTAAACCAGCCACCTCTACACTGTTAACCAGGAAGTAAACCAGCCTCTTCTTCACTGTTAACCAGGAAGTAAACCAGCCTCTTCTTCACTGTTAACCAGGAAGTAAACCAGCCTCTTCTTTACTGTTAACCAGGAAGTAAACCAGCCTCTTCTTCACTGTTAACCAGGAAGTAAACCAGCCACCTCTACACTGTTAACCAGGAAGTAAACCAGCCTCTTCTTCACTGTTAACCAGGAAGTAAATCAGCCACCTCTTCACTGTTAACCAGGAAGTAAACCAGCCTCTTCTTCACTGTTAACCAGGAAGTAAACCAGCCACCTCTACACTGTTAACCAGGAAGTAAACCAGCCTCTTCTTCACTGTTAACCAGGAAGTAAACCAGCCTCTTCTTCACTGTTAACCAGGAAGTAAACCAGCCACCTCTACACTGTTAACCAGGAAGTAAACCAGCCTCTTCTTCACTGTTAACCAGGAAGTAAACTAGCCTCTCCTCACTGTTAACCAGGAAGTAAACCAGCCTCTTCTTTACTGTTAACCAGGAAGTAAACCAGCCTCTTCTTCACTGTTAACCAGGAAGTAAACCAGCCTCTTCTTCACTGTTAACCAGGAAGTAAACCAGCCTCTTCTTCACTGTTAACCAGGAAGTAAACCAGCCTCTTCTTTACTGTTAACCAGGAAGTAAACCAGCCTCTTCTTCACTGTTAACCAGGAAGTAAACCAGCCACCTCTACACTGTTAACCAGGAAGTAAACCAGCCTCTTCTTCACTGTTAACCAGGAAGTAAATCAGCCACCTCTTCACTGTTAACCAGGAAGTAAACCAGCCTCTTCTTCACTGTTAACCAGGAAGTAAACCAGCCACCTCTACACTGTTAACCAGGAAGTAAACCAGCCTCTTCTTCACTGTTAACCAGGAAGTAAACCAGCCTCTTCTTCACTGTTAACCAGGAAGTAAACCAGCCTCTTCTTCACTGTTAACCAGGAAGTAAACCAGCCACCTCTACACTGTTAACCAGGAAGTAAACCAGCCTCTTCTTCACTGTTAACCAGGAAGTAAACCAGCCTCCTCTACACTGTTAACCAGGAAGTGAACCAGCCTCCTCTAGACTGTTAACCAGGAAGTGAACCAGCCTCCTCTAGACTGTCAACCAGGAAGTAAACCAGCCTCTTCTTCACTGTTAACCAGGAAGTAAACCAGCCCCCTCTACACTGTTAACCAGGAAGTGAACCAGCCTCCTCTAGACTGTCAACCAGGAAGTGAACCAGCCTCCTCTAGACTGTTAACCAGGAAGTGTAGGAGGTTTTCTGAGGCTGAAATAGGACGCCATCTCACGTTCTCCTGTCTTTGGAGCCTGATCAAAGGAACACTCGGGGAAAACCATCGTTTCCAGTATGGAGTGTTTCATCCTGAGTTTACTGAAACGAGTCGATGTTTGTTCTGTGATCAGACGGTGAGAGCGACGACGAGCTGTTCGATGGCCTCCACGCCGCTCCGCTGAGGAAGAGGAAAGGATCCCTCCACAGCCAGCAAGCTGGTGAGTCGCGTTTGGAAGGGTTAGTTGTGGTGGGAGGAGGGGGCGGAGCCATGCAGCCTCGCCGCTCCTCCTTCCTTTTCGGTTGCTTCATTTGCACTCAGAGCTTTTATTCAAAGAAAACAGAGAAAGATGAAAAGACTCCAGGTCAAAGGAGCAGAGCAGCAGGGAGCTGGAACCAGCAGAGCAGCCGGTTCCAAACCAAGCTCAGTAAAGACGAGCCAATATCTGTTTATCGTTCCAGATCACCGCAGATGTTCTGTCCTCTGATCAGAGAACACTGCAGGCTGGAGAACCCCCCACAGTTCAGACAACCCCCCACAGTTCAGACAACCCCCCACAGGTTAGAGAACCCCCCACAGGTCACCGAACCCCCACAGGCCAGAGAACCCCCCCCTCCCCACACACACACACACACACACACAGATCAGACAAACCCCCACGGTCAGAGAACCTCCCCACAGTTCACACAACCCCCCCACAGGCTGGAGACCCCCCCCCCCACAGGTCAGAAAAACCCCCACAGGCCAGAGAACCCCCCACAGGTCGGAGAACCCCCCACAGGTCGGAGAACCCCCCCACAGGCCAGAGAACCCCCCACAGGCCAGAGAACCCCTGCCAGAATGGTCATAATGATCCGGTTCTACATGAGTAGAGAAAGGCTTTGATGAAATTTGATGTGAAATTAACTTCAAGGAGAAATTTTCAAAATAAGGGCGGTGTGGCTGTGATGTTATTTCTTCTCTTCTGTTATTTCTGGTTTCTGCTTTTCTACTGAGTCTTTTTATTTTCTTCTTACTACTATCTGGAAACATTCATTCATCAGTGATCTGCAAAGTGAAGATTCTGATGAGAATGTTGAAAACACCAAACGGTTCTTTTTTACATGCTTAGTCCTTTTAGGCGCTTTATTTTGACAGTCTCTGCCTGCTCTGCTCAGTCAGCTTGAAACCTGAACACTGCTCTTTGTCATTTGTTAGTTTTAGAGGAGGTTCCTGACACCACAGCGCCCCCTGTGACTCTGGAGGACTTCACACCAGCGGCAGACTCACAGACGGTTTCTCACAACTTCGTTGACTGCACCGAGTCCAATGGCGAGGAGGAAGATGACGATGAGGAGGAGGAGGAGCACCAGAAGGAGGAGGAGCCTCTGAGCCCCTCCTCCTCCTCCACAGCTCCAAAATGGGAGGACTTCTTCACGGTGGAGACGCAGACAAACAGCCAGAACAGCCAATCACAGTCCTGCTCAGCAGTGAGCTCCGCCCCCTCCAGAATGAGCGGCTCACAGACGCCCGAGCTCTTCAGCGAGGAGGAGGAGGAGGAGGAAGAGGAGGAGGAGGAGGAGGAGGAGGAAGAGGAAGAGGAAGAGGAAGAGGAAGAGGAAGAGGAAGAGGAAGAGGAGGAGGAGGAGGAGGAGGAGGAGGAGGAGCCTCCACCTGGCTTCAGCATGATGCTGTCCAGTCAGTCCTCCCAGGAACTCCCGGACACCCTGCTCCTCCCTGTGGAGGAGGCGGGACACAGCCGAGGAGACGCCAGGACACAGGAAGTGGGACCAAACAGCGGAACCAGGACACAGGAAGTGGGACCAAACAGCGGAACCAGGGCACAGGAAGTGGGACCAAACAGCAGAACCAGGACACAGGAAGTGGGACCAAACAGCGGAACCAGGACACAGGAAGTGGGACCAGATGAAGGCTGCAGGACACAGGAAGTGGGACCAGATGGCGGAGGAGCTGGGACGCAGCAGCTGTCCCTGTCTCAGGGCTCCTCAGACCTGGACGTTCCCTCCACGCCGGAGTCCACGGCGCCGCCGTCTGAAGTTCTGTCACAGCTGTACCGTCGACTGGCCTCTGGACAGAACATCTGGACGCTGGACAGACGGGACGGACGTTAGAGAATGGACACAGAATGGAAATGAGGTGCGGAGACGTGGTCTCAGGTTCCAGCTGTGTTGGTAGAGGTAGAAGAGGACACGTCTGGTTCTTCTGGGTCTGGAGTCCCGGCTGGGATCAGTCTGACGCTTTGTCTGCCATGTTTGATGACTTGATGCAGAAACTCCAGCTTTGGTAGAATTTTCCATCTGCGTGTTCAGAAGCGTCTTCAGAGGGACACGTCTCCATTGAGCAGCAGAGCTGGACGTGTTGGACACGAGGACATGTGAGAGGGACCAGTTTTCTTTGTATTTTCTTCTTCAGAAATGTGAGATTTGTCGTTTGTGCGTTCTTTATTTCTTTGACATTAATTTTCTAATGAGATGAATTTTATTAATGAAACTTTAAATTTTTCTGCAAGTTTGACTGATTTTCCACAATAAAGGTTTAATTTAGAGGAAACCCAGAACCCCGCCCCTCCAGAGGACCTGGACCAGAACCCCGCCCCTCCAGAGGACCTGGACCAGAACCCCACCCCTCCATAGGACCTGGACCAGAACCCCGCCCCTCCAGAGGACCTGGACCAGAACCCCGCCCCTCCGGAGGACCTGGACCAGAACCCCGCCCCTCCAGAGGACCTGGACCAGAACCCCGCCCCTCCGGAGGACCTGGACCAGAACCCCGCCCCTCCGGAGGACCTGGACCAGAACCCCGCCCCTCCGGAGGACCTGGACCAGAACCCCGCCCCTCCGGAGGACCTGGACCAGAACCCCGCCCCTCCGGAGGACCTGGACCAGAACCCCGCCCCTCCGGAGGACCTGGACCAGAACCCCGCCCCTCCGGAGGAGCTGGACCAGAACCCCGCCCCTCCGGAGGAGCTGGACCAGAACCCCGCCCCTCCGGAGGAGCTGGACTCTGGAACCCCGCCCCTCTGGAGGAGCTGGACCAGAACCCCGCCCCTCCGGAGGACCTGGACCAGAACCCCGCCCCTCCGGAGGACCTGGACCAGAACCCCGCCCCCCCCGAGGACCTGGACCAGAACCCCGCCCCTCCGGAGGACCTGGACCAGAACCCCGCCCCTCCGGAGGAGCTGGACCAGAACCCCGCCCCTCCGGAGGAGCTGGACCAGAACCCCGCCCCTCCGGAGGAGCTGGACCAGAACCCCGCCCCTCCGGAGGAGCTGGACCAGAACCCCGCCCCCCCGGAGGAGCTGGACCAGAACCCCCCCCCTCCGGAGGAGCTGGACTCTGGAACCCCGCCCCTCCGGAGGAGCTGGACCAGAACCCCGCCCCTCCGGAGGAGCTGGACCAGAACCCCGCCCCTCCGGAGGACCTGGACTCTGGAACCCCGCCCCTCCGGAGGACCTGGACTCTGGAACCCCGCCCCTCCGGAGGACCGGGACTCTGGAACCCCGCCCCTCCGGAGGACCTGGACTCTGGAACCCCGCCCCTCCGGAGGACCTGGACTCTGGAACCCCGCCCCTCCGGAGGACCTGGACTCTGGAACCCCGCCCCTCCGGAGGAGCTGGACTCTGGAACCCCGCCCCTCCGGAGGAGCTGGACTCTGGAACCCCGCCCCTCTGGAGGAGCTGGACTCTGGAACCCCGCCCCTCTGGAGGAGCTGGACCAGAACCCCGCCCCTCCGGAGGACCTGGACTCTGGAACCCCGCCCCTCCGGAGGACCTGGACTCTGGAACCCCGCCCCTCCGGAGGACCTGGACTCTGGAACCCCGCCCCTCCGGAGGACCTGGACTCTGGAACCCCGCCCCTCCGGAGGAGCTGGACTCTGGAACCCCGCCCCTCCGGAGGAGCTGGACTCTGGAACCCCGCCCCTCTGGAGGAGCTGGACTCTGGAACCCCGCCCCTCTGGAGGAGCTGGACTCTGGAACCCCGCCCCTCTGGAGGAGCTGGACTCTGGAACCCCGCCCCTCCGGAGGAGCTGGACTCTGGAACCCCGCCCCTCCGGAGGAGCTGGACTCTGGAACCCCGCCCCTCCGGAGGAGCTGGACTCTGGAACCCCGCCCCTCCGGAGGACCTGGACTCTGGAACCCCGCCCCTCCGGAGGACCTGGACTCTGGAACCCCGCCCCTCCGGAGGAGCTGGACTCTGGAACCCCGCCCCTCTGGAGGAGCTGGACTCTGGAACCCCGCCCCTCTGGAGGAGCTGGACTCTGGAACCCCGCCCCTCTGGAGGAGCTGGACTCTGGAACCCCGCCCCTCTGGAGGAGCTGGACCAGAACCCCGCCCCTCTGGAGGAGCTGGACTCTGGAACCCCGCCCCTCCGGAGGAGCTGGACTCTGGAACCCCGCCCCTCCGGAGGAGCTGGACTCTGGACCGCTCCATCAGTCAGGATCAGGTTCTTCTTTACCAGCTGTTCTCAGTGGCTGCTGCTGGTCCGGGGCTCCGGGGCTCCGGGTGTTGCTTCGTGGCTGTAGAGCGATGACCTTCGGTTGACCTTCGGCTTCCTGACGGCGTCTCTGGTTTCTGCTGTTGAAGCAGGCCGATGCCAAGTTGAGGAGATTCTTCCATCTTTCTTTGCCGCCGGCAGCTTCGGCCGGTTTGGTCAGTGGAAGCATACAGATGTAACAGAAAGACTTAAGAACAGCAATAAACAAACAAATAAACAAATAAATAAATAAATAATAGCATCTGAAGCGCCGGGAGCGCCTGGACCAGAACAGAACCACCGGGACCTCGGCCGCTCAGCTCCTGCTTTTCAGACTCGGGTTCCTTCTGTTTCTCCTGAACCGCTTCCTTTCTGCTCACGAGGACGTCGTCTCTTTCGTCTCTTTCGTCTCTTTCGTCTCTTTCGTCTCTTTCGTCTCTTTCCTCTGGACATCCGGGTCCCTGACTGCAGGCGGGACGGGGGGACATCAGCTCCACGGGCCGTCTTCATCCTAATAAAGTGTCGGAGTGTGAATCAAGTTCCTGGATCACTGCGGAGTCCTGCAGAGTCCAGGTCAATGATGCGGATTAGATGTTTTAATCCCACCTGCTTCCCTGAGGACGGCGCTGCTCTCAGCCAATCAGCTTCGTCCTCTTCGAGGCGCGGACCAATCAGAGCGCAGATCCAGAGGGACCGCTCGAGACCTGCGCCTCACCTGCTCAGTCAGTCCCGGTCCGGGAGGAGGCAGCAACCGGGACTCCGGTAGTCCATCCTGGTCCGGTTCCGTGAGGAGGCCGCGGCGCGTAAGTCAGTCCCGGTCCCGGTCCCGGTCCCGGTCCGGGAGCCGTGAACAGCGGACCGGTGCGGCTCTGCGGAGCGGAGGTCAGGTAACCCCCCCCCCCCCGGTCATGGCTCGGACCGGGACCGGGACCGGGACGCTGCTGTCCCGCAGAAACGTGAAGCTGGACTCGTTCCTGAAGCGGAACATGGAGCGCGCCGTGTACGAAAGGATCCGCGTGCACGAGCCGTGCGTGGTTGTGTCCGACACCATCAACAAGGTGTACATGCACGTGGTTTTGAGCGACGAGCGCGTGTTCCTCACGGAGTACCCGCCGCGCACGCTCACCGTGGCCGTGAGCTTTGGGCGCGTGCGTGACATCGAGCTGGTAAGTTGGAGCTTCCGCTGGATCCTGTCTGGGATCCAAGCACTTTATTTTGTGAAGTCAGGAGCGGAACGGGGCTTTTCAAAATAAAGTTTAACTGAAGAATCGGTTAAAATGTAAAAGCTTTTCAGCTGGAATCAGTTGATTCAGAAGAATATGGGTCTGAAGCAGGAAGGACCAGACCCCAGGGAGACCAGGGAGCAGGACCAGACCCCAGGGAGACCAGGGAGCAGGACCAGACCCCAGGGAGACCAGGGAGCAGGACCAGACCCCAGGGAGACCAGGGAGCAGGACCAGACCCCAGGGAGACCAGGGAGCAGGACCAGACCCCAGGGAGACCAGGGAGCAGGACCAGACCTCTGGGAGACCATTGAGCAAGACCAGACCCCAGGGAGACCAGGGAGCAGGACCAGACCCCAGGGAGCAGGACCAGACCCCAGGGAGACCAGGGAGCAGGACCAGACCCCAGGGAGACCAGGGAGCAGGACCAGACCCCAGGGAGACCAGGGAGCAGGACCAGACCCCAGGGAGACCAGGGAGCAGGACCAGACCCCTGGGAGCAGGACCAGACCCCAGGGAGACCAGGGAGCAGGACCAGACCCCAGGGAGACCAGGGAGCAGGACCAGACCCCAGGGAGACCAGGGAGCAGGACCAGACCCCAGGGAGCAGGACCAGACCCCAGGGAGACCAGGGAGCAGGACCAGACCCCAGGGAGACCAGGGAGCAGGACCAGACCCCTGGGAGGAAGATGCTCTTCATCACCTGCTCTACTTGATTTCAATTATGTTGAACTCTGGTCCACGATGCTGCTGGAGGACAGAGAGAGACATAGGAGACACAGAGAGACAGACATAGGAGACACCGAGAGACAGGAAGAGAGACAGAGGCTGATGGTTGTCAGTCTTGATGGGTGTGTCAGTCATTGTGATGGTGGTGTCAGTCATCGGGATGGCTGCGTCAGTCATAACTGTTGTCAGTCTTGATGGTGGTGTGACCACAGCGGGAGGGCAGCCACGCCCACAGCGGGAGGGCAGCCACGCCCACAGCGGGAGGGCAGCCACGCCCACAGCGGGAGGGCAGCCACGCCCACAGCGGGAGGGCAGCCGCCTCCGTGTCACAGCTGGGGCCGTCTCATGAGGCTGTTAGCGCTAACTTCCATGGAAGCTAACGCAACAAGCTAGCGCTAACAGCCTCATGAGACGGCCCCAGCCCAGTTTGAGCCATCGGAGCCAAAACTGACGGAGTCAGATGCTGGGAGTGCCAGCCTCCTTCCTTAGTGTTCATCAGAATGCTCATTTCTTTGTTTAAATTAATCAGCGGGATTCCTCCGGTCTGCGCCAGCCGAGTCGACCCGCGGGTCTGCAGCTGGGGTGATCCGTGGGAAGGGCCCGGCGTGCGTCCAGAGTCCCGACCGCCGACCCGACCCCCTCCGAAACCGACCCGCCTTCCGCGGCGGCGTCGGACACCGCCCCACGCAGGAACCCCCGCGACCCCCGGGGTGAGCCGACGCCCCCCGGGGACGAGGGCAACTCGCGAGGCGGGCCGCGTGGGTTTATTTAGCTCACAGCATCGTTCCCCTGCACACTGTGGCACCAGGGAAGATGCAGGAGCGGCGTGGAGGTGACAGGCCTGGTTAGCTGACTGGTTGACTGGTTAGCTAGCTGCAAACTGTCGTACGAGACGCTATCCGAGACTCGAAAGCTAGCGGGAAAACCACCGATGATAATGCTCTAGATGTTTTTATATCGCTCAGCATCCGGGGGGCGGGTTTATGCCAATGAGGGCCGCGTTACGTAACGCAGCCCTCATTTCTGACCCGCCCATTAAATCCTGAACACAGAAGCGGTGAAAAAAGTCTGTGAAGTCTACCTCCAAAATTAAATCATAAATGGAGAAATGGCTTTTATGTGTTGAAAAGAAACACATTTATGACTTATTTTACGGTGTTTAGAAGAAAATGGCTGATTTTGGTTAACTCCGACTTTAAGGTAAATATTCTGGTTTCTGAAATAACCCCAGGAGATCCTCATTCAGACCACGGCCACAGACGACGCCATGACTGCATTTACACTTCATGCCACTAGGTGTGCTGTTTGCATGTTCAACCTTATTTTATACAGACACCACAGAAGAAGAAGGGCGCTGCTGCAGGCTCTCTGCATGTTGTTAGAAGGAGAGTGGCAGCGGCAAGACGTGGTGACATGTTCAATGATGCGATGCAGCGTCTTTTCAGTAAAAGAGAAGAACTGAACCATCGTTAGTTAAACTTTATCACAAGTAGTTCTGGACTCAAAAGACCAGATTCCTTGCGGATCGGTGTACTAGCAGCGGTGAGCTAGCAGCGGTGAGCTAGCAGCGGTGTGCTAACAGCAGTGAGCTAGCAGCGGTGAGCTAGCAGTGGTGTGCTAGCAGCAGTGAGCTAGCAGCAGTGAGCTAGCAGTAGTGAGCTAGCAGCGGTGAGCTAGCAGCGGCGTGGAGCAGCCTTTCCTGTCAGCAGCAGCCTCATCTTCAGAGGAAAACGCCGAGGCATGGCTGACTTCCTCTGCTTCGCTGCCCTCGGCTCCACTCAGCTCATCCTGTTTACTTCTCAGACAACTTTCAGGTGGAAGCTGAGCAGGAAAAAGTCGGCTGTGATTGGCTGTGTCACGCACATGTCTGCCATGTCTGATCGAGTAAATGTGTTCACAGTTGATCACCGTGATCGACTGGAAATTAATCGTGATCACTAATCACGATCATATAATCGCCCAGGCCTACTAGCAAGCGGTGCTATTACCTCTGAAGAGTATCAGCTGTTGTTATTCCCAACCAATAATTAGCCATTAATAAGACAAACAAACAAACACATACACAAGACAATGGAAAACCAACAAACAATAAATAAATTTAGACAGTACTGAACACCATAGTTGTGTGTGTCATGTTAGTATAGAGAGGAATAGGCCAGAAGAAAATCCTAGAAAAAAAAGGAGAGAGGGTTTAGAGTGAGATTAGACTCTGGAGAGGGACTCGGCACATCCTGGCGGGTCCCATCACTGCTCCACAGCCGAACTCGACAGGAGCTGACGGGACCTGAGCAAACCTGCGCATGCAAGTGTGAGAAACCCTGAAGCCCAGAACAGCCCTCACAGCAATGCAGGGCTGAGCCGACCGGGCGCCCCCCCTCCCCAGACCGCAGGAGCCACCGGGGCCACCGTGTACCACACGGACCCCGAACACAAGGGGGAGCAGCTACCGACACCCCCAGCACGCCAGAACCGACCCAGGCGGCCCGGGGCAAGAGGACCCACCCGCCACACAAACCCCGACCCCGCCCGTCCACCCCCCACCAAACCCCGCACCCCAACACGCCACCCGCCCACACCCCACCCCCAGGGGGGCCGACGGCCCCAAGTAGCCAGGAAGCCAGACACAGGGGCAGAGCGCCCCGCCGAAGGGATGGCAGGCAGCCCGTGACCGGACCGCCCGCCACCGGAGGCTGGCTAGGGGACCTGGAGCCGGGACCCAATGCGAGCCCACAGGGCAAAAATGGACAGAGTGGTAGGGCCTGGCAGCACCAACGGGGGAGCACCCCGCATACACACCCGCACCAGCCCCCGGGCGAGCACAGCACCCCCAAGACCCCCGCATCCCGCGACGCGAACCCAACCCCCCACCAGGACAGAGCCACCACACTCCACCAACCCGCGCCACAGCCACGGCACCCCCCGGGACCGCCAATCCAGACCCCGCCGCTCCGCAAGAGCCACCGCACCAGCCGGGACTCGTCGGCTACGCAGCAGAACCCCCACAGGCCACGGCCCCCCGGCCTAAAGGTTGCCATTTACAGTGAGGTGTGAAAAAAGTGACGTGCACAATAGGAGGCAGTCTGGTGGGGATCATGTCACGTCAGTCGTCATGATGGTCGCGTCGGTCAGTGTGGTGGTTGCGTCAGTCGGTGTGATGGTTGCGTCGGTCAGTGTGGTGGTTGCGTCAGTCGGTGTGATGGTTGCGTCGGTCAGTGTGGTGGTTGCGTCAGTCGGTGTGATGGTTGCGTCGGTCAGTGTGGTGGTTGCGTCAGTTGGTGTGGTGGTTGCGTCAGTCGGTGTGATGGTTGCGTCGGTCAGTGTGGTGGTTGCGTCAGTCGGTGTGATGGTTGCGTCGGTCAGTGTGGTGGTTGCGTCAGTTGGTGTGATGGTTGCGTCAGTCGGTGTGGTGGTTGCGTCAGTCGTCATGATGGTCGCGTCGGTCAGTGTGGTGGTTGCGTCAGTCGGTGTGATGGTTGCGTCGGTCAGTGTGGTGGTTGCGTCAGTCGGTGTGATGGTTGCGTCGGTCAGTGTGGTGGTTGCGTCAGTTGGTGTGATGGTTGTGTCAGTCGATGTGGTGGTTGCGTCAGTCGGTGTGATGGTTGCGTCAGTCGGTGTGGTGGTTGCGTCAGTCGGTGTGATGGTTGTGTCAGTCGGTGTGGTGGTTGCGTCAGTTGGTGTGATGGTTGTGTCAGTCGGTGTGGTGGTTGCGTCATTCGGTGTGATGGTTGTGTCAGTCGGTGTGGTGGTTGTGTCAGTCGGTGTGGTGGTTGCGTCAGTCGGTGTGATGGTTGCGTCAGTTGGTGTGATGGTTGTGTCAGTCGGTGTGGTGGTTGCGTCATTCGGTGTGATGGTTGTGTCAGTCGGTGTGGTGGTTGTGTCAGTCGGTGTGGTGGTTGCGTCAGTCGGTGTGATGGTTGCGTCAGTCGGTGTGGTGGTTGCGTCAGTCGGTGTGGTGGTTGTGTCAGTCGGTGTGGTGGTTGCGTCAGTCGGTGTGATGGTTGCGTCTGTGCTGTTGAAGCTCCTGTCGTGTTGAGGATGTGGAGAGTGAAGCTGGAGGGAAGAAGCTCCTGCAGGGACAGTAAAGCTCCTGGTCTAAATGAGAACCTGGTCTAAATGAGAACCCGGGTTCTCTATTAGAACCGACGGAGCCCGTCTGGAGCTGCAGGAGCTTAAAATAGTGAGCAGCTCCTTATGTCAGAGGGTTAACCGATAATCCCGTCTGCATTTAACCATCAGATTACTGCTTCTCAAAGCAAACTGGTCTTAAATGAAGTTCCATGTGACGCTCGTTTCACTTTGACTCCAGAAAACGAAGAAGCGCCGTGACGGCGAAGCTGTCCATCAGTTTGTCAGCTTCAGCATTTCATTCTAATCACTCAATTGGCTGCACTGTGAATTGATTTGATTCCTCTTTTAATGCCATCACTTCTGATCAATCATGACTGATTCTGTTCTTTGAGACAGTTTGATTGGCTGGAGAATACGTGGTTCGCTGTGCAGTCGCTGAGCGGTCGCTGAGCGCTGTGCGGTCGCTGCTCGGTCGCTGCTCGGGCGTCGTGCAGTCGTTTGCAGTTCAGCAGTTGGAAAATCGGAAGCGTTGCTGGTGTGATGGATGTGTTGTTGCCGCAGCGGTGCAGAAAAGATTCAGCTCAGCAGCTGCCATGCTGGTGGTGAGGTGGAGAGAGAGAGAGTGAATGAGTGAGTGAGTGAATACAGCTGGAGGTGACGGATGCCTTGAAGAATATGAACCAGTGCAATGTGAGGAAGTGACGTTGGTTGTTCTCGCTCTGCAGGTCAACGACCTGCCGGACTTCCTCCGAGGGAAGGACCAGGAGCGCTGCCAGCACATTCGGATCGTTTACGCCGTGGAGACGCCGCCGCCCAGGAGAAGGCGTGATCGGCTGACCAGAGAACGTGGGGAGGAGCTTCCTCCGGTGACCCCGCCCCCTCGCAGTCTGACCCCGAAGAGCACATCCGAAGGTATGACTTGCTATCTCGGCCGCCGGCGCACTAACTGGTCCATTGGGTCCACTGCTTATGTGAGGTCATGTGACTCCAGTCCTCAGGGTTCTCTCGAGGTCATGTGACTCCTGTACTGGTGGTTACTGGAAGGTGCTGGTGGGTATGGGAAGGTACTGGTGGGTACTGGAAGGTGCTGGTGGGTACTGGAAGGGACTGGTGGGCACTGGAAGGTACTGGTGGGTACGGGAAGGTACTGGTGGGTACGGGAAGGTACTGGTGGGTACTGGTGGGTACTGGAAGGTACTGGTGGGTACTGGAAGCTACTGGTGGGTACGGGAAGGTACTGGTGGGTACGGGAAGGTACTGGTGGGTACTGGTGGGCACTGGAAGGTACTGGTGGGTATGGGAAGGTACTGGTGGGTACTGGAAGGTGCTGGTGGGTACTGGAAGGGACTGGTGGGCACTGGAAGGTACTGGTGGGTACGGGAAGGTACTGGTGGGTACGGGAAGGTACTGGTGGGTACTGGTGGGTACTGGAAGGTACTGGTGGGTACTGGAAGCTACTGGTGGGTACGGGAAGGTACTGGTGGGTACGGGAAGGTACTGGTGGGCACTGGAAGGTACTGGTGGGTACTGGAAGGTACTGGTGGGTACTGGTGGGTACTGGAAGCTACTGGTGGGTACGGGAAGGTACTGGTGGGTACTGGTGGGTACTGGAAGGTACTGGTGGGTACTGGAAGGTACTGGTGGGTACGGGAAGGTACTGGTGGGTACGGGAAGGTACTGGTGGGTACTGGTGGGTACTGGTGGGTACGGGAAGGTACTGGTAAGCACTAATGGAAAAGGGGTGTAGCCTGGAAGTTACATCTAATGCTTATAATAGTTCTGGGCAACAACCAATGAGAAGACTAGGTCATTTCGTGGAGTGGAGAAACAGGAGATTGGACACACCTGAATTAAGCGGTACCTTTTTATATAATTGCAACAAAACAGACAAATAACAAACATAAGTGGACAACAAAGAAACAAATTCTTAACAAATAAAGTGATATGTGTACAAATAAAGCAGTGTCAACAGCGAACACTAACGCTTTTCCCGTGACTATTGATCAGCCAGCTGGGGATCAATAAGGGTCCTGTCAGAGACGGACAATGCAACTCTTGGGTCCACTTCTAAACGTCCAGAGGGAAGTCCAAGGGTTAGGAGGGGAGCTTCCAGTTCAGGCCGAGCGGCTCGCCATCAACCTGGAAATTCCTCACATTGACTGCTCACAGCTGGTTTCCGCACGGCACCGCGGCTCCGGTAAACTGCTCCGGCAGCGTCCCCGTCCGTCCTGCAGCCCTCTCACGACTTCCGGGTGCCAGCCGGTCACCGGTGCTTATAGATCGTGATTGGACGCGCGGCGTCACGTGACCGCGTGACGTAATGAGGCGCGGTGAGCGAGGAGTAAGTTCAAGAATTATTTAGGGAAATTAATACAGGATATTTTAAGACAAAAAACCCGTTTTCCCACCTGTGTTACAGGGGCTTTAGGGTCGTGGAGCTTTTTCCTTCTTTCAGTCTCACTATGGACTTTAGCAGAGTCCAGATCACGATGCTGACAGGACAGCATTGGTCTCTTCACTGAGACTGTGTCAGCTTCATCCTGAGTCTTCCTCCTGGACCCGTCTGCTTCGTCCTGCTGGACCCGTCTGCTTCATCCTCCTGGACCCTTCTGCTTCGTCCTCCTGGACCCTTCTGCTTCGTCCTCCTGGACCCTTCTGCTTCGTCCTCCTGTGCTTCGTCCTCCTGGACCCGTCTGCTTCGTCCTCCTGGACCCGTCTGCTTCATCCTCCTGTGCTTCGTCCTCCTGGACCCGTCTGCTTCATCCTCCTGTGCTTCGTCCTCCTGGACCCGTCTGCTTCGTCCTCCTGTGCTTCGTCCTCCTGGACCCGTCTGCTTCGTCCTCCTGGACCCGTCTGCTTCGTCCTCCTGGACCCGTCTGCTTCGTCCTCCTGGACCCGTCTGCTTCATCCTCCTGTGCTTCGTCCTCCTGGACCCGTCTGCTTCATCCTCCTGTGCTTCGTCCTCCTGGACCCGTCTGCTTCATCCTCCTGTGCTTCGTCCTCCTGGACCCGTCTGCTTCGTCCTCCTGGACCCGTCTGCTTCGTCCTCCTGGACCCCTCTGCTTCGTCCTCCTGGACCCGTCTGCTTCGTCCTCCTGGACCCGTCTGCTTCGTCCTCCTGTGCTTCGTCCTCCTGGGCCCGTCTGCTTCGTCCTCCTGGACCCGTCTGCTTCGTCCTCCTGGACCCCTCTGCTTCGTCCTCCTGGACCCGTCTGCTTCGTCCTCCTGGACCCGTCTGCTTCGTCCTCCTGGACCCCTCTGCTTCGTCCTCCTGGACCCGTCTGCTTCGTCCTCCTGTGGATTCACGCCCGACTCTTAAAACTTTTTTGTGCTTTTTCTGTCACGTGTTCCTCTTGTTGCTGCTTCAAAAGAGTTTGATTGAACCAGACTGTTTCTTGGAGAGCTCAGCCATGTACTTTCTCTGTAGGTGACCTCTGACCTCTGTTGTTTCTGTCTCCTCCATAGGGCATCCTCCAGACAGGTGAGTGTCCACTCAGTTTTATTTTTATAGCCACGGATCTTCGTCGGGTTCCCTGGCAAGAGTCTGCAAAAGCTGCATCACATTCAGAACTGCGCTGCCCGGATCCTGACGAGGATCAAATCACGCCGATACTCCCAACTCTCCACTGGCTGCCGATTAAATACAGAACCCACTACAAAGTCCGCCTCCTCACTCAGCAGTGCCTACATGGAACTGCCCCTGCCCATCTCCGCGAACTACTGACCCTCCACACCGCCACACGAAGCCTCCGCTCCTCCTCCTCCTCCACCTCCTGCCTCCATCAACCCCGGACTAAACTCTCCACCATGGGAGACGGGGCCTCCAGGCAGCGGCCCCCCGGCTGTGGAACGCTCTCCCCGAGACCCTGAGGGCCCCGCTAAGGGTGGAAACCTTCAAAAAAGGCCTCAAGACATTTCTATTTAAAAAGGCCTCCTCGATCCTGTTTCCATGATCGTGACTTTGAAGTTTTAAAATGTTATTTTTGTTTTTTTGTTTTGTTGTGTTTTTGCCTCTGAAAATAGTTTTTAATCCCGCTCTGTAGCACTTTGAGATTTCTTTTGAAATGTAAAGCGCATTACAAATAAAATGTAGTATTACTATTATAATTTCTATATGGCGTTAAGAAGAGGTGGAGTGCTTCACAGGACGACATGAAGTCAGTCTCACTTCAGAACAAACCCCCATTTCACTAAACCCGAACAGAACGGAACAGAACAACGTTTTCACTTCAGAAGGCAGAACAGGTCCTCGTTTAAGCAGGCAGTCCTGCGCGGACAGCGTTTCAGGCACAACTGAAACATTTACAGTGTGTGTAATACAAACCCATTAACTCACACTCTTCTTGTTACCTGTTGTCCAGCTGTGAAAGCTGAGACCAGGTCCCCGGACCACAAGCTTTCACACCCTGACAGACTCCACTTCAACTCAGCTTCAACAGTGATAGAAACACTGAGATACACACACACACACACACACACACACACACACACACACACACACACACACACACACACACACACACACACACACAAACGCTGAACGAGTGTTGTGCGTCTCCATCAGCAGCCTGGACCAGTGGACGGAGGAGGACCCCCCCCCAATCCCGAAGCCCCTCCGCTCCGCCTCCTGTCCCAACCCACAGACCCTGAGCCTCCTGAAGGTCCCGCGCCCCCCTGGCCCCCCCTTCAGCTCACCGCCGTCCCCGTCCCGGCAGAGCCGGGCTCAGGTACGTGGACCTCGTCCTGAGGTCTGATATGACTGCAGGGCGCCCCCTTCTGGCCTTGATCTGGTGTGAGAAACCCTGCCGGACGCCAGATCCTGCTGCTTCAGGACACTGGTCCCCCATCCTTCACTGGTCCCCCTGTCCTTCACTGGTCCCCCTGTCCTTCGCTGGTCCCCCCCATGCTTCACTGGTCCCCCCGTACTTCACTGGTCCCTCTGTCCTTCCTGGTCCCCCCGTCCTGACCTCACCTCACCTCCGGTCTGCCCCGTGGAGCCTGTCCTCCTGGCGTCCTCTGGAGGACTCGTGAAGGTTTTTCTCTTATTCAGAATGTGACCCGCTGTTCCAGGGGCCGAGGAGGATCAGCCTGATCCTGGACCGTCTGCTGAGGAGAGACCGGGCGGACCCCAGCGAGGACAAGGGGGCGGAGCTTCATCTGTACGCCGTCTCACACTCGTCCACCATTTACCTTCATCTGCAGAGCGCCTGGACCCGCTTCCTCACCGTGAGAGCACCGCCCACTTAGTGTGTGTGAGTGTGAGTGTTAACCTGGTGTCATGTGCCCCCCCGTCCAATCAGGACTTTAACCTGGTGTCATGTGCCCCCCCCCCCGTCCAATCAGGACTTTAACCTGGTGTCATGTGCCCCCCCCGTCCTGTCAGGACTTTAACCTGGTGTCATGTGCCCCCCCCGTCCAATCAGGACTTTAACCTGGTGTCATGTGCCCCCCCGTCCAATCAGGACTTTAACCTGGTGTCATGTGCCCCCTCCTTGTCCTGTCAGGACTTTAACCTGGTGTCATGTGCCCCCCCGTCCAATCAGGACTTTAACCTAGTGTCATGTGCCCCCCCCCCCCCCCCCCTTTTATGCAGAGGTCGACTCTGCTGTTGGATCCGCTGCACAGGTGGAGGTGCAGCTCCGGCTGGGACCCGCCCCCCCCCTCCAACAGGTCAGTCTCCACCGTGACGCTGCAGACAGACGGACCACCGGACTGAACCTGGCTCTCCGGCTCATCCGCAGGTCCGGCTGGCTGCTGGGCCGGCTGAGCCGGGAGCTCCAGCGGGACGGGGTCAGCCCGGAGGCGTCCTGCCTGCTGCTGCGCGAGCTGAGGACGGCGGCCCGGCGGGATGTGGCACTGCGCCGTCTCTTCTGGAGGGTGAGGACGGCGGGACATGGCGCTGCGCCGCCTCTTCTAGAGGGTGAGGACGGCGGGATGTGGCGCTGCGCCCGCCACTTCTAGAGGGTGAGGACGGCGGGACGTGGCGCTGCGCTGCCTCTTCTAGAGGGTGAGGACGGCGGGATGTGGCGCTGCACCGCCTCTTCTGGAGGGTGAGGATGGCGGGATGTGGCACTGCGCCGCCTCTTCTAGAGGGTGAGGACGGCGGGATGTGGCGCTGCGCCGCCTCTTCTAGAGGGTGAGGACGGCGGGATGTGGCGCTGCGCCCGCCACTTCTAGAGGGTGAGGACGGCGGGACGTGGCGCTGCGCCGCCACTTCCAGAGGGTGAGGACGGCGGGATGTGGCGCTGCGCCGCCTCTTCTGGAGGGTGAGGACGGCGGGATGTGGCACTGCACCGCCTCTTCTGGAGGGTGAGGATGGCGGGATGTGGCACTGCGCCGTCTCTTCTGGAGGGTGAGGACGGCGGGACATGGCGCTGCGCCGCCTCTTCTGGAGGGTGAGGATGGCGGGATGTGGCACTGCGCCGCCTCTTCTGGAGGGTGAGGACGGCGGGATGTGGCACTGCGCCATCTCTTCTAGAGGGTGAGGACGGCGGGATGTGGCACTGCGCCATCTCTTCTAGAGGGTGAGGACGGCGGGATGTGGCACTGCACCGCCTCTTCTGGAGGGTGAGGACGGCGGGATGTGGCACTGCGCCGTCTCTTCTGGAGGGTGAGGACGGCGGGACATGGCGCTGCGCCGCCTCTTCTGGAGGGTGAGGATGGCGGGATGTGGCACTGCGCCGCCTCTTCTGGAGGGTGAGGACGGCGGGATGTGGCACTGCGCCATCTCTTCTAGAGGGTGAGGACGGCGGGATGTGGCACTGCGCCATCTCTTCTAGAGGGTGAGGACGGCGGGATGTGGCGCCACCTTTTGTGGAGGGCGAGGCTGGCGGGACATGGCACTGCGCCGCCTCTTCTAGAGGGTGAGGACGGCGGGATGTGGCGCTGCGCCGCCACTTCTAGAGGGTGAGGACGGCGGGATGTGGCGCTGCGCCGCCACTTCTAGAGGGTGAGGACGGCAGGATGTGGCGCTGCGCCGCCTCTTCTGGAGGGTGAGGACGGCGGGATGTGGCGCTGCGCCGCCTCTTCTGGAGGGTAAGGACGGCGGGACGTGGCGCCACCTTTTGTGGAGGGTGAGGCCGGCGGGACATGGCACTGCGCCGCCTCTTCTAGAGGGTGAGGACGGCGGAACGTGGCGCTGCGCCGCCACTTCTAGAGGGTGAGGACGGTGGGATGTGGCGCTGCGCCGCCTCTTCTGGAGGGTGAGGACGGCAGGATGTGGCGCTGCGCCGCCACTTCTAGATGGTGAGGACGGCGGGACGTGGCGCTGCGCCGCCACTTCTAGAGGGTGAGGACGGCGGGATGTGGCGCTGCGCCGCCTCTTCTGGAGGGTGAGGACGGCAGGATGTGGCACTGCGCCGCCTCTTCTGGAGGGTGAGGACGGCGGGACGTGGCGCTGCGCTGCCTCTTCTGGAGGGTGAGGATGGCGGCCCCGCGGGACGTGGCGCTGCGCCCCAGGGGGCTGGACTACAGCTGGACCAGGCGCCACTCTACTAACCCCCCACCAACCAGGAGGGCTCTTGGGGGCGGTGCCTGGGGTGGGGGTCAGTGCCACTTTAAGGTGGTCCGGCCCCCACCCCAGCAGTACCGCCCACTATTTTAACTGCCCTTAGACACACCGGGCTTTGTGGGGAGGTGCTCCGGGGTTCTGCCGCCTGGCAGCGAGAGAACCCCGGTTCGAACTCTCAATCTTCACTCTGGAATCACACACAACCCCGAACAGTCCAGCCAATCCTGCCCTTGATGGGTGGAGGTGGAGGGTGGTCTTGCTCTGCTGGTGTTGTGGTGGCGGGGGAGGGGGGGGGGACTCTGCCCAAGGGGTCGAGGGGGGCTGAAGGGGGGGCGGCTCTCCGTCTGGGGTGGGGCTGGGCTCGCGGCCACTCGGCCTGGAGGCTCCTACTGTCAAGAGGAGGAGAGGGGGACTACTGAGTCCTTCTTCTGTTGGTCTGAATTTAATGCTGTGTAGCTGCCTCCCTGATGGGGGCGGGGGAGCCTCCATGATGGGGGCGGGACTGCCTCCCTGATGGGGGCAGGGGAGCCTCCATGATGGGGGCGGGACTGCCTCCCTGATGGGGGCGGGACTGCCTCCCTGATGGGGGCGGGGGAGCCTCCATGATGGGGGCGGAGGAGCCTCCATGATGGGGGCGGGACTGCCTCCCTGATGGGGGCGGGACTGCCTCCCTGATGGGGGCAGGGGAGCCTCCATGATGGGGGCGGGACTGCCTCCCTGATGGGGGCGGGACTGCCTCCCTGATGGGGGCGGGGGAGCCTCCATGATGGGGGCGGGACTGCCTCCATGATGGGGGTGGGGCTACCTCCCTGATAGGGGCGGGTTCTGCAGGTGGTCTTTGGGCGGTTTCAGTCACTGAAGGTTCTGGCGGCTGCCCTCTGCAGTCAGGTCAGAGACTCAGATCCCATGATCCTCCAGGCCGCCTCCAGCACCCGGACCAGCCGGTTCTCTCCTCTACACACTAGAGATGCGCGGATTGCAGTTGCGCCCGCGGAGAACCGTGGATCGGGCGGAGGATGTGTCGAACAAATAAGATTTTAATGAGATTCGGGCGGGTTGCGGTTGAAGCACTCAAATAAAAAAAAGCAACATTTAATAGCCGAAGCTTCTTCAGTACACCTGAACACTATTCTGTGGGTGGCGGCGGGTTCGGTTTTGAAAATTGATAAAAAATCTTTTGTGTGGGCGGATAGCGGGCGGATGGAGGTTTTAAGAAGGATGGAGAAATGAGCCATGTCTACTACATACCAGGTGGTTCCTGACCTGATCTGCTCCAGAGGTCTTCCTTGGCTCAGAGGTCCGTCGCTCCTCTCCGGGCCTTCAGTCTGTCCTCTCTGTGTTTCAGTCCGGGGACCTGTTCGTCTTCCTGGTTCGCAGTCTGGAGGACGGTCTTCATGGTGTCCAGAGTCTCAGCGGAGGACTCTGGTCAGATCAGCTCCTGTAAGAGGCTCCCACACTCCACACACTCCTGAATGACCCTGGACAGGGCTGCTCAGTCCTGGTCCAGGAGCTGGTAACAGGGCTGCTCAGTCCTGGTCCAGGAGCTGGTAACAGGGCTGCTCAGTCCTGGTCCAGGAGCTGGTAACAGGGCTGCTCAGTCCTGGTCCTGGAGCTGGTAACAGGGCTGCTCAGTCCTGGTCCTGGAGCTGGTAACAGGGCTGCTCTGTCCTGGTCCTGGAGCTGGTAACAGGGCTGCTCAGTCCTGGTCCTGGAGCTGGTAACAGGGCTGCTCAGTCCTGGTCCTGGAGCTGGTAACAGGGCTGCTGAGTCCTGGTCCTGGAGCTGGCGCAGGTCTGATTAGCAGGCCCCCCCTCCCCCGCCACCCCTGCTGAAGTCTTCTGTGTTGTCCTCAGACTGAGCACTCTCATCGTCCAGACGCTCGCCGTCATGTTCAGAGACACCGAGGTGGAAGAATCCAGGATGGACCTGCTGTCTGCCAACAGGTACCCTGTCTGTCCCTCTGTCTGTCTGTCCCTCTGTCCGTCTGTCCCTCTGTTTGTCCGTCCCTCTGTCCGTCTGTCTGTCTCTCTGTGTCTGTTTAATAATAACAATGATAATAATAATAATAATAATAATAATAATAATAATAATAATAACAATAATAACAATAACAACAACAACAACAATAATAATAATAGTAATAATAGTAATATTGCCGGCTGAGGCTGAATGCCAGCTGCTGCAGGGGGACGGCGGCGCACGTGAGTGCAGCGGCTCTTTGCTCTCCCTTTTCTTTTCCTCTTTTGTGCTTTTTTTGTGCTTTTTTCTTTTTAACGGCGCCTTTACACAACACTACACCCGCTCGGATTAAGTGAACATTGGTTTCCACCTCAAGCTGACTGTCTCGAGCAACTTCCCCCGCACCCTTAACATCCCGGACTGGATAGCACGACCGGCCGGATCTCCGTGGATTGTTGTCGGGTCTGGCCGGCGCTGCAGGGCTGGGCTAATGGCTAGGCTAAAGAAGCAGCCTTTCAAACCCTCGGTGCCGAGCCTCTTCCTCTCCAACGCCAGGTGATGGACGCACAAGATGGACGAGGTAGAACTGCAGCTGGTAGGAAATCGCCACGTCCGGGACTGCTGCATCTTATTGATCACGGAGACTTGGCTACACGCCGGGATCCCCGACGGCTCCGTACAACTAGCGGGCCGCGTGCTACACCGCTGGGACAGGAATGTGAACTCTGGAAAGAGCAGAGGAGGAGGGCTCTGCCTCTACGTGCATGAAGGATGGTGCAACAACAGCACCGTCTTGGAGACCCACTGTTCCCCGGACCTGGAGTACCTGACGGTGAGATGCAGACCCTTCTTCCTACCCAGAGAGCTAACTGTTGTTATCATCACTGCTGTCTACATTCCACCAGACGCTAACGTTAGCGCAGCGCTCTCTCTGCTCCTCCACACCATAAACAAGCACCAGAGGGCACATCCAAACGGTGCATCCAAACGGTGCTCATATTGTGGCAGGCGATTTCAACAGAGCAAATCTGAAATCTGTCCTGCCACACTTTCACCAACATGTCAGTCGTCCTGCCAGAGGGGAGAACACTCTGGACCATGTTTATACTAACAACAAACATGCATTCAGAGCCATCCCCCTCCCCGCCTGGGCCTGTCCGACCACCTCTCACTGTTTCTCACCCCAGCTGCCGGCACACAAAGCCCACAATGAGGACCATCAACACCTGGCCCGAGGATACCCTCCCCCAACTCCAGAACTGTTTTAAGGCTACTGACTGGGAGGTTTTCCACCTTGAGGACCTGGAGGCATTCACCAAAGCTGTTTTGGACTACATCAAGTTCCGTATAGACCTTTCCGGGCTTACGTCACAAACGCGTCACAATCCAAAATGGCGGGTCGAGTCGGTGACAACAAGACTGTCGTCAGTGAGAAAACACATCGGCCTCGGAGCGGTTTTGGCTTTTTTGTGCATTTTTTTTTTTCTGTAAAACAGTAGCGGAATGACGTATAAGAATTACAGGAACCTGCCCAGAGAGGCAAAAGTCCGCTACAAACAGAAATTGGACTCAATAGGCGTAACTTCGGATGAACGTCCATACAAACAGCCGAGAGGTGCTTGGAGTAACGACCCCACGAAATGGCCAGATAATACACCTATCTCACTGACACAACAGGTAAGTTCTTTAATATTACACATGCAAGTTAAAACCATTAGCTGGAGTGTACCTTTGATCTACTTAATGTAAGCCTTTTGACAGAAGTAGTGTCGTTACATGCTGTGTGTTGTTTTGTTTGTTTCTTTCAGGAGTGTTTACCAGGGACAGCATGAAAAACAAGAAGAGTCTGGGAGCCTACCAGTACTTCCAATCTGGATGGGCGAAGAACGTCTTATCTTGCCACATCCCAAAGACCAGATACACGTTACTACATGCCAACGTGAAACCGTCACAGAGAGACACATCACATCACACATCACATCAAATATGTGCACACAGCCTTGTAAGTGGATCAACCACACCTCACTGCCAGCGTGCATGTGCGCGTGACAGATAAAAGCTTCACACTGGAAGTCACGTTTTGTTATTATTCATTTATGTCAGTTTAACTAGTCATGTTGTGATGTGCTTTGTAAATAAAGACGGAAACATTTTCAAGTTTGCTGTTTTATCACGATGACATTAAAAAAACAAAACATTTTCAGCAGACGGGAACGCCTCCTCAAAGAGCAGAAATGATGTAAACTCAACTGGCAGAGATAATTCTCCAGCACAATGTTGCACCAATGTGTTTTTTACTCCGAGTATACAATGCTGTCACCTAGGTTGACAAAAACTGCACAAGAAATCAGTATTTTTTTTTTTTTTTTTTAATCCTGCTAATATCAAGTTCATCTGCCTCATCAGTCAAAGTTTTAATTCCTGGTATGGACAAATTCCCTTGTAAAATTTTACATTTGCTTTTCTAGTGTCCAATTACACGTTCTATGTGAATTCTAACACTACTTAGTTTTCTCAACTCTTCAACCTCTGTGGCTGAAAGCTGTTTTTCCCTTTGGTAAATGCAGGTGTTTCAATTTCTGCACTACACAGAGCTGCAAAGTGGTCTTTCAGAACGTCTTTCCCCGTCACACTGGAAGCACACAGGTGGACTGCATCGTTCAGCCTCCTGCTCAGTGTCTTGTTCGCTTCTAGAAGGCTGGCCTTTTCATGCCCAGGTTGTCCATCTCCTCATACAGCTGCTTCCGTTCATCCTCAGCAACCGGCTTAGAAAGTCCAACCTGACAAGTGTTACTGCAGCTGGGGATCGGGGCGGCGGTGAGTTAAGGTGAAGAGGGGCGAGGTACTGCTGTCAGTGTATGCAGGTTGTTTTGAACTGTTGGTGGTGAACAAAGGTCGTCTTGGAGTGCCCTCTTTTTGGACAGACTTGGCGTTGGGATGAGATATTTTCTCTTTTTGGCAGCAGCAAATCTCCGGAGTGTTGACTCTGATGACTCGGGGTCAGTTTGGGTTTGCTTGAAGATGGAGGGAATGAAGTGATGAAAGAAAATGAATAAATAAGGCTAGATGATAATGCATAGTTCCTACAGTCAGACTGATGTGTTATTCATACTTTGACATTGAATTGAATTGAATTGAGAATCCTTTATTTGTCCCGCAGGGGGGAATTGCAGGGTTACAGCAGCACAACATAGAAAAGTTGAAAAGGTGTCGGGAGCTGTATTTAAATACGGTTGATAGCGCTAACTATGTGTGACTGTGTGCAGTTTTGAAGTCATTTGCGTCTGAGAATTTGAAGATAAGAGTGATGCGTCTCGTACTCTCTTTAATTTACCCCTTGTGAAGAGGGTTCCCGATATCAATGTCATAATAAAATGTGTGTTGTAAAACGCAGACACAAAAATACACCCACCTAAAGTTATCTGTTTCACAAAAAAAAAAAAACCACCACTCGTTCGCCAGTTTTCAGTCTTCCGACGCCACTGGCATTTCTCTAAACGCGTTACGGTATTAATAACTTAGTAAACCGACAACACAGCGCTGGCGCTAAGTCAGAAACATGTTGGGAACAAAACAACAGGTTTTATCTTTCTCAAAAACAATTCTTACCACTTAAGAAGTGTTCACCACAGAGGGCTGCTGGCGTCGCTCCGAGCCGCCCGGGTCCTCTCTCTTCGCTGCGTTTAAATACTTTCTCCGACGATCGGGGTCCATGGGAAAGATGTGGAAAGACAATGCTTTCTCTTTCGTGTTGTGGCTGGAACATCTAACCGCACAACTTTTCAGCATGATTTCTAGAAAACGTTTACAGCTGTCACAAAGCTGCCGCTAAGGCTTGTTTTCACCGAGTAAAGCGCGTTGCATTGTGGGTAACCTCGGAAATACCCGGATATTCGGAAAGGTCTGTTGGGAATGTAACGGTGGAAAGGACCATCAGAACGTGTCCAAATCAGAAACCTTGGATGACGAGCCAGGTCCGCACGCTCCTCCGAGCCCGAGAGGCAGCCTTCAGGTCTGCTCGCGCTGAGCTGAGGAGCGGGATCAGGGAGGCCAAACGGGACGACAACAGGGCGGTACAGGGTCACCTACGCAGCAACAACCCCCGGCAGGTGTGGCAGGGCATCCAGACCATCACCAAGTGACCCAAATGCAGCACTTGCAGAGGAGCTGAACAGCTTCAAGCCCCCAGCACAGTCCTGACCGCTGCAGCCCCATCCCCCGCCAGCTTCCGGTGTGCCCCCACTGACACTGACCACGCAGGAGGTCACACGCACGCTTCGGTCAGTAAACCCCAGGAAGGCAACCGGTCCAGATGGTGTACCTGGGAAAGTGCTGAAGGCCTGTGCTCACCAGCTCTCACAGGTCCTTACAGACATTTTCAGCCTGTCCCTGGCCCGAGCTGTTGTTCCGACCTGCCTGAAATCAGCAACCATCATCCCGATTCCAAAAAAGCCCTCCACAACCAGCCTCAATGACTGCAGACCCGTAGCACTGACCCCCGTCATCACCAAGTGCCTTGAAAAACTGGTTCTGCAACACATAAAAAGCAGCCTCCCCCCTCCCTGGATCCATATCAATTTGCATACCTGTCAAAAAGGTCAACAGAGGACGCCGTCGCCACCACCCTCCACTCAGCACTGCGCCACCTGGAGCACCCGAACACCGACGCCAGGCTCCTCTTCGTCGACTAAAGCTCCGCCTTCAATACCATAATCCCTGACACCCTGATCCTCAAACTGCTCGGCCTGGGGATCCCACCCCCCACCTGGGCCTGGGTTCAGGACTTTCTAACAGGCGTGTGAACCTTGGTCCCCATCTGTCATCCACCCCACTCTCAGCATGGGGTCTCCTCAGGGCGGCGAGCTGAGTCCACTCCTCTACTCTCTCTACACTTCTGACTGCCGTCCTGCTCATCCAGACAACATCATCATCAAGTTCGCTGATGATACCACGGTCCAGGCCTGGGGGACAATGAGGGGACAATGAGGCAGCCTACCGGGACCAGGTCCTCCACCTGGAAGGGTGGTGTTCAGCCAACAATCTGACACTGAACACCACCAAAACAAAGGAGCTCATCCTGGACTTCAGGAAAAACAAAGCTGCCCCTCCACCCCTGTTCATCAACGGTGAACGTGTAGAGAGGGTGGAGACCATCCAGCATCTTGGTGTCCACATCGCAGCAGACCTCTCTTGGACTGTGAAGACCTCGGCAGTGGTGAAGAAGCGACTCCACTGTCTGAGAGTACTCAGAAGGGAGAACTTGAACACTCAGCTGCTGGTGTCCTTCTACCGCTCCACCATAGAGAGTCTGCTGACCTCCGCCATCACGGTGTGGTTCTCCAGCTGCCCTGAGGCAGACAGGAAGAGGCTGCAGAGGGCAGTGAGGACAGCAGGGAAGAGCATCGGCTGCCCTCCCTCCGACACATCAACAGCTCCCGCTGCCTCAGTAGAGCGAGGAGCATCATCAAGGACCCATCCCACCCTGGCCATCACCTCTTCGGTCTGCCGCCCTCTGGTAGGCGCTACAGGTCACTGCGCCAAAGGACCAGCAGATCCGGAGACAGTTTTTATCCCAGAGCTCTCAGCTCTGTGAACTCAAACGGGGCAAAGGCCAAAAATCCACACACTCTGCACCTCATTCACTTCATACACACCTGTCTTTGTTGTTTATTTTATTATGCACATACATATTGTATTGTCTATTTTTTTATATTACAAAAGGGAGACGGCACAATCTCGTATCTAAATGCTACAATGATAATAAAGGCAAGTCTGATTCTGAATAATAATAATAATAATAATGATAATACTGAGCAGATGAAAAGCAGTGATGTTTTAATGATCTGTCGTTATGAAGACGGTGAGTACATTTCATAAAAACAGTTGGTTCTGGGTCTGGTTCTGGGTCTGGTTCTGGGTCTGGTTCTCGGGCTGACCTCGGAAGGCAGATCTTCACCAGCGTGTTTAAATATCAGAGTAAATAAGAATCTGGATCTGAAGCAGATCTGCAGGGCTGTGACGGTTCTGCTTCGTCCCTGCAGAGCTGCTCTGTCCTCCAGACTGCTGCTGGCCTCCATCGGTGGACCTGAACCCGGACGGTCCCCGGTGGACTCTGAGGTGAGACGCCGGCGTCGCACCGGCACCCCTTCACTTGGACCGGCTCTCACCCCCGTCTCCGTCTCCGGCAGGTCCGGGTCTTCTTGGATGAGTTCCGGGACGCGGCCTGCTCGCTGCTCTTCGAGATGCTGCTGCTGGGCCACCAGGTGAGTCTGGAAGAACAGGAAGTCCACAGATTCCTCCTCACCTGCTGTCCAGGTCAGAAGTGGGAGGAGCTTATTGCAGCTGGCAGTGAGAGGCGGATGATCCCAGAGTCTCCCTGAGTTAAAAACCTCTTTCTGTTTGATGGTCAGTGATGGACTCTGTGTTTGATCCCAGGCTGTCAGAGGAAACTTCCCGGGCTCAGGGAAAACATGCAGTCTCCAGACAGATCATTGTCAAACCTGATCTTTGTTTGGTCGATGTCCAAAAACCACACATCCCCAGTGATACTTTTTAATGAATTAATCCCTATAAAGACGAAAAAGATAGAGCTTTGATCAGTTATTCTCTAATCTCCTGACCTGGAGGTCAGTCCTGCAGGACCTCTTTTCTCTGCTCTGCTCTGCTCTGCTCTGTTCTGTTCTGTTCTGTTCTGTTCTGCTCTGTTCTGTTCTGTTCTGTTCTGTTCTGTTCTGTTCTGCTCTGTTCTGCTCTGCTCTGCTCTGCTCTGCTCTGCTCTGCTCTGCTCTGCTCTGCTCTGTTCTGTTCTGTTCTGTTCTGTTCTGTTCTGTTCTGTTCTGCTCTGCTCTGCTCTGCTCTGCTCTGCTCTGCTCTGTTCTGTTCTGTTCTGTTCTGTTCTGTTCTGTTCTGCTCTGCTCTGCTCTGTTCTGTTCTGCTCTGTTCTGCTCTGTTCTGCTCTGTTCTGTTCTGTTCTGTTCTGTTCTGCTCTGCTCTGTTCTGTTCTGTTCTGTTCTGTTCTGTTCTGCTCTGCTCTGCTCTGCTCTGCTCTGTTCTGTTCTGTTCTGTTCTGCTCTGTTCTGCTCTGTTCTGCTCTGTTCTGTTCTGTTCTGTTCTGCTCTGCTCTGTTCTGTTCTGTTCTGTTCTGTTCTGTTCTGCTCTGCTCTGCTCTGCTCTGTTCTGTTCTGCTCTGTTCTGCTCTGTTCTGTTCTGCTCTGTTTTGTTCTGTCATCTTCTTATTCATGAAAGCAAGACATCTCTGAGCTGGACTCCAGAGGAAGACAGCAGCCAATCGGAACGGCAGGCGTTCTTGTGTACTGGGCGAAAGAAACCCGTTGTTGTACTTCTGAGTACAGACTGGACGAGGCGAGAACGCCGTGAAGCTAATGAGCCTGGAGAACCTTCCAGGTTCCAGCTCATCACCTCATCATCTCCATGATGAGGTGATCCTGGTGAGCAGGAGAACCTCAGTCAGGTTTCATCTCATCCTCACAATACAGTACTGACAGAAAGCTGATCAGACAGTTCACTGGTTCACTGGTTCACTGATTCACTGGTTCACTGATTCACTGGTTCACTGGTTCACTGATTCACTGATTCACTGGTTCACTGGTTCACTGATTCACTGGTTCACTGGTTCACTGCCGGCTGTCTGTCCTCCGTCTGCTCAGGGCTTCATGATGACTGGATGACTTTAGTCTAGTGTCTCCAGAGGTCATGTGACTCCAGTCTTCAGGGTTCTCTAGAGGTCATGTGACTCCAGTCTTCAGGGTTCTCTAGAGGTCATGTGACTCCAGTCTTCAGGGTTCTCTAGAGATCATGTGACTCCAGTCTTCAGGGTTCTCCAGAGGTCATGTGACTCCAGTCTTCAGGGTTCTCCAGAGGTCATGTGACTCCAGTCTTCAGGGTTCTCTAGAGATCATGTGACTCCAGTCTTCAGGGTTCTCTAGAGGTCATGTGACTCCAGTCTTCAGGGTTCTCCAGAGGTCATGTGACTCCAGTCTTCAGGGTTCTCTAGAGATCATGTGACTCCAGTCTTCAGGGTTCTCTAGAGATCATGTGACTCCAGTCTTCAGGGTTCTCTAGAGATCATGTGACTCCAGTCTTCAGGGTTCTCTAGAGATCATGTGACTCCAGTCTTCAGGGTTCTCTAGAGATCATGTGACTCCAGTCTTCAGGGTTCTCCAGAGGTCATGTGACTCCAGTCTTCAGGGTTCTCTAGAGATCATGTGACTTCTCTGTGGGTCCAGGTTTTGAAGGTTCAGATTCAGAGAATTCTGATCTGGATCTATTCTATGGATCTGGGCCTTTATGGTTCAGGTCTGGAGGAACCAGCTGATCTAGAACTTTTCTTTGGATCCAAGTTCTTGGGGATCTGATCCAGAGTTACCGTCAGATCCACAGTTTTTATATCTAACTTTATCCACCCTCTCTTCACCTCTGACCTCCTGGAACTCTTCCAGTCTCTCTAGATCCCTTCTTCCTGGATCTCTGTCTCTCTGGATCTCTGTCTTCCTGGATCTCTGTCTCTCTGGATCTCTGTCTTCCTGGACCTCTGTCTCTCTGGATCTCTGTCTCTCTGGACCTCTGTCAGTGTGGACTGTTCTGGACTCTCTGGATCGTTGTCCTGCCTCAGAGGACACTCTGAGCTCAGTGGACTCTTTGTCCTTTTGATCAGCTGTTAGCGGTCTTGGTCATGAGGTCTGTTTAAACACCGATTCTAATGGATCAGGGACGGTCCTGGTCCCTTCAGATGCCTCCGTGATTCTTCTTGTTCCAGAATAGAAAGTTGAGCAACGAGTCCTAAAACCCTGAACAACTCTTAGAGAAGGTCACACGAAGGTCACACGAAGGTCACATGAAGGTCAGCTGGAAGGTCAGAGTGTGTTTTAGGTTCATCCTGATGGGGATCATTCGAATGTCCGTCTCTGGACAGACGAGGCTCCTTTTGGACACAAGTGGACAGTTTATCAGTGAAGGCTAGCCTCACTTCAGGAAGCTGTCCTGAGTCCACCGCTCTGAGGACAACCGAGGACAACGTCGACAAACCTCGCCTTCATGCCTGCGCTGTCTGTCAGGTTCGACCACCGGGTGGCAGCAGTGAGTCCCACGTCCTCCTCAGACTCTGGGATGTTGTGTGGAAGGACGGCCTGCAGGTGGCGGTCTGTCCTCCGCCCCGAACTCTGTTAACTCTGTTAGCTTGATTAGCCTGTTTACTCAGATTATCCTGAACCTGAGTGTGTGTTCTGGTTTTAATTATCCTGAACCTGAGTGTGTGTTCTGGTTTTAATGATCCTGAGCCTAAGTGTGTGTTCTGGTTTTAATGATCCTGAGCCTGGGTTTCTCTGGTCTCCAGGCCAGCAGGGGTCCGTCCTCCGACTCTTCTTGTCTCACTGTGGGCTGGATCCTCAGAGTCCTGCAGGGCCACCCCCACCTGGTAAGCATCTCCTCACACCCCTATTCACACCTCTGTGTGTGTGTGTGTGTGTGTGTGTGTGTGTGTGTGTGTGTGTGTGTGTGTGTGTGTGTGAAGACAGAAGTCAGAGGAAAAGCTTCATTTCTGTGATCAGAGTCAGAAACTCCTCCTGAAGCAGCTCAGCCAATCAGACGTCGGCGCATCACTGATGTTCCGACGTCTGATTGGCTGAGCCGACTGCCCTGCTTCAGGCTGAGGAAGCTGTTGGCCGTCATTATTCAGGTTATTTAAAATCTCAACAGTCCTCAGAGTTCATTAGCGACACACCCGGGTCAGTTCCTGGTCCTGAAGATCTCCAGGAGCTTCAGAGATTTAATGTTTTGTCCTTTAATTCCTGCAAATGTTTAACGGTGAAACGTTTCGCTTCGTGTCGTTTACTTTACGTCTTGTGAGACTTTTAGGTTCTCCAAGATTCAGAGCTGTAATTTCTCTAAAATGTGAGAGGAAGAAGCCCACTGACCCTGACCCCTGACCCTTGACACCCCCGCAGCTGCCCTTCATCAGTCACCAGGCCCAGCGGCTGCTGCTGGTCCTGTCGGACCGGCAGGACTCGGCTCTGAGCCCCCCGCAGTCCGTCCTGCTGTTCCAGCGCTGTCGCCTCCTGCTGGCCTGCCTGCAGCACAGCAGCCTGCTGAACCAGCACCTGCGCTCTCACTTCAGGGAGGAGTTCAGGTCTGACCCCGTCTGCTCTCACCTGGTCTCTGAACCGGTCCCCTGGTCCCACAGCTCAGCCTGTGGTCAGGGTCTGATTAGTGGCCCTGCTCAAGAAGCCCCGCCCACCGCCATTTGACTGACAGCTCAGACCAACAGTGAAAGCAGAATGGAAATAGAAAAGCAAAAGGAAAAAGAAATGACAAAATGGAAAAATAGAATAAAGGGAAAAGCAGAGAAAATGCCTGCATTCATTCATTCATTCATTCATTCATTCATTCATTCATTCATTCATTTCTCTTTATATTTACACTGATTTCTTTATTTTAAACAGATTTATTATTACTTCTTTTATTTCTCTTCACATTTCCACATTCATTGCCTCATTTTGCGACAGGTCTATCAGGTGTTGTGACGCCACCGTGACTCCACAGGTAGACTTCAGAAGGAGGCCCAGAGGAGGTCACCTGTCAGGGGGCGGGGCTTTCTCAACCAGTGACGTGCGGTCAGAGGAGGTCACCTGTCAGGGGGCGGGGCTTTCTCAACCAGTGACGTGCGGTCAGAGGAGGTCACCTGTCAGGGGGCGGGGCTTTCTCAACCAGTGACGTGCGGTCAGAGGAGGTCACCTGTCAGGGGGCGGGGCTTTCTCAACCAGTGACGTGCGGTCAGAGGAGGTCACCTGTCAGGGGGCGGGGCTTTCTCAACCAGTGACGTGCGGTCAGAGGAGGTCACCTGTCAGGGGGCGGGGCTTTCTCAACCAGTGACGTGCGTCAGAGGACGCAGGAGGCCCGGCTCCCCTGCCGTCATAGCTTTTATAAGCTAATTATCAATGTAACTTTGCTGTTTTTATATTATCTCTTACTTTTCATTGGAACTGGGTTTCCGCTGGAAATAGGAGATAACAGCTAAAGACGGACGGTCCAGAGAAGCTGTGTGGACGTCCTCTGAGACAGCGTCTTTCTGCTTTTCTCTCCAGCTCATTTAGAAGAAAGGTCAGAGCTAACGGCATCTTTTAAAAGTAAATGTGCTTTTTTCTGTGCTGGAACCAAAACACTGAATCAGTGGGAGAGACGAGCCGAAGCAGGAAGAACCGCTTTCTCCTGTTTTTTATCAAATACGTTGTGTGTGTGTGTGTGTGTGTGTGTGTGTGTGTGTGTGTGTGTGTGTGTGTGTGTGTGTGTGTGTGTGTGTGTGTGTGTGTGTGTGTGTGGACACGCTGCTCTGAGGCTCTGATCAGGGTTCGGCTAAATTTAGTAAATCTGACGAAGCCGTCGGTGCCTCCCAGCATGCACCTCACCGCACGTCACTGTTCCCTGCTCTGAGAGACGGAGAACCACAAATGGGTTCTCCGTCAGAAAGTCACGAAAGAACACGTCAGAGTCTCGTCCTCCAGTCCTTCATAGAGGCCGTCTCGTCCTCCAGGTACTGCGTGGAGCCGTCCAGGTTGGACGTCAAGCTGCCGTCTCACGTCCCCATCAGCCGACCAACTGTGAAACTGATCAACTGCATCCTGACGGCTGTTCTGAAGGACTGAGCTCCACCCGCAGGACCGACCTCCACCCACGGGACCAGCCTCCACCCGCAGGACTGAGCTCCACCCGCAGGACCGAGCTCCACCCGCAGGACCAACCTCCACCCGCAGGACTGAGCTCCACCCGCAGGACTGAGCTCCACCCGCAGGACCAGCCTCCACCCGCAGGACTGAGCTCCACCCGCAGGACCGAGCTCCACCCGCAGGACCAACCTCCACCCGCAGGACTGAGCTCCACCCGCAGGACCGAGCTCCACCCGCAGGACCGACCTCCACCCGCAGGACCAACCTCCACCCACAGGACCGACCTCCACCCGCAGGCCTGAGCTCCACCCGCAGGACCGACCTCCACCCGCAGGACCGACCTCCACCCGCAGGACCGAGCTCCACCCGCGGGACCGACCTCCACCCGCAAGACCGAGCTCCACCCGCAGGACCAGCCTCCACCCGCAGGACTGAGCTCCACCCGCAGGACCGACCTCCACCCGCAGGACCAACCTCCACCCGCAGGACTGAGCTCCACCCGCAGGACCGACCTCCACCCGCAGGACCAACCTCCACCCGCAGGACCGACCTCCACCCGCAGGACCGACCTCCACCCGCAGGACCAACCTCCACCCGCAGGACCGACCTCCACCCGCAGGACCGAGCTCCACCCGCAGGACCAACCTCCACCCGCAGGACCGAGCTCCACCCGCAGGACCGAGCTCCACCCGCAGGACCAACCTCCACCCGCAGGACCGAGCTCCACCCGCAGGACCGAGCTCCACCCGCGGGACCGAGCTCCACCCGCGGGACCGACCTCCACCCGCAGGACCAACCTCCACCCGCAGGACCGAGCTCCACCCGCAGGACCGAGCTCCACCCGCAGGACCAACCTCCACCCGCAGGACCAACCTCCACCCGCAAGACCGAGCTCCACCCGCAGGACCGACCTCCACCCGCAGGACCGACCTCCACCCGCAAGACCGAGCTCCACCCGCAGGACCGAGCTCCACCCAGTGACCAGGCTGCAGGTCAGCTGGTCTGATTCCTGCTGATCGGAGCTCCGTGGCTCCTGGAGCTGCTCCACAGCAGTGTGCAGTGGTTTGAGTTCTGAGCTGCTCCACAGCAGTGTGCAGTGGTTTGAGTTCTGAGCTGCTCCACAGCAGTGTGCAGTGGTTTGAGTTCCGAGCTGCTCCACAGCAGTGTGCAGTGGTTTGAGTTCTGAGCTGCTCCACAGCAGTGTGCAGTGGTTTGAGTTCTGAGCTGCTCCACAGCAGTGTGCAGTGGTTTGAGTTCCGAGCTGCTCCACAGCAGTGTGCAGTGGTTTGAGTTCTGAGCTGCTCCACAGCAGTGTGCAGTGGTTTGAGTTCCGAGCTCTGCTCTCCTAATAAAGGTCATTTACAGCATTTCAGTTATTAAATTTGCAATGTGTGTTTTGTCCTGCAGATGGCGCTGATGCCGTCTGTCCAGCCAGCTTGCTGCGCTTGACTGAAAGTCCATTACAATGCTCCAGAATACCATGAAGTCCACAGATAAAACAGCTGAAACTGCTAAACAGCTAAAACAGCTAAAACAGCTAAAACGGTGACCATCACTCAAACGTCACCACGAACCAACAAGCATCTCCACAATCCTCTCTCTCTTTTTCAACTCACACTCATCATTTATTCCACGTTTTGTTGCCGTGTGTGACAGAAGTTGTGTACTTGTGCAGACTGAGTTTTAAAGTGTGACGTCCTCTTTGATCGGCACTCGGTTTTCCGAGGCGTCCCAGATCCCGGTCTTCATTTCCTGCGGTCCTTCAGGTGTCTGTCCCCGCCTGGCTCGGTCTTCTCCGGCGCTTCGCATCTTTCCGCTGTTGAACGTCATCCAGGGTGAAACCAGCAGGGCGGAGTTCAGAGGAGCTGCTGGCGGGGACCGGGACCAGCTGTGGTCCTTTCACCTGGACCCCAGACCTCAGATCCCAGACCCCAGACCTCAGACCTCAGATCCCAGACCTCAGATCCCAGACCCCAGACCTCAGATCCCAGACCTCAGATCCCAGACCTCAGATCTCAGACCTCAAACCTCAGACCCCAGACCTCAGATCCCAGACCTCAGATCCCAGACCTCAGATCCCAGACCTCAGATCCCAGACCCCAGACCTCAGATCCCAGACCTCAGACCCCAGACCTCAGATCCCAGACCTCAGATCCCAGACCCCAAACCTGAGACCCCAGACCTCAGACCCCAGACCCCAGACCTCAGACCTCAGACCCCAGACCCCAGACCCCAGACCTCAGACCCCAGACCCCAGACCCCAGACCTCAGACCTCAGACCTGGCCCAGCACCAGATCGCAGCCACGCTTCCCCCCGGACAGCGTGTGGCAGGTGATTCAGGGCCCAGGGCCTGGTACCTCTGTCTGAGTCTGTTCTGTCTCTGGCCCTCTGCATCCACCCACTGCATCCACCCACTGCATCCGTGGGCTCCTGGAGCCAGGGGGTGGAGGAGAGCAGGGGGTGGAGGAGAGCAGGGGGTGGAGGAGAGCAGGGGGTGGAGGAGAGCAGGCGCCAGACGTCTGAGCTGTTCCGGCTGTTTCTCTGCAGGTTTTCCTTCTCATGACCTCAATCCAGGTTCTGTAGCGTAAGCTAAAGCTAATGCTAACACACCGGGAGCCAGTACAGTGATAAAGACCCCATCCAGACCGGACCCCATCCAGACCAGACCCCATCCAGACCAGACCCCATCCAGACCGGCCCCCATCCAGACCGGCCCCCATCCAGACCGGCCCCCATCCAGACCGGCCCCCATCCAGACCGGACCCCATCCAGACCGGACCCCATCCAGACCAGACCCCATCCAGACCGGCCCCCATCCAGACCGGCCCCCATCCAGACCGGCCCCCATCCAGACCGGGGCCGAGGGGAATCAAAGAAGGTACATCATTACAGACTGAGCTTCTTGGGGAAACGGTATGAGGGACCAAAAAGAACAAACCCGCCACACCAACAGCAGACAGACGGCTGCGTCAGTTCGGCCGGTCAGCCGTCGGCTTCCTCAGGTCAACCCCGCCGTCCGTCAGCAGAGGTGGAACTTGGAGAGAGAGTTGAGGGTCATCGACAGTAAGCAGCAGCAGGCCGATCATCATAAATCCGAAAATGCAAACGTTCCCCTGGCCCCCGACGGACAGGGCTGCCAGGCATGTGACCCCCTCCACTTGTCCCGGCCGTCCGTCCCGGACCCAGCATGCCGAGTCCCGTCCGGACAGGCAGGATCCCGCTCCTCTGCTCTTTGTTGAAATGATCGTATCAATTTCGTAGAGAGACCAGCTGATCAGCTCCGTGGTTGATGTTTCGGTCAGGTTGAAACCCCAGTGGAGAGATTCCTCCAGTCAGACAGAGAGACGGAGCTGACGGAGCGCCCGCCTCCTCCGAGAGCCAAGCAAGAATATGTTCTCCATGAAAAGGGAAACAAAAATCCAAAATCCACAAAAAGCTAAAAGAGTCCACCACGGTCCACCACAGTCCACCATGGTCCCCCATGGACTCGGGTGCTAAAATCCCACAACCTGAAGCTGCTTCAGCATCAGGCAGGGAAACAGGAAGGAAGATCCTCCAGACAGGAGCTGCAGCACGGAGCACAGGGACACAGGGACAACATGGACCAGCAGAGACAAGACCACCACAACCCAGCACAGGCGGGGAGTCCCGGACTCTCCGGAGCGCCAGGTGACAGCAACGACTCATCAGGCACAGGTGATCCTGTCTGGCAGGGAACGGCACTCGCACCTGAGGAGGGGGAGCTGGAGCAGGAAGCCACACGACTCCCAGCACAGACCCAGACCCAGACCCAGACCCAGACCCAGACCAGGCTGGTGAGTGCTGGTCCTGCTGGACCCAGTCATGGTCAGGGACAAAGTTAGAAGGTGAGGCTTGATGATGAATTCGTCTGTCTTCAGGGGCCCGTTTCTGATTTCTGGGTTATCCTGGATCAACTAATCCAGGATCCAGTTTAAGTTACCATGGAGATTTATTCTGTGAGCTCGTCTGCTCCAGACCAGGACCAGACCAGGACCAGGATTTATTCAGTGTCATCCCTGTTTTCAGACCCTGGTTCTCCTCGTCCCACATTGAAGCAGAACCTCTGGCAGGATTTAAACTCTGTGCTCAGTAAATCCCTCATTTTAGATTCTTTATGATCTCGGATTATTTGCGATCTTCAGATCAGAGTCATCAGCAGACACAAAAGTTACAATTTAAAAAGTAATCAGAGTAACATGACGTTCCTTCATTACATACTAACCAATCAGAGCAGTGAACCGTCCGCTGCTTTAACTCAAGGTATGCAGGCACATCCCTGATGGGGGGCGGGGCCGAAGGGTCTGTAGTCCTGGGTCTGGGGTGGGGGGGATAATGGTCTGTAGTCCTGGGTCCAGGGTGGGGGGCTAATGGTCTGTAGTCCTGGGTCTGGGGTGGGGGGGGATAATGGTCTGTAGTCCTGGGTCTGCGGTGGGGGGGGGATAATGGTCTGTAGTCCTGGGTCTGGGGTGGGGGGGGGGATAAAGGGTCTGTAGTCCCGGGTCCAGGGTGGGGGGGCTAATGGTCTGTAGTCCTGGGTCTGGGGTGGGGGGGGGTAATGGTCTGTAGTCCTGGGTCTGGGGTGGGGGGGCTAATCCTGGGTCCGGGGGGGGGGTAACTGAAGCACCTCTAAGCTGGTTTGTGTTTTATTTCTTACATGTGTGAGTATGAGAACTTTCAGGGCAGCCAGGGTGTGGGCGGGGCTTCATTGGAGGAGGTCGTAGAGCTCCGCCTCCTCGCCTGCCTCCAGGAGAACTTCCTGTTCGGGTGGAGGGCTGCTCTGGTTGCCATGGTGAATCCATGATTCTAGGATCGGCCGTGGGGTCTTGGGCCCCTGCAGGCAGTTAGTTTGGGCTGTTCATGAATTCATGGTTCTGCTGGAGAGACTTGGAGAACGTCCACAGGAGAACCTCTGATTGGCTCGTTCCTCCAGCAGTCCTCAGGAATCCGTTTCAGCTCGGTGGACGTTTCACTTCTTCTCCAACTCAGTTTCAGTCCTGATTCAGTCTGATTTTTCCGCAACTGCTGACATGTTTTCCACCAACTCCAGATTCCTGTCGGTGAACAGAGCCTCGGTTCCTGGGTTCCTGGGTTCCTCGGTTCCTCGGTTCCTCGGTTCCTCGGTTCCTCGGTTCCTGGGTTCCTCGGTTCCTCGGTTCCTCGGTTCCGCTGCTGGAAGCTTCCAGAGGGCTTCTGGGAACGAAGCTGCTCTTGGTCACATTTTTATTACTTTGTTTTAATTGTTTTGAATCCTGGAACATGATGCATGATAGAGAGGAGGACAGAAAGACAGAGAGACAGGAAGAAAGACAGAGAGACAGGGAGAGAGACAGGGAGAGACAGGGAGAGAGACAGAGAGAGAGAGAGAGACGGGAAGAGAGACAGAGAGACAGGGAGAGAGAGACAGAGACAAAGAGACAGGAAGAGAGACAGAGAGACAGGGAGAGCGAGAGAGAGACAGGGAGAGAGAGAGAGAGAGACAGGGAGAGAGAGAGAGACAGAGAGACAAGGAGAGAGACAGAGACAGAGACAAAGAGACAGGGAGAGAGACAGAGAGACAGGGAGAGAGACAGAGACAAAGAGATGGGAAGAGAGACAGAGAGAGAGACAGAGAGACAGGGAGAGAGAGAAAGAGACAGGGAGAGAGAGAGACAGGGAGAGAGAGAGAGACAGAGAGACAGGGAGAGAGACAGAGACAAAGAGACGGGAAGAGAGACAGAGAGAGAGACAGGGAGAGAGACAGAGAGACAGGGAGAGAGAGAGACAGGGAGAGAGAGAGAGACAGAGACAAATAGACAGGAAGAGAGACAGGGAGAGCGAGAGAGAGAGAGAGAGACAGGTAGAGAGACAGGGAGACAGGGAGAGAGACAGAGAGACAGGGAGAGAGACAGGGAGACAGGGAGAGAGACAGAGAGACAGGGAGAGAGACAGAGAGACAGGGAGAGAGACAGGGAGACAGGGAGAGAGACAGAGAGACAGGGAGAGAGACAGAGAGACAGGGAGAGAGACAGAGAGACAGGAAGAGAGACGGAGAGACAGGGAGAGAGAGAGGGAGACAGGGAGAGAGAGAGAGACAGGGAGAGAGACAGAGACAAAGAGACAGGAAGAGAGACAGAGAGACAGAAAGAGAGAGACAGGGAGAGAGACAGAGAGAGAGAGACGGAGAGAGAGAGACAGGGAGAGAGACAGACAAAGAGACAGGAAGAGAGACAGAGAAACAGGGAGAGAGACAGAGAGACAGGGAGAGAGACAGAGAAACAGGGAAAGAGACAGAAAGAGAGAGACAGGGAGAGAGACAGGGAGAGAGAGACGGAGAGAGAGAGACAGGGAGAGAGACAGAGAGAGAGAGACAGAGACAGAGAGACAGGGAGAGAGACAGACAAAGAGACAGGAAGAGAGACAGAGAAACAGGGAGAGAGACAGAGAAACAGGGAAAGAGACAGAAAGAGAGAGACAGGGAGAGAGACAGGGAGAGAGAGACGGAGAGAGAGAGACAGGGAGAGAGACAGAGAGAGAGAGACAGAGACAGAGAGACAGGGAGAGAGACAGACAAAGAGACAGGAAGAGAGACAGAGAAACAGGGAGAGAGACAGGAAGAGATTGATTTTGATTTTTAAAACAAACTTTATTCACATCTCAAAACATCGTTTCCATTTCCAGAACCGTCCTCATGTCCACAGGAGTGGCTCAGTTCTCAGACCAGGACCGGTCCCAGACTCCCTCCATGGCTTGAAGCCTGCATCAGTCCCAGTTCTCAGACCAGGACCGGTCCCAGACTCCCTCCATGGTTTGAAGCCTGCATCAGGCCCAGCAGACAGAGTCCTCTCCATGGGAACTCCTCCTTTTCCGTCTGTTCTTTCAGCTCTTCTCTCGCTCTCTGCAGCAGCTTCTCCAGCCTGTATTCCTCCGCTCCGTCAGCTCCGTCAGCTCCGTCAGCTCCGTCAGCTCCGTCAGCTCCGTCATGCTTCATGCTGACTGGACCAAAACACACCGAGTCCTCCAGGTCTGAGCAGTCCTCCTCCACCTGCACACCTTCTTTAGTCTTGGTTTTTTCCAAGAATCTCTTCATTGCTGTTTTCCCATAAACTCCTCCTGGACCTCCTCGGCCCAGAAGTCCCCGTGATGATCTCCACCCTCCTCCAGAGAGTCCCTGCTCCCTCCTCCACCCTCCCTCCTCCACCCTCCTCCAGAGAGTCCCTGCTCCCTCCTCCACCCTCCTCCAGAGAGTCTCTGCTCCCTCCTCCACCCTCCTCCAGAGAGTCTCTGCTCCCTCCTCCACCCTCCCTCCTCCACCCTCCTCCAGAGAGTCCCTGCTCCCTCCTCCACCCTCCTCCAGAGAGTCTCTGCTCCCTCCTCCACCCTCCCTCCTCCACCCTCCTCCAGAGAGTCCCTGCTCCCTCCTCCACCCTCCTCCAGAGAGTCCCTGCTCCCTCCTCCACCCTCCCTCCTCCACCCTCCTCCAGAGAGTCCCTGCTCCCTCCTCCACCCTCCTCCAGAGAGTCTCTGCTCCCTCCTCCACCCTCCCTCCTCCACCCTCCTCCAGAGAGTCCCTGCTCCCTCCTCCACCCTCCTCCAGAGAGTCCCTGCTCCCTCCTCCACCCTCCCTCCTCCACCCTCCTCCAGAGAGTCCCTGCTCCCTCCTCCACCCTCCTCCAGAGAGTCTCTGCTCCCTCCTCCACCCTCCTCCAGAGAGTCCCTGCTCCCTCCTCCACCCTCCTCCAGAGAGTCTCTGGTCCCTCCTCCACCCTCCTCCAGAGAGTCTCTGCTCCCTCCTCCACCCTCCTCCAGAGAGTCTCTGGTCCCTCCTCCACCCTCCTCCAGAGAGTCTCTGCTCCCTCCTCCACCCTCCTCCAGAGAGTCTCTGCTCCCTCCTCCACCCTCCTCCAGAGAGTCCCTGCTCCCTCCTCCACCCTCCTCCAGAGAGTCCCTGCTCCCTCCTCCACCCTCCCTCCTCCACCCTCTTCAGCTGAGCTCTGATCAGTCTCAGTCTCCTGGGAACTCACCAGCTTCCTCTTATTTGACTTGACCCTCTTTCCTTTAGCTCCGCCCACTTCTTTCTGTTTCCTCTTATCTGGCAGCTCCATCCTGCTGCTCCCCTCCTCCTCCATCTCCACCTCCACCCTCACTCCATCGGTCACAGTTTGCTCCGCCTCCTCCTGTCCTCCAGTCAGAACTCCACCTTCCTGAGAGTCCAGACCAGCAGCTCCACCCACAGGACCCTCCTGAGAAAGAGAGAGGCTCCACCTCTGCTCCACCTCCACCAGTCTGCTCTCCATCTTTGTCTTCCCCTCCTCCACCTCCTTCTTCTGCTCCAGTCCTCTCTCCACGCTTCCTGTTCACCTCCTCCCGTCGTCCTCGCCGCCTCCTCCACCCCCGCTTTCCTCTCCGTCACCTCCTCCACCGCTCTCCTCTCCCTCTTCACCACCTCCTCCTCCGTCACCTCCTCCAGCAGCGTCCCCCTCAGGACAGGTCCTCCTCAGGTGTCCCTCCTGTCCTCCTGAAGCGTCTCATGTTGTCCGTGGTGGAGGACAGGGTGTAGTCCGTCCCTCCATGGTGTGGTGGAGGACAGGGTGTAGTCCGTCCCTCCATGGTGTGGAGGAGGACAGGGTGTAGTCCGTCCCTCCATGGTGTGGTGGAGGACAGGGTGTAGTCCGTCCCTCCATGGTGTGGTGGAGGACAGGCTGTAGTCCGTCCCTCCATGGTGTGGTGGAGGACAGGGTGTAGTCCGTCCCTCCATGGTGAGGTGGAGGACAGGGTGTAGTCCGTCCCTCCATGCTGTGGTGGAGGACAGGGTGTAGTCCGTCCCTCCATGGTGTGGTGGAGGACAGGATGTAGTCCGTCCCTCCATGGTGTGGTGGAGGACAGGGTGTAGTCCGTCCCTCCATGGAGACTGAAGCTCAGGTTTAATTCCTGGTTGTTGTTCACCACCATGAAGAGCTTCTTCTGCAGCTCACAATGTGACGGAGGTCAGGGTCCGTCCAGCCAGAGGACAGCGTCCTCAGAGGAGACACCACCTGTCTCCTGTGTGTGCACTGTACCCAGGTGGAACCGGTCTAGATTCATAAAGACCCACCATGTGGGTCCACCTCCAGTGGGACAGGTGGTGTCCTCCACCTCCAGTGGGACAGGTGGTGTCCTGCACCTCCAGTGGGACAGGTGGTGTCCTCCACGTCCAGTGGGACAGGTGGTGTCCTCCACCTCCAGTGGGACAGGTGGTGTCCTCCACCTCCAGTAGAACAGGTGGTGTCCTCCACCTCCAGTAGAACAGGTGGTGTCCTCCACCTCCAGTGGGACAGGTGGTGTCCTCCACGTCCAGTAGAACAGGTGGTGTCCTCCACCTCCAGTGGGACAGGTGGTGTCCTCCACCTCCAGTGGGACAGGTGGTGTCCTCCACCTCCAGTGGGACAGGTGGTGTCCTCCACCTCCAGTAGAACAGGTGGTGTCCTGCACCTCCAGTGGGACAGGTGGTGTCCTCCACCTCCAGTGGGACAGGTGGTGTCCTCCACCTCCAGTAGAACAGGTGGTGTCCTCCACCTCCAGTGGGACAGGTGGTGTCCTCCACCTCCAGTAGAACAGGTGGTGTCCTGCACCTCCAGTGGGACAGGTGGTGTCCTCCACCTCCAGTGGGACAGGTGGTGTCCTCCACCTCCAGTAGAACAGGTGGTGTCCTCCACCTCCAGTGGGACAGGTGGTGTCCTCCACCTCCAGTGGGACAGGTGGTGTCCTCCACCTCCAGTAGAACAGGTGGTGTCCTGCACCTCCAGTGGGACAGGTGGTGTCCTCCACCTCCAGTAGAACAGGTGGTGTCCTCCACCTCCAGTAGAACAGGTGGTGTCCTCCACCTCCAGTAGAACAGGTGGTGTCCTCCACCTCCAGTGGGACAGGTGGTGTCCTCCACGTCCAGTAGAACAGGTGGTGTCCTCCACCTCCAGTGGGACAGGTGGTGTCCTCCACCTCCAGTAGAACAGGTGGTGTCCTCCACCTCCAGTAGAACAGGTGGTGTCCTCCACCTCCAGTAGAACAGGTGGTGTCCTCCACCTCCAGTGGGACAGGTGGTGTCCTCCACGTCCAGTGGGACAGGTGGTGTCCTCCACGTCCAGTAGAACAGGTGGTGTCCTCCACCTCCAGTGGGACAGGTGGTGTCCTCCACCTCCAGTAGAACAGGTGGTGTCCTCCACCTCCAGTAGAACAGGTGGTGTCCTCCACCTCCAGTGGGACAGGTGGTGTCCTCCACGTCCAGTGGGACAGGTGGTGTCCTCCACGTCCACCTTCTGCCTCTGAGGACAGCAGCCGAGGCTGGAGCAGCGTCCTCCAGAGAGCTGGTCTGGACCGTGGGTTCGGTTGCTTCCTCTGTCAGTGAGAACCTGTACAGGGTCTAGTACAGGTTGCTATGGAAACGGGCCATGTGTTGGTGGTTCCACTGCCACGACAGCAGCAGCAGCAGAGCGTGACGGAGCTGAAGCTGAGTGGTGGTTGGAGCAGGAAGTGGAGGTTGGACTGAGTCCCTTCTGGTCTGAGGAGTGCTGGTCTTCACAGGGACGCATGGACCGATTAGAGCCTAATGGAACGTCTCCGGGGACGCTGTAGAGACAGATAGACCTGCAGGAAGCGGCGCCGCCCGGCAGCTGGAATGAAGAATGTCCACTTCCTGTCTGGAGCAAGCAGCAGGGCAGCGGTGCTGGTTCGGGGGGGGGGGTCAGTCCTTAGTCCTTATTTCAGATGTTTTGTTTTTTTATTGTGAACTCTGAATTCAGAGTTTTCCACAGCGATCTCTAAAAGCACCAGAAAACCTTATAGTGAAAGAATGAAAACCAGGCAACATTCAGAGAAAGGCTTTTATTTTTCTTCAAAAGAGAGAATCCGTGCAGCCATGTGGAGGACAGTTTGTGTTGATACAGTATAAGGATTCAAACTCTTCATACTGTATGTTATTAAATCACACTCCGTGTTCCGACTGTGCTTGATGGGCAGTGGGTTGTCTCTGCCATCGATATCTTATAGAACATCTGATCTTATAGACGAGGTGCCTCGTCACGCTGCCGGCCAATGAAGTCGGACGTCCGCAGAGGTCGGCCATCTTTGTCGGGGAATCTGGCTCGCTCGTTACGTTGTGCTGATGAGACATGAACTGTTTAACAAGCTGTAACTCGCTCAAATTTCAACCGATTTTCAAACCGTTTGGTTTGTAATAAACATCAAATCTCTGTTAATGACAAGACATATGCTTGATGAGCATGGCGTGCCCTAAATATATAAAATAAATATATATCATATCCTGAATATTCATAATATTGTTCATATTAGGCTCCATGTTCAAATCCTGACACTGAGATGTATTTCTAGCACTGCAGACTTATTTAGACAAAGCACACATGTCCATATTTTTAGTTTTGTATGGAAATATTTTAAGCTGTGGCAGGGCTGCAGTGGAGGCTGAAGATAAACTATTCACCCACCTGAAACTTCAGAAATACTTAAATCTCATGAACCTCATTATATTGCAGATATTATATTTATTAATATATAACATTAAACAGTAACCTTCCACATTATTAAATCTATTGTGAATGTATAATGCCCCCCATAGATTATTTAAACATGAAATAGTGCACCAGAAAACACACTGTCCGTGCGCTTCCACAGATTTATAATTTCGGAACTGCTCACATGCGTAGGCGCCGACGCCGTAAACCAGGCAGTTTGTGAGTCCAGCGCCGGAGTCGGATGCAGCGATGCGGCGTCGGAGCTCCAGTCTCTGGTTTTCAGGTCATACGGATCAGTTCAGCCACACCGGGCCCTGGCCTCCTGTATGAGTCTGTCTCTACCGTTCCCTCTCGCTGCTCTTCTCCATGAGGGAAAATGCCAAAAAGAAGGTGATGAAATCACTGTGGTGCGCTCACTGCTCTGTTGTTTTCGGCCCCAAAATGGCACATGGGGGGGCGTGTCGCCGGTTTGGTCACGTGTCTGCAAAAGAGCGATTAGATATCTATGTTCTCCGCTGTTCCTTCTTCTCATTCTGGTCAGTTTCTGGCAGACAACTTGTAACAAAGGCACATTACTGCCCCCCACAGGCCACCGGCTCCCAGTCTGCAGCTTCTCCCTGAAGCCAGCGATCGAGGCTCCTCGAATGCAGCGACCTCTCGTCTCCCGGCTTCTCCTGGCAGGAATCGTCACGGCTGAACCGTCTGAGCTCAGTGCTTCTCTGGAAGAAGCTGATTCAACACGGATAGAATCCAGATTCATCTCAGAAGGACGTCAGAATTTATTTTAACTTCAGTCAGTCACAAACAGAAGACAGCAGGGGTCAGCAGGGGTCAGCAGGGGTCAGCAGGGGTCAGCAGGGGTCAGCAGGTCCCCGCTGGGCTGCTGACGCTGCTGTTCATCAGTATCGGCACCAGTCGGGCTCAGTGGGCGGCGGCTGACGTACCCAACCAATCAGAAGTCACTGTGGCCCTGACCTGATCGCCACTGACCCCTGCTTACCCTGAGCATGTTGGGCACAAGTGAGCAAAAGTATTGGCAGACTCAATACTGCAGCGCCCCCTGGAGTGTGGATGCCAGCATCAACAATTTACACATGTAAAACAACAAATGTTCTTTTTTCTTTTCAAATCAGTGCCGTTGTAGGGCTGCGAGTGAGCAGCAGCAACACACTGTCCTGTGTCCTCCGTTACCGAGGCAACTGAGCCTGCAAGTCCACACTGAGGACCAAGGACGTCCTCTGGAATCAACAAACATTCGATTAAGCAGTCAGGCTTCATAACAGCAGTGAAATGATGCGGGGATGCAGTGGGGTTGTGGATCTGCGGTTCCTGCAAACTCAGATGTGAAAGTGTGAAACAAACTAGTCTGAATGTATGAATGTATGAACATATGAATGTATGAATGTAGCTGTGGCTGTTTTTGGGGCGTCAAATGGCTTGTCCTGCAGGATCAGCTGTAAAATTCAGGTGAATGGAGGGTTGAAGACAAGGACATTCAGGAGGGTTGACCTGGACCACAGGTGAGGACAGGGACACTTCCAGGTCTTGACAGCCACACATGGCGGTGCTCGGCCTGGAGGCTGCGGGGTTGAAACGCGGGTCAGGAGGCCGACGGGACCTGCGGATGGGTTTCGGCATTGATGTGGTTCACGTCCCCGGAGGGCTCGGCCGGGCGGGGGCCCTGCAGGTTGGACAGCAGGGTGGTCCTGCGGAAGCTGCTGTCGGAGTCCCGGTACCGGAAGGCGGTCCGGAGGCGGCGGCAGCAAGGCAGACCGCCGGCACGGTGGAGCAGCTGGCCGCTGAAGACCAGGTAGATCCAGGGGTTGCAGCAGCTGTTGAGGCTGGCCAGCAGGGCAGACAGGGTGACGGCGGCGCTCTCCGAGTCTGAGGGGACAGCCACGTCACGTTAGAAGACATGCATGAGGACAAGAGCAGCGGCCACGTGGACCGAGCGGCTGACATAGCATGGCGTAAACACGAGCCCTGACTGGAGGAGCTGCTGCTCAGCGCCTTCAGAGTCCACAGAAATCTCCTCAGCTGATTTCCCCTGGCCCAGCGGGGCGCCATGACAACCGCTCAGCTGTTCAGGGCTGTAGTTTGTCCTCAAAGAGTTTTATTCAGCGTGACTCAGAGTTTTGTTTATTTATCTGCATTTACATGGACTCTGGTCAGACTCCACCGTCCTCTCAGTGACGGAGTTTCAATCATTAACGGTATGTAAAAGGTGGGCGGAGCTAACGAGTGTTCTGATTGACTGTATATAGAGGTGGGCGGAGCTAACGAGTGTTCTGATTGACTGTATGTAGAGGTGGGCGGAGCTAACGAGTGTTCTGATTGACTGTATATAGAGGTGGGCGGAGCTAACGAGTGTTCTGATTGACTGTATATAGAGGTGGGCGGAGCTAACGAGTGTTCTGATTGACTGTATATAGAGGTGGGCGGAGCTAACGAGTGTTCTGATTGACTGTATATAGAGGTGGGCGGAGCTAACGAGTGTTCTGATTGACTGTATATAGAGGTGGGCGGAGCTAACGAGTGTCCTGATTGACTGTATATAGAGGTGGGCGGAGCTAACGAGTGTTCTGATTGACTGTATATAGAGGTGGGCGGAGCTAACGAGTGTTCTGATTGACTGTATATAGAGGTGGGGCGGAGCTAACGAGTGTTCTGATTGACTGTATATAGAGGTGGGCGGAGCTAACGAGTGTTCTGATTGACTGTATATAGAGGTGGGCGGAGCTAACGAGTGTTCTGATTGACTGTATATAGAGGTGGGCGGAGCTAACGAGTGTTCTGATTGACTGTATATAGAGGTGGGCGGAGCTAACGAGTGTTCTGATTGACTGTATATAGAGGTGGGCGGAGCTAACGAGTGTTCTGATTGACTGTATATAGAGGTGGGCGGAGCTAACGAGTGTTCTGATTGACTGTATATAGAGGTGGGCGGAGCTAACGAGTGTTCTGATTGACTGTATATAGAGGTGGGCGGAGCTAACGAGTGTTCTGATTGACTGTATATAGAGGTGGGCGGAGCTAACGAGTGTTCTGATTGACTGTATATAGAGGTGGGCGGAGCTAACGAGTGTTCTGATTGACTGTATATAGAGGTGGGCGGAGCTAACGAGTGTTCTGATTGACTGTATATAGAGGTTGGGCGTGGCATCATGGCGTCCCCCACAGTCTTCTGAAGCTTCCAGCAGGTCGTCTCCATACTGGACTCTGTAAACCAGATGTAATGTGATTGGTCCAGCCTGTCACATGACTGCATCACGTGGATGGAGGAGGAGCTGTGATTGGCTGATTTATGCTGAACTTTAACTCCTGAAATCAAACCAACAGATGACTGATGTGAACGTGGGAGTCTGGTCCAGACGACTCTCTGGATGAAACTAGTGACAGAGACCAGAACATGGTCTGGAACCAGGATTTCAGATGGTTAATTACACTCTGAAAGTCAATATTTTCAGAGGGTTCTAATGGGTTCTAATGGGACTCTGGCTCTTTTTGAAACCAACATCATCCCCCCTGCGGGTAAATATGGTGTTTTTATGTTCTTAGGTAGGGTCTCTCAAAGCAGGTATAAAAAAAATGTGAATAAAGTTTCAGAGTGAAGTCTCATGGAGATTCATGATCAGACATGATGGGATGGGAGGGTCCAGTGGATCACATGGTGTGAACACCAGTCAGCGGGGACCTCGACCATTTCCCCAAATTTAGAGAGCAGCGTCTGTCGGTGCCTGTTGGAACGAGGCGCATGCCCCAGAACCATCGCACCCGTCTGCGGCTCAGACTGTTACCTGTACGTGCACGTCGCTCTCGCTGTCGCAGACTTTCCTAAAGATACGGCAAAATCAGCACAACAGTGACTGGTTGAGACCGGAGCTCACGGGGTGATTCGGCACTCGTACGCATGTGCAGCCAGCTGAGCTGAGCTGAGCTAGCCACGTGAGCCAGCTAGGTAAAATGGCCAGGTGACCTAGCCATGTGAACTAGCCATGTGAGCTAGCCAGGTGAGCTAGCCAGCTGAGCTGAGCCAGCCATGTGAGCTAGCCAGGTGAGCTAGCCAGCTGAGCTGAGCCAGCCAGGTGAGCTAGCCAGGAGAGCTAGCCAGCTGAGCTGAGCTGAGCCAGCCAGGTGAACTAGCCATGTGAGTTAGCCAGGTGAGCTAGCCAGCTGAGCTGAGCCAGCCATGTGAGCTAGCCAGGTGAGCTAGCCAGGAGAGCTAGCCAGCTGAGCTGAGCTGAGCCAGCCAGGTGAACTAGCCATGTGAGTTAGCCAGGTGAGCTAGCCAGCTGAGCTGAGCCAGCCATGTGAGCTAGCCAGGTGAGCTAGCCAGGAGAGCTAGCCAGCTGAGCTGAGCTGAGCCAGCCAGGTGAGCTAGCCAGGTGAGCTAGCCAGGTGAGCTGAGCTGAGCTAGCCAGGTGAGCTAGCCAGGTGAGCTGAGCTGAGCTAGCCAGCTGAGCTGAGCTGAGCCAGCCAGGTGAGCTAGCCAGGGGGAGCACACTGAACATCTTTACATAAAATCATAGAAAACACTGAACATTTCACAGAATACTATTTCCTACAGATGTACTTTGTTACCCTCATCTCCTGATTTTGATAGTAAATTGATTGAAGTATTTTGATGAATAAAGTTAGATTGTATTTAAGTCGGAGTAAAATTATTAAAGTATTGTTTTAATTCATTTTAAATAACTAGAAAACAGACAAACACATGTACTTAATGACTTTTGACTCCTACTATTTAAAATATAAGCAAATTATTTTGTGTCAGTTGTATTTAAGTATTACTAAATTACAAAAAAAGTTCAAGAAGTACTTGATTATCTTCATCGTTTTAGAAAAATTCAGTATACTTCGAGATGTAAAGTGTACTTCTGTAAAATATTTATACTTTACATGTTGCTCCAGAAACACTGAAGCGGATGTGGAACATGGTTCTAGACGAGGAACGGATGACATGAACCGGCTCGTACCGTCCCAGGAGAAGGTCTCGTCCCACACGGACCACATCTGCACAGTGAAGAACGGCGCCCAGCACACCGTGTACACCGCCACGATCACCGCTGTCATCTTGACCGTGCGAAGCTTGGCGCGTGACATGGTGCCGACGCCGCTGACGGAGTTCCCGCCCAGCATCTCGCCGGCTGGGCCCGGGCTCCTCCCGCCGGTCAGGCTCCTCCCACCGCCCGGGCTCCTCCCACAGCCTGGGCTCCTCCCACTGCCCAGGCTCCTCCCGCCGGTCTTGTGTCGAACGTTGGTCCAGATGGTGCGGCAGATGAAGCCATAGCAGAAGAGCAGCGCGGCCACGGGCAGCACGAAGATGGCGGCGGCGGTCCAGGTGACGTAGGCGCGCGGCCCCCACGGCTGCACGAAGTGGCCCCAGCAGTCGAAGACGGCAGAGCCGGGACGCACCTCGCTCAGGGAGAAGATGAAGTACTGCGGGCAGCTGAGCGCCAGGCTGCAGGCCCAGGCCCAGCCGATCATGGCACGGGCGCGGCGCGCCGGCCGGCGGACCGCCCGCAGCGGGTGGCACACGGCCAGGTAGCGGTCCGCCGTCATGGCCACCGTCACGTAGGTGGAGGCGTACATGCCCAGCACCTGCAGGTGCTTGACCAGGCGGCACAGGAAGTCCGGCCCTCGGAAGCGGAAGGTGACCTTCCAGCACAGCTGCGGCAGCACCTGGAAGAAGGCCACCGCCAGGTCGGCCAGGCTCAGGTGCTTCATGAACAGCTGCATGCGCGACGGCTTCCGGCGCCGGGCGCAGGTGACCAGCAGCACGCCGGCGTTCCCCAACACCGCCGCCAGCAGCGCCAGGCTCAGCACGGCCAGCTCCAGCCGGGCCAGGTCCTCGTCCCGGACCAGCAGGTCAGAGTGGTTCCTGCTGAGGTTCTCCGTAGACCAGGTCCAACGGCCGAGGACCAGGTCCGAGCAGTTCCTGCAGGAGTCTGAGGAGGACAGCATGGTGGCTACTGCTCTCCTCCTCCTCTTCCTCCTCTTCCTCTCCCCCTCCTCTCTTCCTCTCCTTCTCCTCTCTTCCTCTCCTCCTCTCCTCTTCCTCTCCCTCCTCTCCTCCTCCTCTCTTCCTCTTCCTCCCCCACCTCTCCTCCTCCTCCTCCTCCTCCTCTCTTCCTCTCCCTTATCTCCTCCTCCTCCTCTCCTTCTCCTCTCTTCCTCCTCCTCCTCTCCTCTTCCTCTCCCTCCTCTCCTCCTCTTCCTCCTCCTCTTTCTCCTCCTCTCTTCCTCTCCTCTTCCTCCTCCTCCTCTCCTCCTCTTCCTCCTCCTCCTCTCCTCCTCTTCCTCCTCCTCTTCCCCTCCTCCTCTCCCTCCTCTCCTCCTCCTCTCTTCCTCTCCTCCTCTTCCTCCTCCTCCTCTCCTCTTCCTCTCCCTCCTCTCCTCCTCCTCTCTTCCTCTCCTCCTCTTCCTCCTCCTCTCTTTCTCTTCCTCCCCCACCTCTCCTCCTCCTCCTCCTCCTCCTCTCTTCCTCTCCCTTATCTCCTCCTCCTCCTCCTCCTCCTCTTCCTCCTCCTCTCTTCCTCTTCCTCCCCCACCTCTCCTCCTCCTCCTCCTCTCTTCCTCCCCCCTCTCCTCTCCTGCCCCTCAGCGCTCGGAGTGACCTCTGACCTCTGGGTTTGTCACCAGCAGTGTCACGGCGTTTCCATTGTGCGATCAGAGCGTCAGTCAGCGGACAATAAGAGAAGAAGAAGAGTGTTTTTTCTTCCCAGCGCTGCTCCGGAGCTGAATCCAGGCTCCAGCGGAGGAGGTCCGGACGCTTCTGAGTCTTTCAGTGGCGACGCAGAGACCACTGCTCTGACCACTCCCACTGCTCTGACCACTCCCACTGCTCTGACCACTCCCACTGCTCTGACCACTCCCTTCAATCAGCGTCTGAGGGACTGAGGGAGGAGCAACAGCAGGCCCCCCAAGCACTGCTGAAACGGCCGGTTACTTTATAACATCCTACTGTGGAAAACAGGAGGAAGAAGAACAGACACACAAAGTCGAAAAGGCTCTCATGGATGTGGTCACAGTATTAATCAAATGGATAAAGTGGCCAAATCTTATTCATAACTGAACAGATAATACTTTGAATCACAAGAAGTCACCCTACAGGAAACATCCAGAGGCTGCTGAGTGTCACAGAACTGACATTTAAGTGTTCACAGCTTTTCTACAGGTGTGAGGAGCCGAAAATGGTGCCTGATGAAAGCAACTCAAATAGGCTGACGTTAGTTTACATCTGCTGCTTGAAAATATTTATGAAAGAGGGAAAAAAAAGAAAAAAATGGTGGAGCACTAGAACCGTGTTCTCTGAAAGAAGCATGTTGTCCACATATAATGATATCTTATGTTGATTGTCACTGATATAGATGCGCTACAGGCTAATTCTTGGCTAATTGCCTGAGCCAGTGATTATATGAAGAGACGGCCTGCAGGACAGCCTGGTATATGCTGCACTGTATAGCCGCAGGGTGAGACGGAGTGGCCGAAAGATGAGACGGATTGGCCATAGGGTGAGACGGAGTGGCCGTAGGGTGAGACGGAGTGGCCGTACGGTCCGTAGGGTGAGACGGAGTGGCCGAAAGATGAGACGGATTGGCCATAGGGTGAGACGGAGTGGCCGTAGGGTGAGACGGAGTGGCCGCAGGGTGAGACGGAGTGGCCGTAGGGTGAGACGGAGTGGCCGTACGGTCCGTAGGGTGAGACGGAGTGGCCGAAAGATGAGACGGATTGGCCATAGGGTGAGACGGAGTGGCCGTAGGGTGAGACGGAGTGGCCGTAGGGTGAGACGGAGTGGCCGTACGGTCCGTAGGGTGAGACGGAGTGGCCGCAGGGTGAGACGGAGTGGCCGTAGGGTCCGTAGGGTGAGACGGAGTGGCTGTAGGGTGAGACGGAGTGGCCGCAGGGTGAGACGGAGTGGCCGTAGGGTCCGCAGGGTGAGACGGAGTGGCCGCAGGGTGAGACGGAGTGGCCGAAAGATGAGACGGATTGGCCATAGGGTGAGACGGAGTGGCCGTAGGGTGAGACGGAGTGGCCGCAGGGTGAGACGGAGTGGCCGTAGGGTGAGACGGAGTGGCCGCAGGGTGAGACGGAGTGGCCGTAGGGTGAGACGGATTGGCCGTAGGGTGAGACGGAGTGGCCATACGGTCTGTAGGGTGAGACAGAGTGGCCGCAGGGTGAGACGGAGTGGCCGTAGGGTCCGTAGGGTGAAACGGAGTGGCCGTAGGGTGAGACGGAGTGGCTGTAGGGTGAGACGGAGTGGCCGCAGGGTGAGACGGAGTGGCCGTAAGATGAGACGGATTGGCCGTAGGGTGAGACGGAGTGGCCGTAGGGTCCGTAGGGTGAGACGGCGTGGCCGTAGGGTGAGACGGAGTGGCCATAAGGTGAGACGGAGTGGCCCTAAGGTGAGACGGAGTGGCCGTAGGGTGAGGCAGAGTAGCCTAACCGAACCCAAATTAATCAATAAGTTAGATAATGCTACCGTACATTAGCAGAAAAAATAAAATAAACTCAATTTTCTAATATGCTTCACCAAACGTGGTTATGTAGTTAAGTGCTAGTTTGAGCTAAGACACCATAACTTACTAATATTACACATTTTCCAGCATATATGAAGATGTTTCTAATATATTACTGTAATAGTAAAGTTCAGTAAGTTACTCTGACATGTAGTGATAAAATTTACCTCAGTTTATAGAAGCCAAATTGTGACCGTAAACGAAGTGCTTTTGCTAACGGTTGACTTTGACGAGCAGGAGTGGGCGGGCAGAGAATCATCAGTTCGGCCCTTTGGAGTCGTCTGGCCCCACCCCCTTGCTGTCTTTTTTTCATTTCTGGCTCCAAAAATCCATCATGTCAGCCTCCGAGCTAGCTTCATTTGCCGCAATTGAAAACAAACGGGTGATATCACGAAGGCGCTGTCCACTTTTTCCTACCGTCTATGGCAGGGGTCATTAACTGGCGGACCGCGGTCCGGATCCGGACCCAGACGCCATCCAATGCAGACCCGGACTATATTTAGCGGAGCGCTGCATGCGGAGCAGTATGGCGTGCGACGTGCGGATCAGTGCGGCGGCGCGCAGAACGGTGCGGCACGGTGCCTGCATGCGGTGCCCATCCAGGCTTCACATGTCCGCGCGTTGTGCATTGCGCGTTGGTCCGCGTGACGTAAAAATCGTCATGAATTCCTGTCCGCTTGGGTCCCGCAGAGCAATCCACGGACGTCCACGCAGCAGCTCGCGGCGGTGTACGCCTGCGCCAGAGCGCCACAGCAAACAAAATATGACGGTAAAAGTGAAAGTAGACGGAGCTCCAGCCTGATGGCTCCACTTCAAGACACCGAAAGAGTGATAAACTTGTGAAAAGAGAGAGCAGACTGTCTGGAGGGAGGAGGAGGTCTGCAGACAGAAGTGAAAGTAACTAATCGCTCCGGCGCCGCCCCGTGAGTCAGAAACAGGAAAAAAAAGCTAAATAAACTTTAATACTTAATGATAATGTACTGACAGTGTATGTGCTTAATTTTCTCTAAATAATCTGTAACAAAGGAGCAGATTAACAGTCTGTAGAGCCGGAAAAGCTTCGAGGATGCGTGGGTCAGCGTTCCTATTGAACGCTGCACAGCTGAGCTCAAAATGTAGTCTGGGAGAACTATGGGAGAAGGCACGTCCGCCTCGGTGGAGCGCGGACACTCCAAAGGGGACACTCCAAAGGGGACACTCCAAAGGGGACACTCCAAAGCGGACACTCCAAAGGGGACACTCCAAAGTGGACACTCCAAAGGGGACACTCCAAAGCGGACACTCCAAAGGGAACACTCCAAAGGGGACACTCCAAAGGGGACACTCCAAAGTGGACACTCCAAAGCGGACACCCAAAAGCGGACGTGGAAACGCGTCCATGTGAAGCATGGACCAGCCTTGGGTTGGGGAGGCGCGGAGCGGCGCGGTGCCTGCATGCTGCATCGGGATCCGTGAGTGGGGTGCTGGATGCCCCCCCCCCCCCCGCCTTGAATTCTGGTCCCCCCCCAACCCTGGGCCCGGCACAACAGACCCGTTTCCCCCCGCCGTCGGCGGGCCTGGAGCCCAGTATGATCAGTCCACCAGGATCCTGACAGTCACTCACTGCCCAGCAACGTGCAAATGAATGTTCCCTCAGAGTTGCTTGGATTTTGGGGAACCACAAAAAACCATTTAGTGATGGGAGGTTGTCAAGGAGGGCGTGGATTCATTTGATTTGATAGTCATCTGTTGATGACATGCAGACGCTCATAGAACTTCCAGGTTACAGCAGCATATATCACACTCATTCAGTTAGACATTATGATGTTCCGGACCTTTGAACCAGCGCTAGCTATAGCGAGGTAGCGGCAGGGCTCGCAGCCCGTTCCCGCAGTGAGAGGAGTGTTAGCAAGCCTAGCCCCGCAGCGTGTCCCGAGCAGCCGGGACAAGACCAGGACCGGTTTGTGACAGTCCGGAGGAAGGCTAGTGCTAAGCACCGCCACGTAGCACTCCAAGAACCGCTTCACGTCTGCAATAGGTTCTCTCCCCTCAGCGACGACACGCCGGCTGAACTGGACACGCTGGTGATTGGCAGCTCTATAGTTAGAGACGTGAAGCTGCCAGCGGTGAAGGTTAGGTGTTACCCGGGGGCCAGAGTGGGGGACATCGAGGGGAACCTCAGGCTTTTAAAACAGGAAGGTAGGAGATTCCGTCGAGTCGTGATTCATGCAGGCGGTAATGATGCCCGGCGGAGACAATCAGAGGTGCTCAAATTACAAGTAGCCTCGGTGTGTGAATTGGCTAAGTCGATGTCTGATGCCGTAATATTCTCTGGTCCCCTGCCCAATTTGGTCAATGATGAAATGTATAGCCGACTTTCATCATTCAATCGCTGGTTGTCTAGATGGAGTGAGGAAAACGGAGTTATTTTTCTAAACAACTGGCGCACCTTCTGGGGAAAGCCTGGGCTCATCCGCAGGGACGGCATCCACCCAACTTTGGATGGTGCAGCCCTTTTAGCTCACAATATGGCTGATCGGCTTCGAACTCTAAATTGACAATCCAGCTATGAGCCCCGGGCGCAGAGCAGTCGTGTAGAACACTCCTCTGTTGATCTTGTTGATCCCGTCACTAATCCTGCTCCCGGATTTTTACAAGTCAAGCATGGAGGTTTACCTAGGCTAACAGAGACTGAGTCTGTCCAAAGTGCTCAAAGCATTAAAAAAAAGTCAATGGGTAAAAAGCTTAACATCTGTACAAGACAAAATAACTTTTCCAGTAGGAAATACATAAAATGTGGTCTACTAAACATTAGAGCAATCTCCACTAAATCTCTGTTAGTTAATGACCTTATCGGTGACAATAACATTGATCTCCTTGCTCTAACAGAAACTTGGCTCCAGCAAGATGACTATGTGAGGCTCAATGAATGTACCCCTCCAACCTATGTTAATTTCCAAACAGCTAGATCAACAGGTCGAGGTGGAGGTGTGGCAGTGATTTCCCACTCCAGTCTTCTTCTTAAACCCAAAACTAATGTTAAATTCAACTCTTTTGAAAGCTTAATACTAACGCTTACTTGTCCAAATTGGAAGAATCAAAAAGCTGTGCTATTAATTATTGTGTATCGACCTCCTGGTCCTTACTCTGACTTTTTAACTGAGTTCTCAGAGTTTTTAAGCAATATAGTATTGACTCATAACAAGATCCTTATAATAGGTGACTTTAACATCCATGTGGATGATTCTGGTGATAGTTTGAGTAATGCGTTTATTGCAGTATTAGATAGTATCGGTTTCACTCAAAATGTTGATGAATCCACTCATAGTCACAAGCACACCCTGGATCTGGTCTTAACATATGGGATAGAAGTCAGTGACCTAAATGTTCTCCCTCAGAACCCCATACTCTCAGACCATTTTTTAATTACTTTTCAGGTTTTGATTGAAGACTACTGTGCTCAAAAAGATAAAATTCAGCTGATACGGACATTATCTGAAAAATCTGTGGCTCGGTACAAAGAATTGATCCAGCCTGCATTTGCTGCATTATCTTGTGAACTCACAGAAATGAGCTTATTGACCAGTGGTGATAATAGTGATCAGTTCATTGACAGTGCTATGCACTCACTAAAATCTGCCCTTGACGTAGTGGCCCCGTTGCAGCTGAAAACCAATCGACCCAGGCGCGTTGCTCCATGGTTTAATTCTGAAACCCGTGTTCTCAAACAAAAAACTCGGCAATTAGAAAGACTGTGGCGTAAATCTAAATCAGAACAATCTCTGAAGGCCTGGAAATGTAGCTTGCTAAGCTATAAACAAATTCTCTTTAAAGCCAAGACATTATATTACTCTCGTTTAATAGACATAAACAAAAATAACCCTCGGTTTCTATTCAACACTGTAGCCAGACTGACAACCAGTCATACTGTAGTGGAACCAGTAATCCCAGAATCTTTAAACTGCCATGACTTTCTTAAATTCTTTAATGATAAAATCATAACCATTAGAGGTAAAATCAGTGAAGCGCTTTCCTCAGATCAAGCTCAGGGAATCCAGCCACTGCCTCCACCTGAAATACCTGAAATACTAGATAGTTTCTCATTAGTAAATGGGGCTGAGATTACTTCAATTGTAATGTCTTCTAAAACCTCAACCTGTCTCCTAGATCCAATTCCAACTAAGCTTTTCAAAGATATCCTTCCAGTTATCTTAAATACGATCATAACTATAATAAATACCTCTCTAGAAAATGGCTATGTGCCACAGTCATTTAAATTCGCAGTAATCAAACCACTGCTGAAAAAACCTAATCTCGATCCTGATATTCTAGCTAACTACAGACCGATATCAAATCTGCCTTTTATTTCAAAAGTCCTGGAAAAAGTTGTGGTTAAACAGCTTTACCGCCACCTACAGGACAATAGTTTATTTGAGAAATTTCAGTCAGGATATAGAGCTTATCACAGCACTGAGACTGCGTTAGTTAAAGTCACTAATGACTTGCTATTGGCGGCTGACGCAGGTCTAGTCTCAATCCTGGTTCTCCTAGACCTCAGTGCAGCTTTTGATACAATCGACCACAATATTCTCCTGCAGAGGTTAGAATGTGAGGTTGGCATCAGAGGAAAAGCCCTCTGCTGGTTCAAATCCTATTTATCTAATAGGTACCAATTTGTTCACGTTAACCAACAGTCCTCACCGTGCTCCCAGGTCAGTTATGGGGTTCCTCAAGGGTCCGTGCTCGGGCCAATTTTATTTCTGTTATATATGCTTCCTTTAGGGAACATAATTAGAAGTCACGATATCAATTTTCATTGCTATGCAGATGACACACAACTGTATTTATCTATGAAACCTGATCAAACTAATCAAATAGACAGACTCAGTGACTGTATCAGAGAAATTAAAACCTGGATGACTACGAACTATCTCCGTCTGAATCCTGGCAAAACAGAGGTCATTATACTAGGCCCCCATAAACTGAGAGAGTGTCTATCCAAACAGATTATTACCTTAGATAACGTCAGTGTATCCTCCTCCTCTACTGTGAGGAACCTCGGGGTCTTATTTGATCAGGATATCTCATTTAAAGCACACATCAACCTGGCTTGTAAAACAGCATATTTCCACTTGCGCAACATAGCTAAAATAAGAAACATTTTACCTAGAAGCGATGCAGAAAAACTCATCCATGCATTTGTTTCTGCGAGATTGGACTACTGCAACTCCCTTCTCGCAGCCTGCCCAAAAAGTGTATTAAAAAACTTTCAGTTGGTTCAAAATGCAGCCGCCAGATTATTAACTGGAACTAGAAGACGTGAACACATTACTCCCGTTCTAAAATCTCTTCACTGGCTTCCAGTCGAGTTTAGAGTTAGATTTAAAATCCTTCTCCTCACTTACAAAATCCTAAATGGGATGGCTCCAACCTATCTCCAAGATGCTTTAACGCCTTATCAACCAATCAGAGCACTTCGCTCTCAAAATGCAGGGTTACTGGTGACTCCTAGAGTCTCTAAATGGACACTAGGTGGAAGAGCCTTTAGCTATCAGGCACCATTTTTATGGAACCAGCTTCCAAGTGGTGTCAAAGAGGCAGACACAGTCTCCACATTTAAGGTTAGGCTCAAGACGTTTCTCTTCGATGCAGCCTATGATCAGGTCAGCTAGGGATTCTAAACTAAACTAAACTAAACTAAACTAAACTAAACTAAACTAAACTAAACTAAACTAAACTAAAACAAACCAAACTAAAGTAAACCAAACTAAACTAAACTAAACTAAAACAAACCAAACTACAGTAAACCAAACTAAACTAAACTAAACTAAACTAAACTAAACTAAAACAAACCAAACCAAACCAAACCAAACCAAACTAAACTAAACTAAACTAAACTAAACTAAACTAAACTAAACTAAACTAAACTAAACTAAACTAAACTAAACTAAACTAAATTAAATTAAATTAAATTAAATTAAACTAAACCAAACCAAACCAAATTACACTAAACAAAATTAAACTAAACCAAACTAAATTAAACTAAACTAAACTATACTAACTAAATACTAGTTTAAACAGTTAAGTATCCACAAAGCTGCCCCAGGAGCTAGAATGCTGTGGGAAGTACGGTGCACTGAGCCCTGTCCTCTAATGTCTGAATGTTCTTCCCTTTAGTCCGTTCATTGCTTTTCACCTGCTGTCCCCCCCTTCGAGGGGGAGTCTTCTCCAGTTTCAGTTGCTGACTCCACTATTACGAAGGCCTATGAACAAGCTCCGTCCGGACCGGGAGGACACCCCTGTCGGTCCTGCCCGTGGACTGGCTTCGGTTCTACTGCTGGGATCCGTGGTTCTTGTGCTGGACCGTCCAACGGACTGTCCTCAACATAGTCCTAGGCTTTACTTCTTATTGTCTCATGCTAGCTGTTGCCAAAGCTGTCCGTCCCTGGGAGAGGGATCCCTCCATACTGTGGTTCTCCCCAAGATTTCTTCTTTTCCCACTGGGTTTCTGGAGATTTTTCTTGCCGGATGTGAGGGTCGAAGGCGGTGGTTGCTTCGTTCTGTCTCGTTACTGTAAATATTGACATATTACCATTATGCTTATTCACTGTTTTTACTTTTACCGACAAATGTAACATCTTGAAGCCCTCTGAGGCAACTGTTGTTGTGATACTGGGCTATACAAAAATAAATTGATTGATTGATTGATTGATTGACCTTTGCTTTAACAAAAAAGCCCTGACCGGACCTCTGTGAATTTTAGTTGCATACCCCTGGTCTATGGTCTGGGCCGAGGGTAGACCAGGGGGTGGACCGGGTGTGGACAGGGTTTGGGCTGGGTATCTATCGGGTTTGGGCCAGGTGTGGGATTGGTTTTAGGGTTAGGGTTACACATGATAGGAAGTCTCTGAGCTCACACCGCCTGCTGTGAAGCTCCTGGGGGGTTCACTTTGGAGGGATTTCTCAGATCAGCTGATCTGACATGATCCCTGTTTTCTGACTGAAGCCTCAGAAAATCATCAGCTGCTGCATTCAGACACCAGCAGAGGACGAGAACACCCTGAGGAACACCAGGACAGACCCTGAGGAACACCAGGACAGACCCTGACAGGAGAGAATACAAAAAACAATCTCTTTAGAAGCATATGTGGTGGCGCTCCAGGACACCGTCCTGTCACCTGTCCTCTTCACCATCTACACCTGGGACTTCTACAACGTGGACAGCTGTCCCTCCAGAAGTTCTCTGAGGACTCTGACATTGCGGGCTGAGGGGAACCAGCTGGAGAACCGGTCATCATCAGGAACTTTGTGGACTGGTGTGAGGACAACCAGCTGAGATGGAACACCAGGAAGACGAAGAAGACGGTGACGGACTTCAGGAGGAGGACTCTTACACACCCACCGGTGAATGTCTAGGGCAGGGGTGTCGAACTCATTTCACATCGTGGGCCACATATGGCCTAGGTAGATGTCAAGTGGGCTGGACCATTAGAATTATACCATACTCTGCTATAAATAACCAAAATATCATGTCTTTCCTTTGTTTTGGTGTAAAGAAGGACAAGAACATTTGGAAAATCTTGAAATTTAATGAACAATCCTTTTACAAAACATTTCATGAAACACCTCATATTTCCTCAGACAAATGTGCAATTTACTTTTATCATTCACATATCTGCATTGCAACTGATCCCACTGATTGTACAAGGGCACAAAACTTTAACAAGTAATTGGTCTTGAAAAATATAGTAATGCACTTTAAGATTAAATGACACTTATAAAGAAAGGAATATTTAAACCTATTTAAACATATAAAATTGAATCCCTGCCTACACCTTAAAAAACTCAGGAGAGTGCTATTAAATGTGTAAAGAAGAAAGTATTGACCTGTCCTGTAAATGTGTGACCTTCATCCATGAAACATACAGACACACACAATACATCCTGAAAACTGATGGAGTTGCATGAACACTAGAATTTCACCAAACTCTTTTGTAGTGAAGCTGCTGACTAACATTAAATTGCACATCTTTTTCCTCACCACAGTAAGGTTTCATCTTCACAGAGCTGTATTCTTTCAATGCAAACAGAATCTAAGGCAGCATTTTAAAGGAGTTATTCTAGTCTGGACTGGTTTCTGTTCCTGAAACTTGGCACCTTTTGGCCTGTACAAGTGCATCAACGCCAGGTGTCCTGACTGGCTGTCACTTTCAGAAAGTCATTTAAGTGCTTGTTTGTGAGCCTTGAACACATTTTTGTTTTGTTGATATTCATTACTGAGAAAATTTGTTCACAAAGGCTGGTTGTCCCAAACATGCACTAAATTTGAGCAGCCAGGGCTGTTAATTTGGGGGACCCTGGTAGGAGATAATGATAAAATTTGTCCAGACCTACAGAGCCAAATTTGTCTTTCAAATCAGCATCACATTGCAAATCAATTATTTCCAGCTGGATGTCAACCGGCAGATCAGAAGCTTTAGCTGTGAAAGGTGAGCGAAGAACTGAAAATTCTGCCTCAAGTTCACCAAATACCTGAAAACGTTTCTTAAAGTCCCACAGTCCTGCAGTCTTGTCTCTGCACCGTTTCACATCAGGTCTGGTCACACACACATCTCTCAGACGGGGAGCGAGCAGGGACCGCCTGCTGTGTTCGGTCTTCTTCTTCTTCTTTGCTGTTTTATGGCAGCTTGCATCCCCTGCGGCTGCACTACCGCCATCTGCTGATCGTTACCTCCCTCAGGAATGTACTCAAATATCCTCCATCTCTTCCCCACTTCAATGCTGTGTTCGGGCTGATCCAAACAGTGCGCCCCCTAGCGGATAGTCCATGAATTGCAGCTAATTAAAGTTTTTTTCACTAGTACGGCTGCGGAACGTTCCAGACCGCAGACCAGCGCAGTCTGTGAGCCTCCACCTGGACGCAGCCTCACGTACTGGAAGTATAACTTGTAAGCAGTCTCTGCTGGCAGCTCTTGGTACTGCAGTCTGGTCTGACAGCTGTACATCCGGACACTAGGGGGAGACAGAGGCCGTTTCTCAATACGCGTACTTCTCTGTACACGGACTCGTGAAACGTCATCAGTCAGAGACCAAGTACTGTTCCAATTCAAAGGCTGTGTTCGAAACCGCGTACTTACCTACTACTCATACTAACTTATTGAGTATGCAGTGTGTTCACACTGGCAGTATGCGATTTTGAGTATGCGAGAAGTTCCCGGATGCATACTGCATTCGCCAGAAATGTTGAGTAGACATCATGAGTTCACTACTCATACTGAAATTACCCAAGATGCAACGCGACGGACATTTGAATAAACTTTATTCAGTTCACAATGACCGTTTCTTCATGATGTACATTTAGCAAGCTGAGTATGGTTCTAGATTTAATCTTCCCTCCATTGTTTGTGCTCGTAGGTATGTCATGTTACGAGATTTCTGATTGGATTGACAATGATTAAAAATAGTAAAACAAAAACAACAACAAAAAAACCCTTACATCTGACAACAAGTCCATGCTGAAAGCGACCATGATGCACCGAAGACGGCGAGCCGATCTTTGTTGAAGAGCCGAAGAAACTGTCCGTCGGTAAAGCATCATAATTGGCATCATAACTGGTCCGTTAACGGGACACCGGTCCAAACGGCGACGTTAAGCCAGATATATTGCTGAAAGGTTGCCTTCTTGTTTTCAAAGTAAAAGCACAGATTTATCACTGAGGTGTTTTTGCATGAGAAAGGGAAAGGGGTGGTTTATTTTGGTGAAAATAACCGGAAGTGCGTTGCTCACTGCGGCTGGCTTGAATTTCGCTGAATTCGTCCGAACAAAATCATAAACGGCTGGTATTCGGACAAATAAACGACACAGTCGGCTCTGAACCACCACTCTGTCGCCTAATTTAAAAAAAAAATCTGGATGAAGTTGTACATTTGAAGAGTTTAGAGCTAAAGTGAAATCAGCTTTAGCAGGTCGATTTCAGCTCAGTGCAATGCATTGTGGGTTATTATGTAGTATGCTGGAGTGTAAACGCTTTGTATACTGTTTGATGGACTGAGTATGCAGGATGCAGTATGGGCAGTATGAGTATGGAAGGATGTAGTAGGCAGTATGCGGTTTTGAACACAGCCAAAGTTCACATCTCACCAAGTACGCATGAAATACCCGGATGTGACTAACTCCGCCCACTTTACAGAGTCTGCTTCGGACCAGACTTGTGCAGACTTGAGAAGCGAAATTACCCAGAATGCATTTCGCAAGACATGCCGGAGGAGGAAACACAGTGGTGAATAAAAAAAATTCTCTGAAATATTAGCGTTATTGTTTGACAGAACGTAGTTTTAACGGTGTTTCAGGCGAGAATATAGCTGTTTAGAATGTTGATATGAAGTCAGTCTTTTCACATCAAGCTTATTTGAAAATTTGTTCCGACGATTTCGGACATTTGGGGACCGGACGGCTTAACGAGGCGACCCGGCGCTCAGCTGCTTCCTGCCGGCTGCAGCAGGCTGCGACTCTCCTGTGGTTCAACAGAGGATCTGGATCGTTTAGTGTGAATCCAGCAGTGTCTTGGTCCAGTGTAATCTGTTTCAGAGTAGATCTGCTCAGCTGAAGGAAACGTTCACGTTTAAAGTTGTTTAATTTAACTTTAATTTATAAATGAGAGGTGAATGTTAATATTGACTATAAAGTTCAGTCTCAGTGGTGTAAATGTCTTCTAGGATCAGGTGTTCTAAAACCCAGCACTTATGGACCACTGACGAAGTTGACACACACACACACACACACACTCACAAAAAAAGAAAAAAAAAAGGAGGGGGGGGGGTAGTGGCTCCTCTTCTGCAACTTGACGGCAGCTCCCTCGACCAATCGCACTTGAAGCAATTGAAGCATTTACTGATGGTTTCTTTCTTTCTTATGTCTGTATTCTTGCTTGTGTTGGACGTCGCTTTGGACAAAAGCGTCCGCTGAATGAAATTGTAGAATTGTAGAATTCTACTGGTTCTACTGGTGAATGTTTTGCATTTAGACTAAAACCATGAACTGTTTCAATCAAGGGACCACTGAGGAACCAGAACCTGGTCCAGAGGTGATCTGCAGCCAGATGTGGATGGAGGGAGGTTTGCTTTTCCATGCTTTAATTAATGCACGTATGAATAATATATTGAGTTGGTAGAGTGTTCTTTTTTTTTGTCCTCCTCAGGGACTTTGGGACGTCTGCAGGGTCGGGTGTGACCAACTTTAAATATAAGAGGCATAATCTGAAGACCTGATCCAAGGTATCAGACCTGTTTCTTTACTTTGACACCAGAGAGGCTTCCTGTTATTGATAAATTGTGATGTTATGGTAAGAATTCACTGTGGACATGTTTGTGTTTCTGGTTATTGAGATAAAGCCTCTTCCTTCCAACAGGTAGCAGTCTGGAGTCATAAAGGCTCCTGGTTCTGCAGGTCTGAGTCTGAACCTCCACCCAGCAGAGGACCAGCTGGTTCATGGGGGTCTGAGCAGGACCAGGGCCTCATCACGTCCCAGGTTGTCAATATAGACCTCAGGAAAGCTCCTCTGGCGTCACAAACACCCTGCAGGAGGATGGAGGGGAAACTCTCTGTTTAGGTAAAATATGTTTCTGTGGTTCTGCAGGAGGAAGAGTTCTGATCTGGCTCCATGAACAGACTCCAGCAGGACGGAGAAATGCCTGAAGACCAGGACAGCAAAGCTCCAGGTTCCTCCTCCTGCTCCGGTCTGGAAGTGGATCACTGAGATGAGGTTCATCAGCTGATCCACCACACTGAGGACGGTCCAGCAGAACCCTGCAGAACCAGACCGGAGCTCCTGACTCCAGCCGGGGGGTTTCTGATGGAGCAGCATCTGTAGGATCTGTTCTCCCAGGAACCCTGGAGACTGGAGTCACATGACCTCTGGAGAACCCTGGAGACTGGAGTCACATGACCTCTGGAGAACCCTGGAGACTGGAGTCACATGACCTCCTTATCGTTGACCTGTCCATGTTGTTGTTGTTGCTGGTAAATAAAAGAAAGAACTTTCCTGATGTTTCCACTTATTTTTGCTTTTATTCTTGAAGGTTCTGTTGACGTTTGATACATTTTCCTTGAACTCCTGACTTTTTTTGTTAGACATGTGTTTAGGATTAATATGTGTCTTTGCTGAATAGTGTAACACACTGATGTATTTACTGAAGACAGAACTGAATAGTGAGAATTATGTGTTCAACTATATAATGTATATTAGACTCATGTAAATCAGTGCAACATGAAGACTGGAGCAGACGGAGGACAAAAGGCAGTAAAACAAAGTGAAATAATTGTGTTTGTAGAAATGCCTGATCAGCTGCTGTTATGCTGAGATCAGCTCCAGGTAGTTAAACACTAATTGAAAAGCTGTTTAGGAGGGCAGGAGGCTAGAAGTGAGAGTAACTCTGTATTACACACAGCATTTATGAGACAGAACAGGTACCAGCAGTTTTGCCACATTTTTCTGTGTAGACCATCCTGTATCGTCATTTTAACCTTTTTCCAATATTTACTGCAGCGACTTGCTATATAAAGTTTTTAAAGTTATTAAATGTATTAAAATATTTTTTTTTTCCTTTCTAATCAATTTTTCAAAACTGAAATGTTTAAAAATAAAAAATAAATACTTTTGATCAGGGGTGAGCTTAATGAGGAGACTTACGGGGTGGAAAACGTTCAGAAAATGACTTATCTGACATGTTTTCAGAGCAGCTAAAGTTTGCGAATAGTCAGAACAGGACAAAAGGATTGTAAATGTTCCCACAGGGAATTTTTTACCTTTGAAACAGTTAGATCACATTTTCAAAATGTATGTAGAATCAAATTCCTTCACTGAAAATGTTTTAACTCTCATAAATACAATAAATAAATCCCACCTTGTGATAGAAAAAACCCCACAAAGGAGTCTTGTGTAAACAAAGAAATCTTGAAGGGTTCAGCCTATATTTCTTTCCTTCTCTCCCTCTATTTTGTAATAATACCTCCACATTGTGCAATAAATGATCTTTGTGACCCCAGGCTTGTGACTTCGGAATTGAGAGGAATACATGAAGCCCACTGGTGTGAGGATCCAGGAAAAGCAGCGTTCCTCTCTGACAGCAGCCTGCTGGGCGGCTCCCCAGATGTCATGGTGTCCAGTGACTGCATCACTGAGATGAAATGTCCCTGCAGCCAGAAATAACATGTTTATAAGTGAAATAGTTATCTGTGCCTTCGTACCAGTTAATAATGTTGTGTGATTTATTATTAAAAATATAAGCAGTAACAAGATAAAACAAATGATGTCATAATAAATGAAGCGGCAGCCACATAACCAGTGTGGAGATTTGTGTTTAAGTAGTTCAGCATCCCTGACACTTACTGCCAAAGAATATTCAAATACTTCTTCTAATCATGCATTCAGATATTATTTGAAAAAACTGAATTGTACTGAGAATGTAATGTTGTAACAGACAAACATAGACCCTAAAGAGAGAATCTCAGATTTATTTTAAACATTTCAGTTTTGAAAAATTGATTAGAAAGGAAAAAATATATTTTAATACATTTAATATATCAATCGTCACGTGGACAATGAAACATATATGGAAAAAAATTCCTCACTCAGTTTTAAAGCACCTGGCGGCGCTCGGCATTTGAGACGCCGGAAGTTGTTTCAAAATAAAAGCGCCTGGCGGCGCTTGGCGTTAAAAGCGGCGTTCTTAACAGCGTTTTGTACCAGGCAATGTATGGCACAAACAGCCACCCATAGGTGTGAGCTCTGCTCTGCGTGTCGATGTTTCCAATTAACTGGTGCCCGTGTTAACTTGTGACCAATACATGATTGAAACATGTAGTCGTTCTGGCGAACGCCGGTTATCGACAGTTCCGGTGAGTGTGTACGTTTAAAGTCTGTTGTGAGTCTTACTTTAACAACTGCTGTAATCAAAATGTGTTTACACAGACCTCCGCCGTCATTCATTAACACGGGACCCAGTTAATCCATAACACCAGTCGGCGATCGCTGGTATTCTGCTATAGAGCTCTTTATACAACTCGCTGTTGCCGGTTTGGCTCCATCCCGCCTCTCCAATGTTTATTCTGTCGGGTTTTTTTTATTAAAAAAGTGTTTTTCAACCACCGTGGCGTTCTCTGCTGGTTTTTTGACTGTGCTGCTTCCTGTTTACTGGCACGTCACACTTCACTATGTATGAACGCTTGCGCAGAACAAACACTCCCCAGTTCAGTCCGCTCCGCTGTCGGACTCGTCTATCAGGGACACGGAGCGGATTGTCGATCGGCGTAGACCGCCTCCTACTACAATCCGCTCCGAGTGAAGCGGATCCACTCGGTCGTTTACATGACACATTGTACAATCCGCTCCACGTACAATCCGCTTATACGTGGTCCATGTGAACGTGCCTCCTGGGGCTGAAGTGACTGAAACGGGCAGCAGCAGTTAAATGTAATGACTGGAGTGAGGCCAGGGTTTCTCAGCACAACTTGATTTCTTTTCCCTTCACAGCTGCAGCTCCTCAGTCAGGACTCAAGCCCCGCCCCCAGCGCGGACACACCCATCCCTCACCGGTGTGTCATTTAGTGCCCTGTGCGTGCACGTGCGCGCCATCTTGTTGGCGCGTGCACGCGCCTCCCTGCAGAACCCCCGGTGCACGTGCATGCATGCATGCGTGCAGCGACTGCGTTGAGGAGTGAGAAGCGGCCATTCCCCCGCCCATCCTCCCCCCCGCCGGAGGACCCCCCCCCCCCCCGCCACCGGCTCCGCGGCTGCGGCACTGGACGGACGCGTGCAGCATGTGAGCGGCTGGAGCCTCGGGCGGCGCGCGGACGGAAGTGAGCACGGCTGTCGGGATCGTCTGTCCTCCTGCGCGGTGCACCTGCCGCTGCCGCTGCGGCGCCGCCGCCTCCTCCTTCTCCATCACCTCCTCCATCACCTCCTCCTCCACCTCCTCCTCCACCTCCTCCTCCATCACCTCCTCCTCCACCTCCTCCTCCATCACCTCCTCCACCATGTCCAACTCGAACAAAAGCAAGAAGGACAAAGAAATCCTGGCGGAGTACGAGAGCCAAGTCAAAGGTAAGCCCACCGGGACCCCGCTGTCCGCGTGCACGCTGCACCGCCAACCTCACAGTCACACCCACCTTTGAAATCTCACCTTGACACACACACACACACACACACACACACACACACACACACACACCTGTGTGTCCTACACAGCTCGTCAGCGAAGCACGAGGCGTCAGATGGGTTCATCCTGAGTGCTGCATGGCGCGTGAGTGGGGAGGAGGTGGGGGTGTGCATGGAGGAAGGCTGCTAGTAGCCCCCCCCACACACACACGCACACACGCACACACACACACACAGGCACACACCAGGTGCAGCCTGCTGCAGTCACAGTCTCAAAGGAATACCAATGCATGAACAACTGAGCGCGTGCGTGCGTTGGGGGGATGAGGGGGGTCAGGTGAGGGGACTGGGTGCTGTGACCATAGGACACCTCTCTTCATCCTCATACCCCCCCCCCCCCACACACACACACACACACACACACACACACACACACACACCTTTTGCCATGGTTACCGTCCTCCTGCTGATGGTCGAAATAAATGACCTTTTCTGAAAGACTCCAGCAGGCTGCTGGTCTCTGCTGGTCTCTGCTGGTCTCTGCTGGTCTCTGCTGGTCTCTGCTGGTCTCTGTGGTGGTCTGCGCTGGTTTGTGGTGGTCTCTGGCGGTCTGTGCTGGTCTGTGATTCTCTGCTGGGTTTTACTGGACTGGGGTTCTCTCTACTGACCCGTGCTGGTCTCTGGCGGTCTGTACTGGTCTGTGCTGGTCTGTACTGGTCTGTACTGGTCTGTAATAGGGCTGTGAACGTTTACAGCCTGTGTCCTGGGGGGACAGCCGGTCCTGGAGGCTGCAGTCCTGCATGTCCTCCATGTCTCCCTGCTTAACCACAGTTGATGGTCATGAGACTTGCTATCAGGCTCTCTGCTGGACTTGGCCCTGAACCTTCAGGTTTCAGGTGTTGAAGCAGGGAGAGCAGGGAGAACATGCAGGCTGCGGCCTCCAGGACCAGGACTGCAGTTTGACACCCCTGGTTTAGTTTTTTCAGCAGCTGTAACGGGACTTCTACCCGCTGAGTAACCGGTTCCACTTCAGAGTACTGATCCTTCTCCGTGGCAGTGTCACTCTGTAACCACTAGAGGGCTCTGTCTCCATGGAAACCTACCACTAGAGGGCTCTGTCTCCATGGAAACCCACCACTAGAGGGCTCTGTCTCCATGGAAACCCACCACTAGAGGGCTCTGTCTCCATGGAAACCTACCACTAGAGGGCTCTGTCTCCATGGAAACCTACCACTAGAGGGCTCTGTCTCCATGGAAACCCAGTCCCTCATGGTCCCTCACTTCTCAGACAGAAGCTGTTTCACCAGTTTCACCAAGTCTCCGTCACTTTTCTTTACTTTGTCTGTGAAATCCCTCCAGCTAGCCTGTGAGCCGCTAGCGGTAGCGGTAAAGAGTTAGCGAGCTAGCTAACTGCAGTAGCTCTGTCCCTCCAGCTAGCCTGTGAGCCGCTAGCGGTAGCGGTAAAGAGCTAGCTTGCTAGCTAGCTGCAGTAGCTCTGTCCCTCCAGCTAGCCTGTGAGCCACCAGCGGTAGCAGTAAAGAGCTAGCTAGCTAGCTAGCTGCAGTAGCTCTGTCCCTCCAGCTAGCCTGTGAGCCGCTAGCGGTAGCAATAAAGAGCTAGCTAGCTAGCTAGCTGCAGTAGCTCTGTCCCTCCAGCTAGCCTGTGAGCCGCTAGCGGTAGCAGTAAAGAGCTAGCTAGCTAGCTAGCTGCAGTAGCTCTGTCCCTCCAGCTAGCCTGTGAGCCGCCAGCGTTAGCAGTAAAGAGCTAGCTAGCTAGCTAGCTGCAGCAGCTCTGTCCCTCCAGCTAGCCTGTGAGCCGCTAGCGGTAGCAGTAAAGAGCTAGCTAGCTAGCTAGCTGCAGCAGCTCTGTCCCTCCAGCTAGCCTGTGAGCCGCTAGCGGTAGCAGTAAAGAGCTAGCTAGCTAGCTAGCTGCAGTAGCTCTGTCCCTCCAGCTAGCCTGTGAGCCGCCAGCGGTAGCAGTAAAGAGCTAGCTAGCTAGCTAGCTAGCTGCAGCAGCTCTGTCCCTCCAGCTAGCCTGTGAGCCGCTAGCGGTAGCAGTAAAGAGCTAGCGAGCTAGCTAGCTAGCTGCAGCAGCTCTGTCCCTCCAGCTAGCCTGTGAGCCGCTAGCGGTAGCAGTAAAGAGCTAGCGAGCTAGCTAGCTAGCTGCAGCAGCTCTGTCCCTCCAGCTAGCCTGTGAGCCGCTAGCGGTAGCAGTAAAGAGCTAGCGAGCTAGCTAGCTAGCTGCAGCAGCTCTGTCCCTCCAGCTTGCTGGGCTGTTTCCATTGCAACTGTTGTAAACCAGCTCTTCCTGACTCAGCCTCCACCCAGCAGGGTTTCTTTCTGGTTTTTGTAACCATGGTAACATTGTGCCGCTGTGTGTTTGATATTTCAATTTATTCAGGAATCACGCCAGTCGTTTCATGTGTTTATTTTTGGTGGGTGTAGTTTTCAGGCAGTGGTGGTGCAAGGGTCCTTGGGGGCTCCAAGCAAGAAATTCATTGGGCCGCCACCCCATGCGTGCACAGGGAAAAAAATAGCTTTTCTGCACACATTTTGCACCTAGCGGGGGCCCTCTAAAAGCCGGGGCCCCAGGAAAATGCCTGGTTTGCCTGTAGGCACGCCCACCTCTGTTTTCAGGTGAACGGATGAATGCATGGCTGTGCTTCTGAGCCTCTTCCAGGAGAAACACCTTCCTCTTCCTTCTCTGTGAAAGGAGAACTATGCAAGATCTGCTCTGGCGCCCCCCTACTGGTCTCCTGTGAAAGCTCACTGTCGTCAACGCTCTCCACATCACCCCCCCCCCCCCGCAGAGAGCGTCCCACTCCCGTTTCCTTTATTTTCCGCTCGTTAGACAAAGTTTTTTTCTGTCTTTTTGGCCCTGCCACCGTGAGCAGCTCAGGGTGGCGTTGCTAACGCTAGCGAGGGTTTCATGTTTGTTTTACGAGCTTTTATCCTTGTTGTCCCGTCTGAGCGCTGTAAAGCAGGTTTGTTCTCGCCAGATGTAGTCGGGTCGGATCCTCTGAAAGCTGCAAGCGCTGTTTTCAGGACACAGACCACGGGGGGGTGGGGGGGGAATCATCGCCTAGTCTTTGTTTACCCCCACAGGGTCTGAAAAACATGTATTGTGGTAAAAAAGTTGCATAGTTCTGCTTTAATGGAGTAAATCATCTGTATTGAAATGACTTCATGGACTGCCGTGAAGCAGCTGTGAGCCAGCGTCTGACCTCTGACCTGTGCAGGAGGTGTGGCTGTAAGGCGACCACGGCTGTGGTTTCGGCTCTGACCCTTGTTGCCATGCCGCCGCTGGCCTGTTAAAAAGATCTTTTCAGTCACCAAAACGCCAACAGTCGTCCCCTCTTTGCGGCGGTGTAAAGCAGCTGCTACGTTCTGTGCGCAGTGACGTTTTCCTCATGGGCCGATTCTTTCGTCATGTGATGCACTTCCTGATTTCTGCACACACACTTGATGCGTCGCCCCTTTGAGAATGGTCCGCCCCCTTGCTGATGCCCCGCCCCCTTATTGTGATAGCTGGATATGGAGGCAGGGCCTAAGGCACGGGCGCCCCGTGGGAGCGGGGGAGAGGGGCCGGGCGAGCGAGCCATGCCGAGCAGTGCGCGCACAGCCCCGCCCCCTATGGCTCGGCGCCCAGTCGGCCCAGCCTAATCGCCGGCCCTGTGTGGAGGAGAAAAGCCTGAAGACAATGTGTACCTCGATACATTTAAAAAAAAAAAATCTGCATTTATATATGAAATTGATATTCTGCTGAGGAGCGAAGCTGCCCGGCGCCCAGGGCTGTGAACAACACAACATTAATAAATGTGTTAACATTTAGCTTTTAGCTTCACTCCAGGCGTCAGCGAGTGCTTCTAGTTAGTGGAAACATCCAAACCACCAGTGGCAGCGCCAGGAAGAACTGAGACGAATGTTTAAAACTCATTTACCTGGCCTTAAGCGAGCCTGCAGAGACGACACTGCTGAGACAAGAAAATAACATGAAATAACAAACCTGGCCTTCATTTCCAGCCTGTAGTGCAATTCCTGTAGCTGCCGTTGAGCGTGACAGTGCATCAGTGTTGAGAAAACAAAGTAAATAGCTTCAGTCTTTCTCTGCTTCAGATGAATTTGAAGATGTGATCAGAGACTCATGGCAGACTGTGACCAGCACAGCATTAGCAGCTGTTTGAACAAAGAATCAGTGTCTGTGAAGGAAAACTGATGGGCTGACTTCAGCAGGCCTCTCTGGGCAGGAACCTGCTGCTACACCTGGACCTGGACTGCAGAGAGGACTTCTGTCCAGACTGGACGGAAGAGGGGAAGGCCTTCCTTCTCTCTCCACCAATCAGTGGGTTTCCAGACAGCTTTAATGGCTGCCTGAGCAGTGGGACATGTGTCCTTTCCTGTCCCGTCGCTTTGGGGCCAGGAAGTCTCTCCAAAGGAATGTGACAGAGCACAGTTGTTTCTGCAGGGTGGGGGACTGAGGGCCCATCTTCAGTCTTCTCCTCAGCAACGACAGGCTCCTCTTCATCAGTCTTCTTCTGAAATCACAATAAAAACATTCGTGCAAAGTTGCCATTCATCTACAAGTCCCTCAAGTTTGCACTTTAAAGCTCGGGTCGACGATCTTGGAAAACTAGCATGTAGCACGTATGTAGCATGTCCCCAAGGCTCCGCCCAGCTCCCACCCCATTGGAGGAGCTCCCGAAGCGCCGCGCACACAGAGTTTGTGATCGCCTCCAATGTTATGAACCTTTCTGACTGCTGCACACAACGCGCACAGCAGCGCAGCGCGCCGCTCCGCTTCCTTCTATTTTTCACGCGAGCCGCGAGCGCCGAGAGCGCCTTGGCAACGCGCTCTGAACCAGGGCCAGCGCACGCCATTGAAATGAACGCGCAGGAGGCTGGTAGAACGGCGAAGGGATTTGATTGGTTCCTTAAGAGCGGTCCGCGCGATTTGATTGGTCGGAGTTTTTACACTCCTGTGGCCGCTACAGCGGTCAGATTTTTTCCGCACCTTTTTCCGTCCACATAATGTACTGACTTCTCCCAGGGGGCAGGGAGCGCTTCACTCAGGATGACAAGAAGTGCTTTTGGACAACATCGTCTAACCTAGCTTGAAGCTCATAGCCGGGTTGATTGTAATGACAGTTATTGAAATGTTTGTTTCCTATACAGTCTTTAAATAGCAGTAAGGGAAATATGGGCGAGATTGGTTTGGCCTGGGCTCCAGCAGTGGTGAAGACGTCCTCTCCTCATCCTCTGTCAGAAAGGGGAGTGCTTCAAAACGGCCATCAAGGCCAGATGCCTCATGCAGAAAGGTTCTGTCGGCATAGCTCTTCTGCAGGTCTTGTTCCAGTCTTCTGCCACGTCTCTTCCGCAGGTCTTGTGTCGGTGCTTCTTCCATGTCTCTGGTGATCGTTGGTCTACACTGTGGTCCTTCGGCATGGCTGGTCCTGTAACGCTGCAGTGACGGACGCCGTTGGAGTTTTCTCTTCAGACATGACGAGCGCTGCAGGTCAAAGTGGGGGCAGGGCTTTAGCGGCATCTTCAGCGTTCAGGTCTGCTTCTGGTGAATTCCACAGATCCTTCTCACACACCTCAGTGGAGGCAAAGTGGAGGAAGAGCAGCTGTTGTTCCACCACTTCAGAGGCGCTGTTCTCTCCGGTAGGAACGTCCGTCATTAGCTTGTGCTCGGGAGGATCCAGCAGCTGCTTCTCTTTGAGGACGTGGCTGGCGACAGTACTGGTCCTGAAGAAGCCGCTATCTGGCCAATCCGTCCCAGCAGACGGTGAATTGCGCTGGTCTGCAGAGAGCGTATGAGCGAAGCGTCGGGTGTGTGTTCATCTACTCAGCTCTGCTGCAGTAGCATGTTGGAGGCCTTGTCCGTGACCAACACTGGGTCCTGGTCTTGAACCTCCCGTCCTTCGACCCTGCTGCAGTGAATCCGCCACGTTTGCTCAGGTGTGGCGGGCAAACACAACTCCAGTTTGAAGTACGTCCAAAAACCATTTTCCATTGTAGAGAAACATGGTGGCATGTTAGTGTTCTGTAGGACTGTGGCCCTCGCCGTCCACGCATCACATGTCATGGCTACTCTGCTCGCATCTGAAATACTCGATTACATCCTGTTGTACTTGTGGGTATAACTGAGCCACAGCAGTTTTCGCCATAAAGTGGCGAGTGGGCCTGGTATCGTGGTTCGCATCCTTCCATCAGCTCTCGGATCCTTCTCACTCGCACCGTCTTCCTCCAGGTTGGGCTTTCTTCTGCTTCGGTTTCTGGCACATCCTGCCAGCGCGGTGGCTTTCAAGGCAACCGTTTTTTCTGTATGAATCAACGCGCCATATCAACACCAAATCTATCTCAAAATCCATCCTGCAGCCCTCATATCGATACGTGCATCCCCTAGAAGCCCGCAACCATGTATTGCCATATGGATTTTTTTTTGCACACCCCCAGTTAAAAGGCGTAAGCGTTCTGTCAAAGTGGTGCTTCGTCGGGGGGGGGGGGGGGATGGGCGGGGGGGGGGGGGGGGGGGGTTGGCTGTCACTAGTGAAGAATAGAACTTTCAAAACGAAACATCAAAACTGGATGGGCTTACTTCCTCCAGCTCAGCGTTTTTCTCATTGCATTTCATCGTCTGGAAGAGAGATCAGCTGGTCTATCTGAAAATATATTAATACTCAATCTTGCATAGAGCGTTAAAGCTTTCACAATGAGGGGCGGGGCTACTTGATTGACAGGTCTGCTATGGAATGATTGACAGATCTTTCCAGCTTCCAGCAGGTTTACATTAAGGAGTCTGACATTAAGATTAAAGGTGTAATACAACATTTTGATTTCCGGGTGGATCACCTAAATAACTGGTGGGTCTGTTTGTCAATCATTCTGACGAGCTGCTTTCGTAAGGCGGTTCTCCGTGCTCGCGCCCAATCAGCTTCTCCCTTTTGCGCAGTCAGAGTGTTTATGCAGCCGGTGAGCTTCTGAGCTAGTACTGACTGATGGCGAGTCTGACATAATGAAACTGGAACTGTTTCGGGAAAAAAAGCTTTATTTATGAGCGAGGCGGATCGCAGAAACTGTAAACAGAGCCGTGCACGGCGGAGAAGAGGAGGTCGCGCTCGTACACTTCCGCGTTTCCTGGGAGAAGCAGGAGAGCCGGGCGATGGTCTGGAGCATGGCGTTGTTCAAAAAGTGAGTAACAGACGTGGGGCTTCGTCTTTTCGAGAAAATCGTGTATTAGACCTTTAAGTTCTCCTGCACTAGTTATTATCCACAGTGACTCAGTTTGTTGACTAGGTTTAATTAGTTGTTGATTCATTGTAACCTTGAGTACTTCCTGGATTAACTACTCAAAAAGACCCGCGAAAGATTCTGCTGTCCAGTTTTTTTCTGTAATTTTTACATTTATATACAGTATAGTGTTAACAGTAAATATGCTGGGTTGTGTTCATTCTTTCCGAGGTGTTGTGTCCGGAACATGAAGTTCAGAGAACTTTAAGCAGCAACAGGTTGTATTTTCCAGGCAGTCGTCAGGATGCACGCTCCTCAGGAACCCATGAACTTAGGTGTGGGGTTCCCCAAGACTCAGTTTTAGGTCCCATTCTACTCTTGGGAACGTCATCAGGAGACACGGCATCAGTTTCCATAGTTACTCTGATGATGCTCATCTGTTCATCAGTCTCCATAGTTACTCTGATGATACTTAACTGTTCATCAGTCTCCATAGTTACTCTGGTGATAATACTCAGCTGTTCATCAGTCTCCATATTTACTCTGATGATGCTGAGCTGTTCATCAGTTTCCATAGTTACTCTGATGATGCTGAGCTGTTCATCAGTCTCCATAGTTACTCTGATGATAATACTCAGCTGTTCATCAGTCTCCATATTTACTCTGATGATAATACTCAGCTGTTCATCAGTCTCCATAGTTACTCTGATGATAATACTCAGCTGTTCATCAGTCTCCATATTTACTCTGATGATAATACTCAGCTGTTCATCAGTCTCCATATTTACTCTGATGATAATACTCAGCTGTTCATCAGTCTCCATATTTACTCTGATGATAATACTCAGCTGTTCATCAGTCTCCATATTTACTCTGATGATAATACTCAGCTGTTCATCAGTCTCCATAGTTACTCTGATGATACTCAGCTGTTCATGGCCGTGTCTCCTGGTGACTCAGGACCAATAGAAACACATTTTAACTGGATCTCAGACATCCAGTCGTGGATATCAGTGAATTTCTTGCAGCTCAACAGGGCAAAGCTGAGGTTCTAGTTTTTGGTTCTGAAGGCCAGAGAGAGAAACTTTTACCAAAACTGCTAGATTTCAAACCAGAGCAACTTGTTAAAAACCTGGGCCTGATTTTTTACTCTGAGCTGGGTTTTATTCCACACATTAAGAATAGAACTAAGATTGGTTTTTAGCATCTTCACAATAAAGCCAGAGTCACCCGTTTCTCTCTCAGGCCAGCAGGAGGCGCTAATGCAGCTTTTATCTCCTGTTGGTTAGATTACTGTAATGCCTTGCTCTCTGGTCTGAAACAAAAACTGTCTCAAATATCCAATTATTACGTGCTGACGAGGACCGGGTGGCGGGGCCACATTACTCCAGTTTAAAGTCCTGATAGGACCAGGGGCGGGGCCACATTACTCCAGTTTAAAGTCCTGATAGGACCAGGGGGCGGGGCCACATTACTCCAGGTTAAAGTCCTGATAGGACCGGGTGGCGGGGCCACATTACTCCAGGTTAAAGTCCTGATAGGACCAGGGGGCGGGGCCACATTACTCCAGGTTAAAGTCCTGATAGGACCAGGGGGCGGGGCCACATTACTCCAGGTTAAAGTCCTGATAGGACCAGGGGGCGGGGCCACATTACTCCAGGTTAAAGTCCTGATAGGACCAGGGGGCGGGGCCACATTCCCTTCTCGCTCCTTCTTCTTCAGCTGATCTGTTTTCACCATCTGGACCCTTGGGGCCCTGAGGTGCTCTGGCAGCGTCCTAAAGCCAGGACCCAGACCCCGGTGAGGCGGTCTTCAGCCATGACGGCCCCCGCCTGTGGAACAGGCAAATGGATAAAATAATCAAAACCCAGTGGCTGTCGAAATTAGAATTCAGTACTGGTCTTGCTTCACAGGAAATTACTTAGACAACAGTTTTCAACGTGAAATAAATGGAAATTAAAAACTTCCGAACCACAAATAGGCACCACTCAGAAACCAACTTCAGCTCGCAATACAAGTACTCAGTACTACTATTATACAAAGCGAGTAGATCATTGTTACCAGCTAAATTACAAAAACTATTTACATTAAGGGAAACGGCGTATAATCTGCGAGGACATCTCGAATTTGAAGTTCCGTTGGTGTGTTCAGCTATAAAATGTATGTGTGTGTCGGTGAAAGGGGTCCGGCTCTGGAACGGGTTGGAGAAAGATTATAAGCAATGCCCTACTCTGTACAGTTTTAAAAAAAAGTATAAAGTAAGAATATTACTGCAGTATAGTGTTGAGGAGGGGCTTTAAATGTTGTTTCGTTATATATTAACAGATGTGGTTGTTGCCTATTGTCACTCTTGTCATTGTTAATCTAGTTATTAACCGCTTTGTGTTGCACTGGATGCAAGGGACCAGCTGGGTGGGGGCCTGGTGAGGGGGGGCGAGTACCTCTCTCAGCTGACCGCTCACCCAGGCTTTTTCATGCACTGCACCAAATGAAGGGAAGCACCTAAATTACTCACATATGTGTACTTACACTGTTTAGATAAATACATGCTGGTTAGGGCAGCCAGGCGGAGGTGTGCTGAGCGGGGGGGGGGGGGGGGGGGGGGGGGGGGGGAGCGGGGGGGGGGGGGGGGGGGGGGGGGGGGGGGAGCACCTCACACAACTGGCCTCCTGTTACCCGACTTCTGAATGCACCGCATCAAGACAGGAATACACCTGTAATATCTAACAACAGTTAAGTCAGAGAAACAAGAAACATACTGTGATTATCATGCATGAGACTAATTAATGATATTGTAATGAGGTTAGTGAAGCGGCTGGATCACCGGGGGCTGAACTGTATGACGGAGGGACTGCTGCCCTGCAGGGTGGAGCGGCATCGCTGATCATCTGCTTGGAACACCATTCAGAAACTGGACAGATCATTATGATGGGCTGCTCTGTGTGTGTGACGTGTGATCAAATGTTTAGTGTGTGACGTTACGACCAATAGATCATGGACAGGTGTGTGTGTGTCTGTGGAATGTGACCATTCGAAGCTCACGTGTTGTTATGGGAAAAGGAAGAAAGAAAAAGAGAGAGAGACTCTGGACCTTGTTTCTTTTTGTTTTATTGTTTCTTTTGTTTTTCATGTATGATTGTTCTTTATAAAGCACCCCACATCGTATAGGGGGAAGAGGAGGATTAAGGTGTGTATATTGCACTGATAGTGTTTGATGCTTTCACCTCTGGACTTGCTTGTTATTTTTTTAATTTTTTAATTTTTAATTTTTTTCTCTCAAACACAGACTGCAGTGGGAGGTGCTGGGGCTCCGGGTGGCTGTATGGGGGTAGGCATAAATACGCTTCAGCTTCAGCCTACTCCTTTTTTTGAGCCAACATGTATTTTTTTGTTGTAAATCTTGAAAGTGACCGATGTAAACTGCTCAAAAAATGAAATAAATTAAACTAAACTAAACATTAAAGAACAGAACTCGCCAGCCTCTGAAGATAAAGGCTGAAATAAATCAATCAATCAAATTATTGCTGTAGTCTTCTTAGATCACACTCCGTTCAGTAGTCTCTCCGGGTCCTTGTCCCTCAGTCTTGGCTCCATGTCTTCATGGAGGAAGAGGAGCGATGAAGGCTGGGCGCTGTGGGGCGATCGAGGAGAGAGAGAACAACCTGCCACTGGGACTCCTGGTGGGACGGGAGTCCAGGTTTCTGCACACTGGGGGACTGAGTCCTCTGAGACACTGGGGGACTACTGGGGACTGCTGGGGGACTGTGTCCTCTGAGACACTGGGGGACTACTGGGGACTACTGGGGGACTGAGTCCTCTGAGACACTGGGGGACTACTGGGGACTACTGGGGGACTGTGTCCTCTGAGACACTGGGGGACTACTGGGGACTACTGGGGGACTGAGTCCTCTGAGACACTGGGGGACTACTGGGGACTACTGGGGGACTGTGTCCTCTGAGACATTCTGGGACTACTGGGGACTACTGGGGGACTGAGTCCTTTGAGACACTGGGGGACTACTGGGGACTACTGGGGGACTGTGTCCTCTGAGACACTGGGGGACTACTGGGGACTACTGGGGGACTGTGTCCTCTGAGACACTGGGGGACTACTGGGGACTACTGGGGGACTGAGTCCTCTGAGACACTGGACGACTACTGGGGGACTGTGTCCTCTGAGACACTGGGGGACTACTGGGGACTACTGGGGGACTGTGTCCTCTGAGACATTCTGGGACTACTGGGGACTACTGGGGGACTGAGTCCTTTGAGACACTGGGGGACTACTGGGGACTACTGGGGGACTGTGTCCTCTGAGACACTGGACGACTACTGGGGGACTGTGTCCTCTGAGACACTGGGGGACTACTGGGGGACTACTGGGGGACTGTGTCCTCAGACACTGGACGACTACTGGGGGACTGTGTCCTCTGAGACACTGGGGGACTACTGGGGGACTACTGGGGGACTGGGGACCCTGTGGCGTGTGCGGCCGTCCCTCCTGCTGCTCGCAGCTCCTCGTATTGAGAACCTGCTGGTTGTAACTATGTGCTTTTCAAATCTGCCTCCTGCTCCGGCTGCTGATTGGTGGAGGGGAGGACTGGCGGGGAGGGGGGAAGTGATGGAGCCTGGCGGAGCAGGAGGGGGGGAGGGGGGCATGCTCACTGCTGACAGGACAGATTTGTGGGGTGTGGTGGCGCCCCCTGCTGGCCCCAGCAGACCAGCAACATGTTGTGTTCATGAGGAAATGCAAATATGGAGCAAAGAACGAGGAGGAGGGAGGACCAGCAGGTCCACTGCAGGAGATTAGTGAGCCAACACACCTGGAGGACTCGCCACTTACAGACAGCAGTCTGAAGCTCCTGCAGGACCAGTCCTGGAAGTGTGTCTGTCCCCCTGTCCCTCACCCCGACTCTGTGTCCCTGGTCTCATGAAGACTCTTTCAGATGCTGAGCATAGATCAAAAGAGGTCTTCGCTTTCTTCTTGTGCTTTTTATGGTTTTTTATCTCTCTTCTAGTCAACTTTGCTGTCTGGTCAAACCAGATCTTGTTGTCAGGAAGTCTGTTCATCCAACTCTGCTTTTGCACTTCAGCCAAATGAGGACATTGAGAAAAACCACAGCGAGGCCTGGGCCCGGTCTCGGACCTGGAGCTGCACCATGCAGGAGCTGATCTTCACAGCAGAGCGCTGCTTTGCTCGCACGTCGCTGTGGTTTAAAAACAGAACATGTTCTCCCCACAGAAGACACACATGGCAGACTATTCTGCAAATTCTCCAACAGAGGGATCACATGCATGAAGGAAAACCCCAGTGCTACAGTGCTAACCACTGCACCAACGTGCCACATTCTCGGCCCGTCAGTGTTGATCCAGTGTGAGCTGGACTGGTCAGAGAGCCATGACTCTATCAGGAGGGTCAGAGGTCGAGACCTGCTGAGAGCAGACCACTGCTTGTGAAGAAACTGAAACTGAAATTGGGTTTTTTTCTTCAGAAATAAATTTTGTTTTTCTTTCAATGTGAAAAAGCGGCTTGTCACTGGAACATTTTCATCAGTTTTAGATTATGGAGACGAGGGCTGGGTTTATTAAATCGATTAATCGATTTTGAATCGATTCTCCTTTTAATAGCCCTATATCGATTCATAAAACCCTTGAATCGATCTATTTAATGCATATTTTTCCCCCACAGTGTCACGTGACATCTCGCGTGACTAGTGAACAGCGGTACAAAACATCATGGCGGAGGCGCTGGAAGCACCGGACCTGCCAACCTGGACGCTTTTTGCGTAGCAGGTACTTAATTTGACATCATGATGCGCTGGAACTCCGTCTCATTAAACTACGCAAAAAAGCTGCAGACATCTGTGAGCGCTGTTAGAAATGTGGACGTGCAGTACTCATGTTGACCACACGGTGCAGCAGTGCAGCGCTGCAGTTTCAACCAATCAGCATTGAGTAGCTGAGAATATTGGGTCTGCCGAACCTTCAGCGTCGGCCGCTCCCTCTTGTCCTCCGCCTCCTCCTCCTCTCTTCCCCCCCACCCCCCCCCCCCCCCCCCCCCCCCCACCCCCCCACCCGCAGCAGCTGGCGGCTAAAACGCTTAAAATGGTGTGTGTGTGTGTGTGTGTGTGTGTGTGTGTGTGTCTTTTGGCAAATATGTACTTTTAACGTTACTTTCACGTTGAAAATACGATGTCATAACGGGGAAATAAGAGCCAAAAGCTTTTTTTCCTATCGACATGAGCGCGAGCTGTGTGTATGCGTGTGTGCGCGCGCGTGCTAAGCTAGCTAAGTGGTACTCTAAAAATTTCACCGAAGTTGGCCGGTCTGAAGCACCAACAAAAAAGAGGCAGATGTCTGGAAATACTTTGGATTTCATTTTGACCCCACGGGTGATGCGCCTATGAAATTAAAGGTGCGTGGCTTGGTAGGTCACTAGAGCAGAGGGGGGAGGCGGAACCTCGAGACGCTGGATTAAAAAAAACCTCTCTTTCTTTCAAAACTCCAGACACGAGCCTTAACTGGAAAAAAACAATCGTCAAAGAATCGAATCGAATCGAAAATCGTGAATCGAATTGAATTCAGCCCTTGTGAATCGAATCGAATCGTTTTCGGAAATTCAAATCGATACCCAGCCGTAATGGAGACCTGCTGTACATGAAGGCCTCAGCTCAATGTCTTCGGAAGACTGACACCGTTTATCGTGTCTCACTGAGGTTTATTACACCTGCAGAGCTCTGGCTCGTCATTGTGATCTGTATTGTGTGGGATGGACGCCTTTGTCCACCAGGAGGTTGGGACATCGGTACATTTTTATTTTCAAGGCCATGCGTGGTCGACTGCCCTCCTACATCTGCAACTTAATCACACGAAGAAGTGTTGATTCTTACGGCTCGCGGTCAAATGATCGTTTGTTGTTCTGTGTTCCTTTTGTCCGAACAGAACTGGGGAAAGAGCTTCCACTGCATGGAACATGTTGCAAAAAAACTGGAGATCAACTGAGATTATCTCATTGAAAACATTTAAAGCCGGACTGAGAGCTCTTGAAATGGACTCTTTAAATAGTAATTGTTTTATGTAATTTGTTATGGACATTGTTTGATGTTTTTATTGTAACAGTTGTAACTTTGCTGCCTCTGGGCCAGGACTCCCTGGAAAAAGAGGTTCTGAATCTCAACGGGATTCTCCTGGTTAAATAAAGGTTAGAGGGAGAGGACCTGAGGACACTGGCGTCCTCGGTGGTCTTCCATGCAGTGGTGTGTTGGGAGGGGGATGGTCTGAGCGAGACGAGAACAGACTCAGCAGACTGATTCCAGATCCAGCTGGGTCTGTGGAGGGCCGTGGCCAGACTGAACTCTCCCAGCAGCAGCCTGCAGCTCCTCGGTGGAAGGAGTGTTTCCACAGCTCGTTCATTCCAGCGTCTGTCAGACTCTACAGTGCCACTGCATAGACTTCACTGTGTGCTGTTCTCATGGGCTCTGGCCTCCTCCTCTGCACACACACATCCACACACACATCTGTTTCTGTGCAGTGGCGAATGCCCATCCTCCTGAGTGTGGTCTGTCGGCGGTGCGAGGCGTGTGCACGGCGTTATCTGCAAAATGTCTGCAATGTTTGCCTGAAATTTTTTTTGCACTTTGTGTTTTCTTGTTTTCCTTTTTATACTTATTTATAATTAGGGATGGGACGAGATCTCGTGTCACGAGATCTTGCGAGATCGAAATGCTGCGAGATCGAATGCCGCGAGATCGAGTACGTTTATATGCAGGCAAAAACTCTTTATTAACTGGAATATTGACCATCTGTAGTAGCCCTCCCTTGATGCACGCCCCGAGTTTACTACTAGTTACTAGTCTGTTCACTACTATGGTTTGTCAGGGGGGGGGAAAAAAAAAGGGGAAAAAAAATGAGTATATATATGTATGGTTGTGTCAGTGTCTGTGTTGGTTGTCAGCTCTGTGTTGGTGTTGTCCAGATTGGGGTTTGGGATTGTTCTTGGTTGCGTGTGGTGCGTCGACAACACTGTTTTGCATTTGTTGTGAATTTGTACATAGGTTGTGCCCCCCCCCCCCCCCTCTTTCTTTCTCTCTTTCTGTCCCTCACTCTCTGAGCGTCTCCGTCCCGGTCCTGTCCTCAGCCATGCCGGATGCCAGCTTTAAATAAAGGCAGCAGCAGGAGGAGACTCAGTCTCGTCCTGCTGCTGACATTAAAATCTGTTCGGACAGTAAAAGGCTACAATCAGACAGTATTGACGCCCCAGCTGCTGAACAGGACAAGGGAAAAAAAAACAAAAAAAAACTGGAATATTGACAGAATAATACATTACACGGCGCACAGCCATAGAAACACGTGCAAAACCCTGAATATGCTCATATTCATATTTAAAAACCCGGTCGAAAGGGACATGAAATACTGTTCTGCGCATGTTCTGTCCGCAAGGAATCTTGGTCTTTTGAGTCCACAAACTACTTCTGATACAGTTTAGTTGCTACGACGTAAAGAAAAAGTGCGGAAACAATCGTTCAGTTCTTCTCTTTTATTGGAAAAACGGTGCATCGCATCAACGAACATTTTACCACGTCTTGCCGGCTCACACTCTTTTTCTAACAGCATGCAGAGAGCCTGCAGCGGCTGCGGCGCCCTTCTTCCTCTGTGGTGTCTGTGTAAAATAAGGTTGAACATGCAAACAGCGCACCTAGTGGCATGAAGTGCAAATGCAGTCATGGCGTCGTTTGTGCGCCGCGGTTTGAACGGGAAAAGGCGAACTAGGCGGCCGCCTAGGGCGCAGTGTACGGGGGGGCGCCGTGGCCGGACAAGGGGCGCCCCGACGCTCCATGTTCCGTGTGAGCACTGCTCTGCGCCGCTCCGACGCTGCATGTGCGTACCGCACCGCTCCGCACCAGCCCCCCCCGTCTCGTCTCGATCTCGTGAGACATCTCGTCTCGTGGAATTTGCGTCTCGTCCCACCGCTATTTCTAATATATTTGGTGTTGTGATACTTCCTCCTGGGGCTGCTGGAACTGTGAAATTTCCCCATCGTGGAATCAGTGAAGTTTTATCTTGTCTGATCCTAAAACAAAGGTCTGGCTGTTTCTCCAAATAAACTCTGACACCGGGGGGACATGCAGGCCTGGACTCAAACATGCCTCTACAGACATTCATCTTGTGCAGTGACAATACCAACCACTTCACCATGACCTGCTGAAATGCAAACAAAAGATCAGCGTGTCCATAAAGAAAAGGTGAACTGTGTGAACTTCAGGGTTAGAGGTTAGGGGTTCAGGGTTGGGGGTTCAGGGTTGGGGGTTCAGGGTTAGGGGTTCAGGGTTAGAGGTTAGGGGTTCAGGGTTAGGGGTTCAGGGTTAGAGGTTAGGGGTTCAGGGTTAGAGGTTAGGGGTTCAGGGTTAGAGGTTAGAGGTTAGGGGTTCAGGGTTAGAGGTTAGGGGTTCAGGGTTGGGGGTTCAGGGTTAGAGGTTAGGGGTTCAGGGTTAGGGGTTCAGGGTTAGGGTTGGACTGTAGACGGTGTTTTCTTTAGTAAAGAGCAGAACAGAGATCCTCGGCTTGGAAGCCATCGACTCAGTTCTTGTCCTGCAGATTCAGGCTGAAGAATGTGAGCCTGTTAAATTCAGTTCATCTTTATTTAAATAGCACCAATTACAACACAGCCAATGACAACCCGGCTTCGGTGTGTGAAGGCCAGGTTCCACTGAAAGCTGAAGGAAGCCGGTTTGCTGGGTGTGAAGTGAAGGAAAAGACAGATCCAAGCTTCACTGCCGGCTGCTGCTGTCCTCCAGCATGTCCATCTTCAGCCAATCACAGCCCGGTACATCTTACAGAAACAGACGTTTATATGGGAGGGTTACTGCTCAACAGCAAGAGATGGCAGCCATTTGAAATACCAATCAATAACCACACACACACACACACACACACACACACACACACCAAGTCGATTCACACAGAACGCTGCCAAGTCTTTAAAACACTCCCTCACTCTGTGTGTGTGTGTGTGTGTGTGTGTGTGTGCCAGATTCAGGCTCTTCTCACCTTCGCCGTCACATGGTTCACACGCAGTGTGTGGTTGCCAAGACAACAGGTAGTGGAGTAGATTCGAGGAGGGGGAGGGGGAGGGGCTCAGAGAGACGGCTGAAGCAGTGAAGCATGCAGCCTGGTGTTACCATGCTGACTGTAGGACTGACTGTGTGTGTGTGTGTGTGTGTGTGTGTGTGTGTGTGTGTGTGTGTGTGTGAGAGATCTGTCAGTGCGGTCACAGGATGTCATCCAAGGTGACTCCTGACAGAAAAACAGTCTCCTCAGTGATCAGATCAGGATGAAGGAACCTAAAAACCATGAAATGTGGATTTTTATCAGGATTTCGTGCCAAAATGTGAAGATTTTTCCTGAACAACTAAAATAAACCAATAAATAAAATGTGCTCGTACGTCAAGTGTTTGATTTTATGAATCCAAAGATTCATTTGCACTAACGTGTGTCACAGCACCCTCTTGTGGTTCAAAGCAGCATTTCAGTCAACAGTTGTCAGACATATTGTAAATGTCAGGCCTTTTAATGACAATAACACGTTGGCTTTTTCCATGTCAGCTTCATTTTAGTGCCACAGCAGAAATCAGCCCAGGACTGGCTTTTTAAAGTCAGATCTGTTAAAATGTATGGATCTGATAGATAGATGGATAGATAGATAAAACTTTATTAATCTCCCAAAGGGAGAAATTCAGGTGTCCAGCAGCACACAAATCATTCGCACGCAAATAAATAACAAAAGTACAATAAAATAGTGCTAAAGTGCTCATAATGTACTCGGTTGGACTCAGGCACATCTGTTCAACAGCCTGACTGCTGAGGGGATGAACGACCTCTGGAAGCCTCAGTTCTGCAGCGCAGTGACAGCAGCCTGTCACTCCGGTCACTCTTCTGAGCTGCGACTGTCCTGCAGTGGATGTTTGGAGTTCCTCCAGATACCCTCCATTAGAGCCCCATCCTCCTCTCCAGGACTGCTCCAGCAGAGTCCACCTTCCTCCCATCACAGACACACACCTCCTGGTCAGTCTGTCCAGCCGACTGCTGTCTCTGTTTGTCATACTGCTGCCCCAACAGACAACCCCAAAGAAAACAGCAGCTGTAGCAACAGACTGTAGAAAATGTACAGCATGTCACCACACAGGTCAGAGGACTTAAGTCTCCTCAGGAGAAGCAGCCTGCTCTGTCCTTTCTTATCCAGAACCCGAGCTGCTCTGACCAGTCCAGTCTGTGGTCAAGGTGCACACCCAGGTATTTGTAGGTGTGAACAACCTCAATACTCTCTCCGTTGATGATGACAGGTTGATGAGAGGCTTCCTGCCAAAGTCAATGATCATCTCCTTCGTCTTCGAGGTGTTCAGAATAAGACCATTGTCCCTGCTCCAGGTGGTGAATCCCGCGATGAGCTCCCTGTACTCCTTTTCATCCCTACCCTTCACACATGCCACAATTGCAGTGTAATCTGAATACTTCTGCACATGACACACAGCAGATCTATGAGCAAAGTCAGCAGTGTACAGTGTGAAGAGAAAGGGGGATAGTACAGTCCCCTGCGGTGCACCAGTGTTGCTCATCAGGGTCCCAGACCCCCCCCCCCCCCCCCCCCCCCCCCCCCGCCCCCCCCCCCCCCCCCCCCCCCCCCCCCCCCCGAGCCGGACGTATTGTGACCTCAGAGTCAGGTAGTTGTGGATCCAGCGAACAAACAGAGGATCCACTCCCATCCTCTCAAGCTTCCCCTTCAGTAGCTGAGGCTGGATGGTGTCAAAGGCGCTTGTAAAGTCGAAAAACATCAACCTCACAGCCTCCAGCTCCCTCCAGAAAGGAGAGCGCCTGATGGACCAGAAACAAGACCGCATCGTCCACTCCCATGCTGTCCTGATAGGCGGACTGAAGGGGGTCCAGCCCCCCCTCCTCTTGAGGTTTGAGCAGCCGGAGCAGCAGCCTCTCAAAAGTCTTCATCACCACGGATGTTAGGGCCACTGGTCTGTAGTCCTTCATCCCTGCAGGCCTTGCCCCCCTGGGCACTGGGACAAGGCATGAGGTCTTCCACAACGCAGGGACACGTCCAGTCTGAAGACTCCGATTGAAGATGGTTTGGAGAGGCACAGCCAGCTCTGACGCACACTCCTTCAGCAGCCGTGGTGATATCCCATCAGGCCCTGCAGCTTTCCGTCCAGGAGCCTCCTCAGCTCCACACGTACCTCCTCCACAGTGAAGGCCGGAGTCAGCAGAGGTGGAGCAGCCGCTGGGTGGAGGAGAGGAGCAGGTCACAGCAGCAGAGGTGGAGCAGCTGCTGGGTGGAGGAGAGGAGCAGGTCACAGCAGCAGAGGTGGAGCAGCCGCTGGGTGGAGGAGAGGAGCAGGTCACAGCAGCAGAGGTGGAGCAGCCGCTGGGTGGAGGAGAGGAGGAGCAGGTCACAGCAGCAGAGGTGGAGCAGCCGCTGGGTGGAGGAGAGGAGCAGGTCACAGCAGCAGAGGTGGAGCAGCCGCTGGGTGGAGGAGAGGAGCAGGTCACAGCAGCAGAGGTGGAGCAGCCGCTGGGTGGAGGAGAGGAGGAGCAGGTCACAGCAGCAGAGGTGGAGCAGCCGCCGGGTGGAGGAGAGGAGCAGGTCACAGCAGCAGAGGTGGAGCAGCCGCCGGGTGGAGGAGAGGAGCAGGTCACAGCAGCAGAGGTGGAGCAGCCGCCGGGTGGAGGAGAGGAGCAGGTCACAGCAGCAGAGGTGGAGCAGCCGCCGGGTGGAGGAGAGGAGGAGCAGGTCACAGCAGCAGAGGTGGAGCAGCCGCTGGGTGGAGGAGAGGAGGAGCAGGTCACAGCAGCAGAGGTGGAGCAGCTGCTGGGTGGAGGAGAGGAGCAGGTCACAGCAGCAGAGGTGGAGCAGCTGCTGGGTGGAGGAGAGGAGGAGCAGGTCACAGCAGCAGAGGTGGAGCAGCCGCTGGGTGGAGGAGAGGAGGAGCAGGTCACAGCAGCAGAGGTGGAGCAGCCGCCGGGTGGAGAAGAGGAGCAGGTCACAGCAGCAGAGATGGAGCAGCTGCTGGGTGGAGGAGAAGAGCAGGTCACAGCAGCAGAGGTGGAGCAGCCGCCGGGTGGAGGAGAGGAGCAGGTCACAGCAGCAGAGGTGGAGCAGCCGCTGGGTGGAGGAGAGGAGCAGGTCACAGCAGCAGAGGTGGAGCAGCCGCTGGGTGGAGGAGAGGAGGAGCAGGTCACAGCAGCAGAGGTGGAGCAGCCGCCGGGTGGAGGAGAGGAGCAGGTCACAGCAGCAGAGGTGGAGCAGCCGCCGGGTGGAGGAGAGGAGCAGGTCACAGCAGCAGAGGTGGAGCAGCCGCTGGGTGGAGGAGAGGAGCAGGTCACAGCAGCAGAGGTGGAGCAGCCGCTGGGTGGAGGAGAAGAGCAGGTCACAGCAGCAGAGGTGGAGCAGCCGCTGGGTGGAGGAGAGGAGCAGGTCACAGCAGCAGAGGTGGAGCAGCCGCTGGGTGGAGGAGAGGAGCAGGTCACAGCAGCAGAGGTGGAGCAGCCGCCGGGTGGAGGAGAGGAGCAGGTCACAGCAGCAGAGGTGGAGCAGCCGCCGGGTGGACATCCATTAGTGTGTGTGTGCGTTTGTGCAGAGTCAAACCGGTTGTAAAAACGGTTGAACTCGTCCGCCATGTCCACATCACCAGGAGCTACACATCCCTTCTCCTTGAAACCAGTAAAGGTTCTCATGCCCTTCCAGACCTCTCGGGAGCTCCTATCCTGCAGCTTCCTCTCCAGTCCTGCTTTGTCCTCCCTCCTGGCCCGTCTCACGGCCCTCCTCAGGTCATGCTGAGCAGTCCTCATTCTCTGCCGGTCACCAGACTTAAAAGCCTCCTTTTACAGTTCAGCAGATGTTTTGTGTCGCTTTTGATCCACGGCCTGTTGTTCGGGAAGCAGCGCACAGTTTTCAGGGGCACTGCCACATCCGTGCAGAAATGTATGTAGTCTGTGACACAGACCAGACTCTCATCCATGTCGCTGTCCATGTCTGAACCCACAAGCAGATTCCAATCTGTGGATTCAAAACAGTCCGTCAGCCTGGCTGTTGTCTCGGGGGTCCACTGCCTGAAAGACCTCCTGACTGCAGGCAGTCTCATCACAGATGGTTTGTATGCTGGTCTGAGGTGTATGAGATTTTAAGCAACCGATTGTCTATGCTCCCCTAAAAAGCATGTGCATTTCTGTCTGTGGGGTGAAATTGTGGAATGGTCTGGATGAACAAACAAACACGAGTAAAAATGTCCATCAACTTAAGACAATTTATAAAAAAGCTATGATTGAAAGGTGTAGAATTATGGAAACAGAGTCAAGTAAGTTTTAGAGGCTTTGGGTTAATCCTTAAGTGGACGGCTTATTCTTGTCATGACTGTCAAACCATGCAAAATACAGGCAAGTTTGTGTATTTATATATTTGTTTGTGTGTGTGTGTGTATGGGTATAATATGTGAATGCAGACGGGTATATGTGCTTATGAATGTGATTTGTTTTGGAAGTGGAACCTCTAATAACCAGTCAGCATATACTCCACGTATGAATGAATGGATGAGGGGTGAGTGAGGGGGTTTGGTTAATATAGAGGGAGACTAAGTGGGGGCAGGACATGAAAAGCTTTTGCTTCTTCCTACTCCTTTTTGGACATATTAAATGATTTATTTCTTTAGTACTTATGAACAACTGTGGTATTCTGTACCCTTAAATTGACTTTTTTATTTTATTTTTATTTTTTCAATTGTTTTCTTTGTCCAAATAAAATTGAACTGAACTGTACGGCCGTCAGCATTAACACCTTGATCTCCACTGGGTCAGTGCACTCCACGGCGTGGTAGAAATGAATCCGGTTTTGACCTCGAGCCTTTTTGTCCCTTCAGCTCACCGTAGCCGGCTCCTCGGACCGCAGCACTTCATTTAGCATCAGCTTTCTGCAGCGATCTTATGGTGGGATAGAGATGAAACGCTGTTCCAAACCTCCAGGTGCTTCAGCTGACCCGTCAGGATTCCACCCGAGCACCAGGAGCACAGGGAGGGCCAGCGAGGAGGAGATGCTCGAACAAATGAGAAGAGATTTAAACTGAAGGAAAGGATGATCTCGGGTTTAGTGTTCCACTAAAACTGGTTCTGAGAAAAGGAAGAAAGACCGGCCCAGGTTCATCAAAGTTCTGAAGTGATCTGTAATCCACCAGCTGCAGAGAACAGCTCGGCTCTACAGGCTGGGAGCTTCTCCGCTTCCTGTCAGGTCATGGAGGCAGACGCTGAACAGGAAGTCCCATCATGCATTTCACAACATCCAGGAAATTAACTCGGCTCCATAAATGAAAGAATACTGACGTTGGTTCCTGCAGGCTCACATCTGCAGAACGACTCCTTCATTCATTCATTTGTTCTCATTACCCTGAATTAAACTCATGTCGTTGTCCCTCCCCCTTCTCCCTCTTAGCCAATCAGCTGCCAGCTCCCTCTAAATAATAATAATAATAATAATGCATTGGTTTTATACAGCGCTTTTCAGGACACTCAGACGCTTTACATTGCATTCTTCGTTCTCTCCATACTGGGTGGTGGTAAGCTGCTGCTGTAGCCACAGCTGTCCTGGGGGGGGCAGACTGACGGAGGCGAGGCTGCCAGTCTGCGCCATCGGCCCCTCCCACCACCAACCATTCACTCTGTTCTGTTCTGTTCCTGGACTTCAGTGCTGGTCTGCTGGACAGACTGTCAGGGTCTGGTGGGAACATCTGGCCAAATCTGCTGTCACCAGGGTTTCCAACTACCACCCAGTCCAAGCGGCTGTGGAGGATGAACTGGGTCTGGAGGAGTCCAGGAGGACATGGAGGACGACTACCCTCTGTCAGACCGTCCAGCCCCTCAGGAGGGACAGCAGGTCTCCGCCAACACTGTTACAGTGGAGGACAGAGCCGCCGTCCTCCACTGGGGACATTAGAGGACGGTGGCAGGAGAACTCCCAGGACCTCCTCAGTCCCGTCCCCACATCTAGCACCTCCACCACTTCCACCACCTCCACCCACAGACTCTTTGGAGCCCAGCCCACACGCATTGACCCTCCAAGAACACCAGGTCCGCAGCGTGTTCAGGGCAGTGGACCAGAGGAAAGCCGCAGGCCGTGTGCTGAAGGCCTGCGCAGACAGATGTCCTCTGTCTTCACCAGCCTCTTCAACCTCTCCCTGTCTCAAGCCTCCGTCCCCCACTGTCTGAAGTCAGCTACTATAATCCCCATTCCCAAGTCCACCTGCATCAGTAGCCTCAACAGCTACAGACCTGTTGCTCTGACACCCGTAGTGCCAAATGCTTTGAGAAGCTGGTCTTAAAGGGGACGGCCTCCCATCGGTTCAGACTTCAGCCAGTTTGCCTACAGGGCGACGGATCCACCGACGACGCCATCTCCACTGCGCTGCTCTCTGCCCTGCACCACCTGGAGAATCCTGGGACTTCAGTCAGGATGCTCTTCATAGATTTCAGCTCGGCCTTTAACACCATTATCCTGGACATCCTTACATCTGAGCTGGCCGAGCTGGGCCTCCCCCCACCACAACCGCCAGGATCAAAGACTTCCTCACTGACCGCCCACAGTCGGTGAGAATTGGTAACAGGAGTTCATCCGCCCTGTCGCTCAGTACCGGCTCTCCTCAGGGCTCTCCTGTACACCATCTCCACACATGACTGCTCACCCATACATCCATGCAACACCATTACCAAGTTCGCTGACGACACCGCTCTGGCAGGGCTGATCACTGAGGACGATGACTCAACCTGCAGAGATGAGGTCCGGCGGCTAACTGAATGATGTGACGCGAATAACCTCACCCTGAACACCTGCAAAACGAAGGAAATGGTCATGGATATCCGCAGGCGCAAATCTGACCCTCCTCTCCTCCGCATCAAAGGTGTCAATGTGGAGAGGGCGCCCACCTTCAAGTTCCTCAGGACCCACATCTCGAGGGTCCCGTCCTGGGCGGCCAATACAACATCTCTGGTCAGAAAAGTCCAGCAGCGCCTCCACTTCCTGAGAGTCCTGAAGAGGACCAGGCTGCAGACGGACCTGCTGGTCTCTTTCTGTCGGGCTACAGTTGCGAGCCTGCTTCTGCATGCCATCTGGAAGAAGGCTCAGATCCATCAAGAGCAGAACAAACAGGCTCAAAAACAGCTTCTTCCCCTGGGCAGTTACAACACTGAACTCAACATGAACATCTCCTACATAAATCACTGTGTATCATTTCTCACCACCACCTACACACCATATTACCATGTGCAATACCTGCTATCTTATTTTCCAACTATTTATTTTTCCTATGTGCAATGTGACATTATTTAATACTCTGTATATAGTCCCTCTCCTCCTTACCCATCACCAAATACTCTATTAACTATTGTTGATTTTTGTCACTCGTTGTGTCTTATTTGTTTGTTATAATGTAGAACTTTTATGTATTTTATGCACTTTAGTGGATCTGCTGCAATTTCGCTGGCCAGGAAACTGACCAGTGACAAAGAATCTTGAATCTTCCTGGAGGAAGCAAAGACTGAGGACTCAGAGGAGGACTGAGGGCTCAGAGGAGGACTGAGGACTCAGAGGAGGACTGAGGTCCCGGAGGAGGACTGAGGTCTCAGAGGGGGACTGAGGACTCAGAGGAGGACTGAGGTCTCAGAGGAGGACTGAGGTCTCAGAGGAGGACTGAGGACTCAGAGGAGGACTGAGGACTCAGAGGAGGACTGAGGTCTCAGAGGAGGACTGAGGACTCAGAGGAGGACTGAGGACTCAGAGGAGGACTGAGGACTCAGAGGAGGACTGAGGACTCAGAGGAGGACTGAGGACTCAGAGGAGGACTGAGGGCTCAGAGGGGGACTGAGGACTCAGAGGAGGACTGAGGGCTCAGAGGAGGACTGAGGACTCAGAGGAGGACTGAGGTCTCAGAGGGGGACTGAGGTCTCAGAGGAGGACTGAGGACTCAGAGGAGGACTGAGGGCTCAGAGGAGGACTGAGGACTCAGAGGAGGACTGAGGACTCAGAGGAGGACTGAGGACTCAGAGGAGGACTGAGGTCTCAGAGGAGGACTGAGGTCTCAGAGGGGGACTGAGGTCTCAGAGGAGGACTGAGGTCTCAGAGGAGGACTGAGGTCTCAGAGGAGGACTGAGGTCTCAGAGGAGGACTGAGGTCTCAGAGGAGGACTGAGGACTCAGAGGAGGACTGAGGTCTCAGAGGAGGACTGAGGTCTCAGAGGAGGACTGAGGACTCAGAGGAGGACTGAGGACTCAGAGGAGGACTGAGGACTCAGAGGAGGACTGAGGTCTCAGAGGAGGACTGAGGTCTCAGAGGGGGACTGAGGACTCAGAGGAGGACTGAGGGCTCAGAGGAGGACTGAGGACTCAGAGGAGGACTGAGGTCTCAGAGGGGGACTGAGGTCTCAGAGGAGGACTGAGGACTCAGAGGAGGACTGAGGGCTCAGAGGAGGACTGAGGGCTCAGAGGAGGACTGAGGTCTCAGAGGAGGACTGAGGACTCAGAGGAGGACTGAGGACTCAGAGGAGGACTGAGGTCTCAGAGGAGGACTGAGGACTCAGAGGAGGACTGAGGACTCAGAGGAGGACTGAGGTCTCAGAGGAGGACTGAGGACTCAGAGGAGGACTGAGGTCTCAGAGGAGGACTGAGGTCTCAGAGGAGGACTCATCGATCTCTGAGCTGGTTGGTCAGCTCCTGGGTCTTAAGGCTCCGGGGGGACGAAGTTCTTCCTGAGTCCCTGAAGTCTCTGGATGTCCAGGACTGTCTTGTTGACCGGTCTCTGCATCATGGTGGTGCTTGGGGACTGGGGTTGACGTGCTTGGGGTCTCACTCCTCAGCCTCCCTGGGACTCTTCCAGGTGCTGGAGGGGAGGATTCCAGAGACAGAATAGAACAGAATCCTTTATTGATCTCACAGTGGAGGAATTCCCAGGTTCCCGAAGCTCAGAACAGCCGTGAGAGGAAACAAGAAGAAGAAATGGTGCCTGAAGACAGGAAGATCTACCTGGTCAGGAGTCTTAAACATTTAACCGGAAATATATAATAAATACTGCATACAATGTATAAAATATTATAAATATAATAAATACAAAAGTAAAAAAGCAATAATAATAATAATAATAATAATAATGATAAATAGTAGTAATATTAGTAGTAATAAATAGTGAACCTCAGATCCAGGAAGAACTATGTGGTTTTCATCCTGGTCCTGGAGCTCTGGAGCAGCTCTAGACCCTCCATAGGGGCTGGAGGGCTCGTGGGAGTTCGCCCAACCAGTCCACGTGTGTTTTGTGGACTTGGAGAAGGCGTTGGACCGCGTCCCTCGCTCAGCCTATCAGAACGCTCCTGGCTGTTAGCATGGTGGCTAGTGGTAGTTTAGCCGTGCTCGGAGCGTGCGTTGTGCTGCCTGTCCTCGGCCTGCTGGGCCAGCAGTGGCTGTAAACCACACGGCGGGTGTCAGCTGATCACGGCGGGTGTCAGCTGATCACGGCGGGTGTCAGCTGATCACGGCGGGTGTCAGCTGATCACGGCGGGTGTCAGCTGATCACGGCGGCGGTGCCGGGGCGTCCCGCATCACTTTGAATGCTCTCGTCCATCAGCATCGGCCCGGCTTGGTGGCGTTCACAGCAGCCACCACAGGACGTCCTGATCAGCTGTCCTACTTGTAAAGTTTAGTTTGAAGGTGTGTGTGTGTTTGTTGCAGATGTTCGGACGCAGCTGGTGGAGCAGCAGCGCTGTCTGGAGCAGCAGACCGAGATGCGGGTTCAGCTGCTCCAGGATCTGCAGGACTTCTTCAGGAAGAAGGCCGAGATCGAGACGGAGTATTCCAGAAACCTGGAGAAGCTGGCTGAGCGGTTCATGGCCAAAACACGCAGCACCAAGGACCACCAGCAGTACAAGTAGGCCTGTGTGTGTGTGTCTGTCTGTCTGTCCGTCCGTCCGTCCGTCCGTCCGTCCGTCCGTCCGTCCAGTCACGTCACATTCACCAGTGAATAAACTGAAGGCTGGAATAATAGTCCTGCTGGACGTCTCCCCTCCTTCCTGACGTCTTCATTGGTTCATTTTGTCACCTGAAGGTTTCAGCTCAGACACATTAAATCAGACGAAGACAGCAGGCGGTCTTTAAACCGTTTTCTCAGCAGTGTGAACCGACGTCAGTGTTTATGCTGATGCCTTTAGAGGGTCTTGTGCTGGACTGTAGTGGTCGGAGCTGCTCTGGAGCCTCACCAGTCTGATTAAATCCACCGTGGAGACAAATCTCTGGGTAGCACGACAATCGAGGTACTTGGGACAAAACAGAACGCAGAAAACGAAGTTCCTCCTGAAATGAGTGTGTTCTTCTTGATCTGTCCTCCAGGAAGGACCAGAACCTGCTGTCTCCGGTCAACTGCTGGTACCTGCTCCTGAACCAGGTGAGGACGCGCCGCTGCTCCTCAGAGCCCAGAGCCTGGAGCAGGTCCGGCTTCATGTCCGTCCCCCTTCTGTCCCCTCAGGTCAGACGGGAGAGCAAAGACCACGCCACCCTCAGCGACCTGTACCTGAACAACGTCATCACCCGGCTGACACACATCGGCGAGGACTCGGCCCGCCTGCTGAAGAGGGTGAGGCTGGACCGGAACCAGACCAGAACTCGCCTTCCCCCCTGCTGCAGCCTCATCCTCATCCTCTACAGCTGAGCTGCTGCTTTCAGTTTTCCCACCGGTCTCCCTGGTCTCCCAGGACGCTTCACAGCAGCTCTGCTGGGTCCTGACCAGAGGGGGACCCTGAACCCTGGTCCTCTGGAACCCGGGGTGGGAGGATGATGATGATGATGATGATGATGATGCTCCCCTGCAGCATCAACACATTCATGAGGAAGCTGAGTTTCTGTCTGCTGTGTCACCTGGCGGCGGGCATGTCTCCATGGTACATGGAGCAGTCGTGGGGTGGAGGAGGAAGAGGAAGAGGAAGAGGAGGAGGAAGGGGAAGAGGAGGAGTCTGTTCAGCATCATCACGTTCTCCGCTCTGCTGCTGAACTTCAGGGGTTGAAATAAAGACGAGCTGGAAGATTGTCCTGGACAGACAGGATTGAGGACAGGAGACTGAGACCTGAGGTCTGGGTGGTCCCTGGTTCCCATGGCACCGGGTGGAGCAGCAGGTCCAGGCTGGTCCTGAACAGTCCGGTTCTGGTCTAGCATGGTTCTTCATGGTACCAGTGTTTGTTCCCCCTGGGGGTGTGTCTGCATGTACGTCCTCACCCCGTCCCCCTGGTACCTCCTGTCTTTGAAGGAAGAGTCTCTGTGGGGCAGTTAGTCACTTGGCGCTGTAAGTCTCTGTGGGGCAGTTAGTCGCTCGGGGCAGTGAGTCTCTGTGGGGCAGTTAGTCACTCTAGGCAGTTAGTCACTGGGGCAGTTAGTTGCTCGGGGCTGTAAGTCTCTGTGGGGCAGTTAGTCACTGTGGGGCAGTTAGTCGCTCGGGGCTGTTAGTGACTGTGGGGCAGTTAGTCCCTCAAGTCTGTTAGTCACTGTGGGGCAGTTAGTCGCTCAGGGCTGTTAGTCTCTGTGGGGCAGTTAGTCACTTGGCGCTGTAAGTCTCTGTGGGGCAGTTAGTCGCTCGGGGCAGTGAGTCTCTGTGGGGCAGTTAGTCACTCTAGGCAGTTAGTCACTGGGGCAGTTAGTTGCTCGGGGCTGTAAGTCTCTGTGGGGCAGTTAGTCACTGTGGGGCAGTTAGTCGCTCGGGGCTGTTAGTGACTGTGGGGCAGTTAGTCCCTCAAGTCTGTTAGTCACTGTGGGGCAGTTAGTCGCTCAGGGCTGTTAGTCTCTGTGGGGCAGTTAGTCGCTCGGGGCTGTTAGTCACTGTGGGGCAGTTAGTCGCTCGGGGCTGTTAGTGACTGTGGGGCAGTTAGTCCCTCAAGTCTGTTAGTCACTGTGGGGCAGTTAGTCGCTCAGGGCTGTTAGTCTCTGTGGGGCAGTTAGTCGCTCGGGGCTGTTAGTCACTGTGGGGCAGTTAGTCGCTCGGGGCTGTTAGTCTCTATGGGGCAGTTAGTGACTGTGGGGCAGTTAGTTGCTCGGGGCTGTTAGTCTCTGTGGGGCAGTTAGTCACTCGGGGCTGTTAGTCTCTGTGGGGCAGTTAGTCACTGTGGGGCAGTTAGTCGCTCGGGGCTGTTAGTGACTGTGGGGCAGTTAGTTGCTCGGGGCTGTTAGTCTCTATGGGGCAGTTAGTCGCTCGGGGCTGTTAGTGACTGTGGGGCAGTTAGTCGTTCGGGGCTGTTAGTCACTGTGGGGCAGTTAGTCACTCTAGGCAGTTAGTCGCTGTGGGGCAGTTAGTTGCTCGGGGCTGTTAGTCACTGTGGGGCAGTCAGTCACATGGGGCTGTTGGTGACTGTGGGGCAGTTAGTCGCTCAGGGCTGTTAGTCTCTGTGGGGCAGTTAGTCGCTCGGGGCAGTGAGTCGTTGTGGGGCAGTTTGTCGCTCGGGGCTGTTAGTCACTGTGGGGCAGTTAGTTCCTTTTGGCAGTTAGTCACTGTGGGGCAGTTAGTCACTCGGGGCTGTTAGTGACTGTGGGGCTGTTAGTCACTCGGGGCTGTTAGTGGCTGTGGGGCAGTTAGTCGCTCAGGGCTGTTAGTCACTGTGGGGCAGTTAGTCGCTCGGAGCTGTTAGTCACTGTGGGGCAGTTAGTCGCTCGGGGCTGTTAGTCGCTGTGGGGCAGTTAGTCGCTCGGGGTTTGTTAGTCACTGTGGGGCAGTTAGTTGCTCGAGGCAGTTAGTTGCTGTGGGGCAGTTAGTTGCTCGGGGCTGTTAGTCGCTGTGGGGCAGTTAGTTGCTCAGGGCAGTTAGTCACTGTGGTTCAGTTACTTGTTTGGGGCAGTTATTCTCTCAGGGCAGTTAGTCGCTCGGGGCAGTTGGACGCGCTGCCAGCCCTGTGGCTGCTCCGTTGGTTCCTGCTAGCAGCTCTCTGAGGCCGTCAGCGGTGCAGTTTATCGTTTTGGGGCAGTTCGTCGCTCAGAGCTGATAGTTGCTGGGGGCAGTTAGTCACTGTGGGGCAGTTAGTTGCTCAGGGCCATTAGTCGCTATGGGGCAGTTAGTCGCTCGGGGCAGTTGAACTCGCTGCCAGCCCTGTGGCTGCTCCGTTGGTTCCTGCTAGCAGCTCTCTGAGGTTGTCAGCGGTGTAGTTTATCGCTGTGGGGCAGTTAGTTGCTGTGGGGCAGTTAGTTGCTCGGGGCTGATAGTCGCTGGGGACTGTTAGTTGCTGTGGGTCAGTTAGTTGCTTGGGGCTGATAGTCGCTCGGGGCAGTTTGTCACTGTGGGGCAGTTAGTTGCTCAGGGCAGTTAGTCGCTCAGGGCTGTTAGTTGCTGTGGTTCAGTTAGTCGCTCGGGGCAGTTAGTCGCCGTGGGGCAGTTAGTTGCTCGGGGCTGTTAGTCGCTGTGGGGCTGTTAGTCGCTGTGGGGCAGTTAGTTGCTCGGGGCTGTTAGTTGCTCGGGGAAGTTAGTCGCTAGGGGCAGTTGGACGCGCTGCCAGCCCTGTGGCTGCTCCGTTGGTTCCTGCTAGCAGCTCTCTGAGGCCGTCAGCGGTGCAGTTTATCGTTGTGGGGCAGTTAGTCGCTGTTGGGCAGTTAGTCACTGTGGGGCAGTTAGTTGCTCGGCGCTGATAGTCGCTGGGGAATGTTAGTTGCTGTGGGTCAGTTAGTTGCTTGGGGCTGATAGTCGCTGGGGGCAGTTAGTCGCTGTGGGGCAGTTAGTCGCTTGGGGCAGTTAGTTGCTCAGGGCAGTTAGTCACTGTGGGGCAGTTGGACTCACTGCCAGCCCTGTGGCTGCTCCGTTGGTTCCTGCTAGCAGCTCTCTGAGGTCGCTGTTAGTTGCTGTGGGGCAGTTAGTCGCTCGGGGCTGATAGTCGCTCGGGGCTGATAGTCGCTCGGGGCAGTTAGTCGCTGTGGGGCAGTTAGTCGCTCGGGGCAGTTAGTCGCTGTGGGGCAGTTAGTCGCTCGGGGCAGTTGAACTCGCTGCCAGCCCTGCGGCTGCTCCGTTGGTTCCTGCTAGCAGCTCTCTGAGGCCGTCAGCGGTGCAGTTTATCGCTCTGGGGCAGTTAGATGCTGTGGTTCAGTTAGTCGCTGTGGGGCAGTTAGTCGCTCTTCTGTCCTGAGTCCCTCCACATATTTCACTGCTGCATGTCAACAACCATCGTCTCTCTTCTAGTCCGTGAACTCTGTCCCTCTCGTAGGCTCTCCCCAGGATCTCCATCTGGAGTCTCTACAGGATCTCTTCTGAGGCCTCACTGATCCACCTGCTCCGAGTGGAGCACCGCTGGATGGATCCAGAGAATCAGTCTGTCTGTCCGCTCACTCCAATGGGAATAGCAGAAAGCCTCCTCCTCTGATCCTGGTTCTGCAGGGTTCTCCTCCTCTCAGACTGGTCCTGCAGGGTTCTCCTCTGAGCCTGGTTCTGCAGGGTTCTCCTCCTCTCAGACTGGTCCTGCAGGGTTCTCCTCTGAGCCTGGTTCTGCAGGGTTATCCTCTGATCCTGGTTCTGCAGGGTTCTCCTCCCTGATCCTGGTTCTGCAGGGTTCTCCTCCTCTGGGCCTGGTTCTGCAGGGTTCTCCTCCTCTGGGCCTGGTTCTGCAGGGTTCTCCTCCTCTGGGCCTGGTCCTGCAGGGTTCTCCTCCTCTGGGCCTGGTCCTGCAGGGTTCTCCTCCTCTGAGCATGGTTCTGCAGGGTTCTCCTCCTCTCAGACTGGTCCTGCAGGGTTCTCCTCTGAGCCTGGTTCTGCAGGGTTCTCCTCCTCTCAGACTGGTCCTGCAGGGTTCTCCTCTGAGCCTGGTTCTGCAGGGTTCTCCTCCCTGATCCTGGTTCTGCAGGGTTCTCCTCCCTGATCCTGGTTCTGCAGGGTTCTCCTCCTCTGGGCCTGGTTCTGCAGGGTTCTCCTCCTCTGGGCCTGGTTCTGCAGGGTTCTCCTCCTCTGAGCCTGGTTCTGCAGGGTTCTCCTCCTCTGAGCCTGGTTCTGCAGGGTTCTCCTCCTCTGAGCATGGTTCTGCAGGGTTCTCCTCCTCTGAGCATGGTTCTGCAGGGTTCTCCTCCTCTGAGCCTGATTCTGCAGGGTTCTCCTCCTCTGAGCATGGTTCTGCAGGGTTCTCCTCCTCTGGGCCTGGTTCTGCAGGGTTCTCCTCCTCTGAGCCTGGTTCTGCAGGGTTCTCCTCCTCTGAGCATGGTTCTGCAGGGTTCTCCTCCTCTGAGCCTGGTTCTGTTGGGTCCTCCTCCTCTGAGCCTGGTTCTGTTGGGTTCTCCTCCTCTGAGCCTGGTTCTGCAGGGTCCTCCTCCTCTGAGCCTGGTTCTGTTGGGTCCTCCTCCTCTGAGCCTGGTTCTGCAGGGTTCTCCTCCTCTGAGCCTGGTTCTGCAGGGTCCTCCTCCTCTGAGCCTGGTTCTGTTGGGTCCTCCTCCTCTGAGCCTGGTTCTGCAGGGTTCTCCTCCTCTGAGCCTGATTCTGCAGGGTTCTCCTCTTCTGAGCCTGATTCTGCAGGGTTCTCCTCTTCTGAGCCTGGTTCTGCAGGGTTCTCCTCCTCTGAGCCTGGTTCTGCAGGGTTCTCCTCCTCTGGGCCTGGTTCTGCAGGGTTCTCCTCCTCTGGGCCTGGTTCTGCAGGGTTCTCCTCCTCTGGGCCTGGTTCTGCAGGGTTCTCCTCCTCTGAGCCTGGTTCTGCAGGGTTCTCCTCCTCTGAGCATGGTTCTGCAGGGTTCTCCTCCTCTGAGCATGGTTCTGCAGGGTTCTCCTCCTCTGAGCCTGATTCTGCAGGGTTCTCCTCTTCTGAGCCTGGTTCTGCAGGGTTCTCCTCCTCTGAGCCTGGTTCTGCAGGGTCCTCCTCCTCTGAGCCTGGTTCTGTTGGGTCCTCCTCCTCTGAGCCTGGTTCTGTTGGGTTCTCCTCCTCTGAGCCTGGTTCTGCAGGGTCCTCCTCCTCTGAGCCTGGTTCTGTTGGGTCCTCCTCCTCTGAGCCTGGTTCTGCAGGGTTCTCCTCCTCTGAGCCTGATTCTGCAGGGTTCTCCTCTTCTGAGCCTGATTCTGCAGGGTTCTCCTCCTCTGAGCCTGGTTCTGCAGGGTCCTCCTCCTCTGAGCCTGGTTCTGTTGGGTCCTCCTCCTCTGAGCCTGGTTCTGCAGGGTTCTCCTCCTCTGAGCCTGATTCTGCAGGGTTCTCCTCTTCTGAGCCTGATTCTGCAGGGTCCTCCTCCTCTGAGCCTGGTTCTGTTGGGTCCTCCTCCTCTGAGCCTGGTTCTGTTGGGTTCTCCTCCTCTGAGCCTGGTTCTGCAGGGTCCTCCTCCTCTGAGCCTGGTTCTGTTGGGTCCTCCTCCTCTGAGCCTGGTTCTGCAGGGTTCTCCTCCTCTGAGCCTGATTCTGCAGGGTTCTCCTCTTCTGAGCCTGATTCTGCAGGGTTCTCCTCTTCTGAGCCTGATTCTGCAGGGTTCTCCTCTTCTGAGCCTGATTCTGCAGGGTTCTCCTCCTCTGAGCCTGGTTCTGCAGGGTTCTCCTCCTCTGAGCATGGTTCTGCAGGGTTCTCCTCCTCTGAGCATGGTTCTGCAGGGTTCTCCTCCTCTGAGCCTGATTCTGCAGGGTTCTCCTCTTCTGAGCCTGGTTCTGCAGGGTTCTCCTCCTCTGAGCCTGGTTCTGCAGGGTCCTCCTCCTCTGAGCCTGGTTCTGTTGGGTTCTCCTCCTCTGAGCCTGGTTCTGCAGGGTCCTCCTCCTCTGAGCCTGGTTCTGTTGGGTCCTCCTCCTCTGAGCCTGGTTCTGCAGGGTCCTCCTCCTCTGAGCCTGGTTCTGCAGGGTTCTCCTCCTCTGAGCCTGATTCTGCAGGGTTCTCCTCTTCTGAGCCTGATTCTGCAGGGTTCTCCTCTTCTGAGCCTGGTTCTGCAGGGTTCTCCTCCTCTGATCCTGGTTCTGCAGGGTTCTCCTCCTCTGATCCTGGTTCTGCAGGGTTCTCCTCCTCTCAGACTGGTCCTGCAGGGTTCTCCTCTTAGCCTGGTTCTGCAGGGTTCTCCTCCCTGATCCTGGTTCTGCAGGGTTCTCCTCCCTGATCCTGGTTCTGCAGGGTTCTCCTCCTCTGGGCCTGGTTCTGCAGGGTTCTCCTCCTCTGAGCCTGGTTCTGCAGGGTTCTCCTCCTCTGAGCATGGTTCTGCAGGGTTCTCCTCCTCTGAGCATGGTTCTGCAGGGTTCTCCTCCTCTGAGCCTGATTCTGCAGGGTTCTCCTCTTCTGAGCCTGGTTCTGCAGGGTTCTCCTCCTCTGAGCGTGGTTCTGCCGGGGTCTCCTCCTCTCAGACTGGTCCTGCAGGGTTCTCCTCTGAGCCTGGTTCTGCAGGGTTCTCCTCCTCTGAGCCTGGTTCTGCAGGGTTCTCCTCCTCTGAGCCTCGTTCTGCAGGGTTCTCCTCCTCTGAGCCTGGTTCTGCAAGGTTCTCCTCCTCTGAGCCTGGTTCTGCAGGGTTCTCCTCCTCTGATCCTGGTTCTGCAGGGTTCTCCTCCTCTGAGCCTCGTTCTGCAGGGTTCTCCTCCTCTGAGCCTGGTTCTGCAGGGTTCTCCTCCTCTGAGCCTGGTTCTGCAGGGTTCTCCTCCTCTGATCCTGGTTCTGCAGGGTTCTCCTCCTCTGGGCCTGGTTCTGCAGGGTTCTCCTCCTCTGAGCCTGGTTCTGCAGGGTTCTCCTCCTCTGAGCCTGATTCTGCAGGGTTCTCCTCTTCTGAGCCTGGTTCTGCAGGGTTCTCCTCCTCTGAGCCTGGTTCTGCAGGGTTCTCCTCCTCTGAGCCTGGTTCTGCAGGGTTCTCCTCCTCTGAGCCTGATTCTGCAGGGTTCTCCTCCTCTGAGCCTGGTTCTGCAGGGTTCTCCTCCTCTGGGCCTGGTTCTGCAGGGTTCTCCTCCTCTGAGCCTGGTTCTGCAGGGTTCTCCTCCTCTGAGCCTGATTCTGCAGGGTTCTCCTCTTCTGAGCCTGGTTCTGCAGGGTTCTCCTCCTCTGAGCCTGGTTCTGCAGGGTTCTCCTCCTCTGAGCCTGGTTCTGCAGGGTTCTCCTCCTCTGAGCCTGATTCTGCAGGGTTCTCCTCTGAGCCTGGTTCTGCAGGGTTCTCTTCCTCTCAGACTGGTCCTGCAGGGTTCTCCTCTGAGCCTGGTTCTGCAGGGTTATCCTCTGATCCTGGTTCTGCAGGGTTCTCCTCCCTGATCCTGGTTCTGCAGGGTTCTCCTCCTCTGGGCCTGGTTCTGCAGGGTTCTCCTCCTCTGGGCCTGGTTCTGCAGGGTTCTCCTCCTCTGGGCCTGGTTCTGCAGGGTTCTCCTCCTCTGAGCCTGGTTCTGCAGGGTTCTCCTCCTCTCAGACTGGTCCTGCAGGGTTCTCCTCTGAGCCTGGTTCTGCAGGGTTCTCCTCCTCTCAGACTGGTCCTGCAGGGTTCTCCTCTGAGCCTGGTTCTGCAGGGTTCTCCTCCCTGATCCTGGTTCTGCAGGGTTCTCCTCCCTGATCCTGGTTCTGCAGGGTTCTCCTCCTCTGGGCCTGGTTCTGCAGGGTTCTCCTCCTCTGGGCCTGGTTCTGCAGGGTTCTCCTCCTCTGGGCCTGGTTCTGCAGGGTTCTCCTCCTCTGAGCCTGGTTCTGCAGGGTTCTCCTCCTCTGAGCCTGGTTCTGCAGGGTTCTCCTCCTCTGAGCATGGTTCTGCAGGGTTCTCCTCCTCTGGGCCTGGTTCTGCAGGGTTCTCCTCCTCTGGGCCTGGTTCTGCAGGGTTCTCCTCCTCTGATCCTGGTTCTGCAGGGTTCTCCTCCTCTGAGCATGGTTCTGCAGGGTTCTCCTCCTCTGATCCTGGTTCTGCAGGGTTCTCCTCCTCTGATCCTGGTTCTGCAGGGTTCTCCTCCTCTCAGACTGGTCCTGCAGGGTTCTCCTCTGAGCCTGGTTCTGCAGGGTTCTCCTCCCTGATCCTGGTTCTGCAGGGTTCTCCTCCCTGATCCTGGTTCTGCAGGGCTCTCCTCCTCTGAGCCTGGTTCTGCAGGGTTCTCCTCCTCTGAGCATGGTTCTGCAGGGTTCTCCTCCTCTGGGCCTGGTTCTGCAGGGCTCTCCTCCTCTGAGCCTGGTTCTGCAGGGTTCTCCTCCTCTGAGCATGGTTCTGCAGGGTTCTCCTCCTCTGAGCCTGGTTCTGCAGGGTTCTCCTCCTCTGAGCATGGTTCTGCAGGGTTCTCCTCTGAGCCTGGTTCTGCAGGGTTCTCCTCCTCTGAGCCTGGTTCTGCAGGGTTCTCCTCTTCTGAGCCTGGTTCTGCAGGGTTCTCCTCCTCTGAGCCTGGTTCTGCAGGGTTCTCCTCCTCTGAGCCTGGTTCTGCAGGGTTCTCCTCCTCTGAGCCTGATTCTGCAGGGTTCTCCTCTGAGCCTGGTTCTGCAGGGTTCTCTTCCTCTCAGACTGGTCCTGCAGGGTTCTCCTCTGAGCCTGGTTCTGCAGGGTTATCCTCTGATCCTGGTTCTGCAGGGTTCTCCTCCCTGATCCTGGTTCTGCAGGGTTCTCCTCCTCTGGGCCTGGTTCTGCAGGGTTCTCCTCCTCTGGGCCTGGTTCTGCAGGGTTCTCCTCCTCTGGGCCTGGTTCTGCAGGGTTCTCCTCCTCTGAGCCTGGTTCTGCAGGGTTCTCCTCCTCTCAGACTGGTCCTGCAGGGTTCTCCTCTGAGCCTGGTTCTGCAGGGTTCTCCTCCTCTCAGACTGGTCCTGCAGGGTTCTCCTCTGAGCCTGGTTCTGCAGGGTTCTCCTCCCTGATCCTGGTTCTGCAGGGTTCTCCTCCCTGATCCTGGTTCTGCAGGGTTCTCCTCCTCTGGGCCTGGTTCTGCAGGGTTCTCCTCCTCTGGGCCTGGTTCTGCAGGGTTCTCCTCCTCTGAGCCTGGTTCTGCAGGGTTCTCCTCCTCTGAGCATGGTTCTGCAGGGTTCTCCTCCTCTGATCCTGGTTCTGCAGGGTTCTCCTCCTCTGAGCATGGTTCTGCAGGGTTCTCCTCCTCTGGGCCTGGTTCTGCAGGGTTCTCCTCCTCTGGGCCTGGTTCTGCAGGGTTCTCCTCCTCTGATCCTGGTTCTGCAGGGTTCTCCTCCTCTGAGCATGGTTCTGCAGGGTTCTCCTCCTCTGATCCTGGTTCTGCAGGGTTCTCCTCCTCTCAGACTGGTCCTGCAGGGTTCTCCTCTGAGCCTGGTTCTGCAGGGTTCTCCTCCCTGATCCTGGTTCTGCAGGGTTCTCCTCCCTGATCCTGGTTCTGCAGGGCTCTCCTCCTCTGAGCCTGGTTCTGCAGGGTTCTCCTCCTCTGAGCATGGTTCTGCAGGGTTCTCCTCCTCTGGGCCTGGTTCTGCAGGGCTCTCCTCCTCTGAGCCTGGTTCTGCAGGGTTCTCCTCCTCTGAGCATGGTTCTGCAGGGTTCTCCTCCTCTGAGCCTGGTTCTGCAGGGTTCTCCTCCTCTGAGCATGGTTCTGCAGGGTTCTCCTCTGAGCCTGGTTCTGCAGGGTTCTCCTCCTCTGAGCCTGGTTCTGCAGGGTTCTCCTCCTCTGAGCCTGGTTCTGCAGGGTTCTCCTCCTCTGAGCCTGGTTCTGCAGGGTTCTCCTCCTCTGGGCCTGGTTCTGCAGGGTTCTCCTCCTCTGAGCCTGGTTCTGCAGGGTTCTCCTCCTCTGAGCCTGGTTCTGCAGGGTTCTCCTCCTCTGAGCCTGGTTCTGCAGGGTTCTCCTCCTCTGAGCCTGGTTCTGTTGGCCTGGAATAATGATGTTGTAATGGACGCTGTATAAATAAAGCTGAGTTGAAGCCTGGCTCCGCTCTGCTCCAGGCCGCCAGGGGCTCGCCGGAGCTGTGGACAGTCTCGAAGTCTCAAAGTGGATTCTGTGTTCCTCCTGGATTCCGGTGATCCTTGGTGGGAGTCTGGACTCTGGGTGCCGGCCTCTCGTCTTGGTTTTGGCCTTGGTCCGAGGCCTCCGTCCTTTGCCAGCCATTAGCCATTAGCTAGCCTCCTCTCAGGTGTGGTCTGTGTTCTGGGAGTGAAGGGCTGAGCCCCCTTCATGCTTACTGGGACCAGAACCATCATGATCCTGTGTCCATCAGGTTTTCCTGTCTTTCCAGGACCACTGCAGTTTGTGGATGTGAAGGATGCAGCGCAGGATTTACACTGATACTACGTTCTCCTCTGCTTTTGTCTTTTAGAGCAAAGACATCATCTTCCAGCTTCAGGAAGACCTCATGAAGCTTCTGAATGAGCTCTACACCGTGAGTACCAGCTGAGGAGGCTGCAGTGCCAGATTCTACTGGATCAAGAGATTTTACTGTGGAGAAAAATGAGTGTTGTGTTACTGAGTTCAAGTTGAGGATTGTAAGGGGATTTTGACCCTGATGGGTGGAAGTGTTAGAGCAGGGGTTTTCAAAGTGCAGAATAGCGAGCCTCCCCAAATAGAAGTCAAAAAGTTGGTGGCCCCCCTTTACCCACTTACTCATACCATCTGACCGGGGGGGGTCCTTATCAATACTGCTTATCGGTATTCCTCATCCGTTCTCTTAGCGATTCTCATTGAGTGAGAAATGAAACAATACCAATGGGTGTTTGCATGAACTCTTTAATATCTTCATCCTGAACAGAAGAAAAACATATCCATGTCATGAAAGCTTAGCAGCTGCAGTCGCCCCAGTTTCATCTTTTGGTGTGAAATCCAGCAAAACTCTGGAGCTTCTTCCTGACGCCAGGTTGGAAAGCTCAAAACCAGATTCCACCGTCTCACACTGGATGCCCCTGTCTGGTCCAGCTCTGCAGCGCTGTCACTCACAGTCTCAGTGTGTGTGCTGTCAGCTGATGGAGGTTGCCAGATCTGCCCCAAATATAATGTTAATTCCATCCAACAATGGAAAGCAGTCCAAACCTCCATCTCTGAAGAAAATGCATGTTAAAACCATAAAAACCGGATTTGCATTTAAAAAAAACACACATCACAAACATATAGCCATTCCATCAACCCACCTCGGGTTCAAGAGAAGCTTGATTGTGCAGAAACCTGCCCAATCTGGCAACACAGCCGCTCCGGTCATGGAGCTTTGATTTGTGCAATTTCTTGTCGTTTGAATTTCCTACAATGAGTAAACCTGTACCTGTATGAGTAAGTAACCCCTGTTCTAATGCATATAATGATCAGATCGCGTTGTTTGTCATATATTCTACCAGAAGAATTACAAAAAACAATGTTACGGCAAAAACACGACAGATTTTATTTTGAAATCACTGATTTAGGAACACGTATCTGTTGTGGAATTTTTGGTGAATCAGAGCCAAAGATGACGAGTCAAGGTGTTGACGCTGCACAAGGAGGATTTATTGAGGATTGCAGAGGAAGCACACACAAATCAGCTGATTGAGAGCAAGGCTGTTGCTCCAAGGAGAATCCAACCCGACTCTGGCAGGACTTCCGGCCATGCCAGGTCATATAGCCAGATCTCACGAGACGAGCAGACGCTGTTTCCAAGTGACTTCAGACAAAACAGAGCGGCCGTCACACTGTGTTCCTGAGAACTTTGAAAACAAAGCATTATTCCATATCAGTATCTACTTTACATCTGGCACCAACTTGGTTCTGTTCAGACTGAAGCAGCAGGGCTCCGGAGTGAGGAAAAATAGGGTCCTTGCTGAAAGTTTCAGGTCCACGGCTCTGTGGCGGCGCCCGAGCGGACCACAGCCGTGCTGTGAGTCCATGCGCAGAGCGCATGGTGCGACGTCACGCACAGCGGAACCGATAAGCAGAATCGTTAAGGAGACAGCCAAATAATTCCTTGGAATCGAGACATGAGGAACCGGTTCTACAAAAGAACCGGTTCTCGACTCCCATCCCAAGCGGGGGCTGGGGGTGAAGAATCTCACAGGACACACTGGCCCTCATTTATCAAACGGTCGTACGGTGGTATACTGGCGTACACCCGTCGTACATCCATATGAAAGACGGGTTGGTTATTTATCAATTTGATCGTGATCATTTGGAAAGATGAAATCTCATGACAGGCCTGACATCGTGTACGCAAGTTTCAGTCAGTGATGACTTGCGGTGCAGTGCAGAAAAACCTGGCGGAGCGTGAAAATAATTATAAAGCGCATCTCAAACACGCTATAAAGCACAAGCAACACACATTCAGATTAAAAAATAATTAAAAATAAAATGATGCCCTTACGGAATTTCTAATAAAATTTTTCCTTGTGGGATTAATACACGATTTTTAACTTTCAATAAGTCCGCTGGTCCATCCTGCCACAGAGAGGAGCAGTTTTAACAGTGTGCAAAGACACACAGCTGCTGCTGCAGAGCAGCTTCAGACGCTCAGATCCAGCGGGGGAAACGCTGCTGTTCCTGTTCATCCCCGAAAATGTGTGTGACTTTTTTTAGGCAGTTTTACACAATATTGCACTGGCCGATAGAGTTACTTTTGATGTGCTTGCGCCACAAGAGGATACGGGAACCAGCAGAGCTGCACTGGGTCTGGAGTCTGGACGGAGGAGACAGGACCTGAAGAACCGCTACTGAAATGTAAATAAACTCTAAAGTTTAGAAAATGATTTATTTAATCAGTGATGTGATGCCAGTAACCTAGAAAATAACATATGAACTAAAGGGAGATGAAATACAGACAGAGGACATTTAGTCAAACATTTTATTGAGATTTCTATAAATTGTCTTTCATTTAAGCAGCACCGGCAGTGGGTGACACGCGCCGCCCTCGGTGGACTGAGTCCCGGGTCCTGTTCGGTCCCAGGTTCTGTTCAGTCCGAGGTAATTCTCGGCACCAGGTCCAGCGCTGGGTGTGTGTGTCTCTGTCTCGGTGGGACCGTCCCCACTGTGGGGGGACACCGGGCCGCGGTGCCGCTGCTGACTTTGAGAGATGATTAAACAAAACAAAAAAACTCTGAGCTGTACAACATGAATCAGCCTCATTATTTGTAATACCAGGGTTAAATCAACGGACCGTTCAGACCTCAGCTGGTGTCTGTTCGTCCAGGTGACGCTGCTCACCACTGCTGCGAGCTTCCTCTAGACAGCGTTTTTCCCTTTAATTTTCAGTTTTTATTCTTCCAAAGAGCTCCTCCTGATTTACCTCCATCTCAGACCTGACAGGATCCATTTCCAGCTCCCAAAAGTTTCTTTTTTCGCTAAAATCCTCCTTTTCCGTGTTTGACCTCAGTGGGCGTGGCTTCGGAACTATGAATATTTCAGGGCGTAACATTGTTAATGACGATCAGATTCAGCCGCCGCATTTATCAACACCCGATCACTCAAACGCTGAGATCGGCGAGGTCCGGAAGTTTTTGTAATGCCACGCGAGCCCCGTCGTACCATGCGCTCACCGCTCAGATATACACCCGTTTGAAAGACGGATTGATAGATGAGGGCCACAGTGTGCGGCTGCTGCGGAAGCCCACACCGTTTGGTTTTTTTTCTTCTTCTCTGACGCTCCGCGCCTCCCCTGAAACCCTCTGGCGCCCCCCAGGGGAGGCGCGCCTCACACTTTGAAAACCGCTGAGTTAGAGGAAAACTTTCATTTCATTAAACCTACAGGTCAGCTACTCATGCAAACTGGAGATTCTCTTCTGAACTTGACAAATATAAAAGCACCTGGTTACTTTGAGAAGTAACTGTTTGGTTCCATAATGTTCAACTGTTACTGATGGTCACACCTGCACAGCTGTCCGCTCTGTGTGGCTGACTTTAATGACTGTCAGATGAGGAAGATGCTCTATAGTCTGATGTCAGAGGAGGAAGATGCTCTATAGTCTGATGTCAGAGGAGGAAGATGCTCTATAGCCTGATGTCAGAGGAGGAAGATGCTCTATAGTCTGATGTCAGAGGAGGAAGATGCTCTATAGCCTGATGTCAGAGGAGGAAGATGCTCTATAGTCTGACGTTAGAGGAGGAAGATGCTCTATAGTCTGACGTTAGGAGGAAGATGCTCTATAGTCTGACGTTAGAGGAGGAAGATGCTCTATAGTCTGACGTTAGGAGGAAGATGCTCTATAGTCTGACGTTACAGGAGGAAGATGCTCTATAATCTGATGTCAGAGGAGGAAGATGCTCTATAGTCTGACGTTAGGAGGAAGATGCTCTATAGTCTGACGTTAGAGGAGGAAGATGCTCTATAGTCTGATTTTAGAGGAGGAAGATGCTCTATAGTCTGACGTTAGGAGGAAGATGCTCTATAGTCTGATGTCAGAGTAGGAAGATGCTCTATAGTCTGACGTTACAGGAGGAAGATGCTCTATAGTCTGATTTTAGAGGAGGAAGATGCTCTATAGTCTGACGTTAGGAGGAAGATGCTCTATAATCTGATGTTAGGAGGAAGATGCTCTATAGTCTGACGTTACAGGAGGAAGATGCTCTATAGTCTGATGTCAGAGTAGGAAGATGCTCTATAATCTGACGTTACAGGAGGAAGATGCTCTATAGTCTGACGTTACAGGAGGAAGATCAGAATCAGAATAGCATTTATTGTCATCATACAAAAGTACAACGAAACTGGAGAGCTTCTCCTTCAGTGCAAATATGATAAACTAAAAAAAGAGCATAAATAATACATAAAAAAAGTAGCAGCAGCCGCAGTGGCAGGCATAAATATCACAGCACCAGGGACCAGGTCGTTGTAAACCCGGGTTCAGGATGGTGACGGCTCTGGGAAGAAGCTGTTCTTCAGTCTGTTTTAGTGTTAGTGCTCCTGTAGCGCCTGCCAGAGGGCAGCAGGGCAAACAGCTGGCCCCGGGGGGGGGGGGGGGCCTGTCCTGATGATGTTACGAGCTCTGCTGAGGACCCGGGGGGAGGAGACATCCATCAGGGAGGGGAGAGGGCAGCCTGGACTGTCCTCTGAAGCCTCCCTCTGTCCCGGACCGGGTGGGGATGCAGCAGGTCAGCAGGCTCTGGATGGACCAGCGGTAGAAGGCCAGCAGCAGCTCCCGGTCCAGCCTGGTCCTCTGAGGACTCTCAGGAAGTGGAGGCGCTGCTGGGCCTTCTTGATGACCTCTGTGACGCTGGCCGTCCAGGAGAGGTCATCGGAGATCTGGACCCCCAGGAACCTGAATGTGTGGACCCTTTCCACACATTCGCCATTGATGTAGAGGGGGGGCGGGTCGCTCCTGTTCCTCCTGAAGTCCACCATGATCTTCTTGGTTTTTTGTGTGTTCAGTGCCAAGTTGTTGTCAGAGCACCAGGTGGTCAGCCTCTGGACCGGGTCTCTGTAGGCTGCCTCGCCTCCCTGTGAGATCAGTCCCACCACCGTGGAGTCGTCAGCAGACTTGATGATGGTGTTGCTTTGGGGGGCCGGACTGCAGTCGTGGGTGTAGAGCAGTCCAGGTTGTGTTGAAGGCCGAGCTGTAATCCACAAAGATGTGCCGTTGTTCCAGCTGGCTCAGCACCATGCAGGGCTATGGTGATGGCGTCCTCTGTGGACCTGTTCCCCGGTATGCGAACTGGTGGGGGTCCAGTGCGGGGGGAGACAGTCCTGTATGTGGTGAAGAACCAGTCTCTGGAAGCACTTCATGATGACTGGTGTGAGGGCAGCAGGGCGGGAGTCACTGAGGCTGGATGCGGGTGACTTTTTCGAAATGGGGATGATTGTGGCGGATTTCAGGCGGGGGGGGGGGGGGGCTGCTGGGGCCAGAGAGAGGTTGAAGATCCTGCAGAAGACTCCGGACAGCTGGTGTGCCCAGGCCCAGAGCACCTTTCCAGGTACACCGTCAGGGCCCGGGGCCTTCCTGGGTTCACTGCCAGGAGCACACGCCTCACATCCTGCCCGCCGACAGTTAGCGTGGGGATGGCGGGACCTGGTGGGGGTGGGGGCGGGGCTGGAGCAGGTGAGTGTCGCTGCGGTGTTTCAAAGATGCTCTATAGTCTGATGTCAGGAGGAAGATGCTTTGTAATCTGGGAGTTAAATGTAGGAAAAATGTCCGTTTACAGTCAATAAAGCATCAAGGTGACATCTAACCATGAATAAAACATTAAAGTGACACCTGACAGCCAGTGAAACATGGATGTTCGAGGTCAGCTGATGTTTTGTTGACATGGTGAAAAACGTCTTTGGTGAATCTAAAAGGTTGAAACAGCGTTTCCTCCTTAAAGGTGATGAAGACGTATCACATGTACCACGCGGAGACCATCAGTGCAGAAACCAAGCTGCGGGAGGCGGAGCGTCAAGAGGGCCGCGTGAAGGGCGTGTCGGGCTCTGGCGGGGGGGCGGAGCCTGTGTTCGGCCTGCGGATCGATGAGCGCCACCAGAGACGCAACGCCGCCCGCAAGATGGAGAAGATGAAGGAGAAGGTGAGGCGCTGACCTGCCAGCAGGAGCACAGCTCAGGACGGTTTACTTCAGATGATTTATCACCTTTTTGTTAACAGTAAGCAGAAGTAGACAAACAATGTCTTAAAGATTATCTCTTCTTATTATGATAAAATATTTAAAATATATTCATCAGTCAGATGAAGTCAGCCCCTTGATTGGCTGACAATGATCGTTCCTGAAGAAGCTGAACTGAAGGCTCTTCTCTTTTTCAGAGGAAGGCAAAATACTCTGAGAACAAACTGAAGACCCTGAAAGCCCGGAACGAGTACCTGCTGACCCTTGAGGCCACCAATGCGTCCGTCTTCAAGTACTACATCCACGACTTGCCCGACATCATTGACGTGAGTCAGTCAGCAGCACCGTGGAGTTCTCTGCCTTTCTGAACGGAGAATCTTCTCACTTCTCAGTCCTCGTGACACTGGAAGTTAGTTCTCCATTGACCCTTTCCCTCAGTTTGACCAGTTTTGGAGCTTTGGATATGATGAGAAAGGCTTTGAGTTGCATTTAGTTTAGAAGACACAAAGAAGACATTCAGAAGGATCTAACATCCTGAGCAGCCCAAGCCACTTCAGCCGGCCCCTCTCCATGTGGAGGATGAGTGGATCTACTCCGAGTGTGGAGGAGCTCCGTCACCTCCCCTGGTGACTGAGCTCCTCCCCCTGGGGATGTAGCTCCTCCCCCTGGGGGACATAGCTCCTCCCCTGGTGATGTAGCTCCTCCCCCTGGGGGACATAGCCCCTCCCCTGGTGATGAAGCTCCTCCCCCAGGGACGTAGCTCCTCCCCCAGGGATGTAGCTCCTCCCCCTGGAGATATAGCCCCTCCCCCTGGGGGATGTAGCTCCTCCCCCTGTCTCGAGAGTGATGCACAGCCAGCCTACAGAGGAAGCTCATTTCAGCCGCTTGTATCCGGATCTGGTCTTTGGGTTTCGACCCAGACTCAGGACCAGAGGTGAGGGAGGGAACGCAGACTGACCTACCGACCCCTTCTTCACCACGACGGAAGACGCTGCACCACCCGCCTGCCAGTCTCACCTCCACCCTTCCTCCACTCGTGGACACAACCCAGAGATACTAGAACTCCTCCACCTGAACCAGAGTCTCTCCACTGACCTGGACAGGACAGACACCTTTCTTCTGGTCCAGGACCAGGGCCTGAGATTTGCATGGTGCTGATCCTCATCCCTGTCACTTCATACTCAAATATAACCCACTGGTGAATTCCCATGAACCCTCGAGCCCCTATGGAGGGTCTAGACCTGCTCCAGGGTTCCAGGACCAGGACACCACAGTCATCACAGTCAGACCTCAGTCCTCCTCTGAGACCTCAGTCCTCCTCTGAGACCTCAGTCCTTCTCTGAGACCTCAGTCCTTCTCTGAGACCTCAGTCCTCCTCTGAGACGTCAGTCCTCCTCTGAGACCTCAGTCCTCCTCTGAGACCTCAGTCCTCCTCTGAGACCTCAGCCTCTGCTTCCTCCAGGAAGACGTGGGGACGGGATTGAGGAGGTCCTGGAAGTCTTCCTTCCACCGTCCTCTAATGTCCCCAGTTGAGGACACCAGCTCCATCCTCCACTGTAACAGTGCTGCTGGAGACCTGCTGTCCGCTGTGGACTAGCTGCAGACTGCACCGAAGGCCAACCATGGAACAGCGATCAGGGAGGCCCGGCGTCCCAGTGACCCCCCCCAGGTCTCACTCTCACTGCCCACGTGGGCCTAGAAGTCCCCCAGTAGAACCATGGAGTCCCCAGTAGAACCATGGAGTCCTCAGCTGGAGCAAAGTCCAGCACCCGTCCCAGGGACTCCAGGAAGACCGGGTACCCTTGGCCAAAACAACAGTGAGGAACCTGTCCAAGCCCCGGAGGACCAGGGACCAGACCCTGGTTCTCTGGGGGAAGTCCAACACATGGAGGTTATAAGCAGACCCACATCAGACCATGCCTCTGGAGGGTTTGGGCTTCAGAGTACCTCTCAACCTCCCCTACAAGCTCAGGGTGCTTTCACACCTGCAGCATGTGGTCCGCTTGAAGCGGACTTGCGTCCCCAACTCCTGCAGGTTCGGTTCGTACGCGCTGGTGTGAAAGCAGACCAGTTAGTTTTGGTCCAGGACAAAGAACTGCACCGAGACCTCCTGGAGGAGGCGGTCTCGGTGCGGTCTCGGTGAGTCCGCTGCTGGTGTGAACGTTGACCGGCCTCGGTCCTGTCCGCTCTGTTGTGGAGAAGGCTTTTTGGTCAGCGGAGGCTTCCATAGCAAGCCGCGCGGCGCGTCACGTCACACATGCTGGCCAATCAGGGTTCACTTCCGCCACCCAAAACACACTATTATGTGAACAGCGCCACCAAGGGGCAGGAGGCTCATAGTGGATAGTTCATCTGCAAAAACAAGTGGTGTGAACGCGAACCAAACTAGTTGACAGCTGCAACATTTATGAATAATTTATGTCCGAGCCGAACCACTCTAGCGGACTAGTAGGTGTGAAAGCACCCTCAGGCTCCTCCCCCCAGTAAGGTGACATTCCATGTCCCAGGAGTCCCGGAGCTGGTCTGTGTCCAGGAATGAGGTTGCTTGGGACTGTGCTCTTCCCCTGGCCCGTTCGGTTCCTTCAGTGGGTGGAGGTCACTGGAGGTCGGGTGAATGCCGACCCTGTGGGCGGAGCCTGGCCACCAGGCTCTCACAGGCAAGCCCCGCCCCCGACCTGGCTTTAGGGCAGGGCCCTGGTTGTGCCATACCGAGCGCCGTAGCAGTCCTTCTGTTATTCTCTGTTGGGGCTTTTGAACTGCTTTTGGTCTGGCCCAATGCCCGGGACCTGTAGGGGGCCCTGCCAGGGGGCCCCCTGTGGATCCTGTAGGCACTGAAATTCCCCCAATATGTTACGGTGGCAGTTCACGGATGGGGGGGAGGAACGCATCAAATTTAGATACATTTTGGAAATAACAGTTGGAAATTTTGCAGTAAAATTTACAAAAAAACACATTTTCTTTTGACATCTTCTCATATCTCCCTCTAGAACTGCCACCTTATTGTGGTGGGGGAGTTTGAGAGCCCGCATGATCTCAGGAGCTCTGTTGCTGGGGGGCTTTATGCCCCCTAGTAGGGTCTCCCATGGCAAACAGGTCCTGGGTGACGGGCCAGGCTGAGAGCAGCTCAAAAGCCCCAATAAGAAGGAAAACAACAAAGGTTGTGACGTCGCCCGGCATGGCGCAGCCGGGGCCCCACCCTGGAGCCAGGTCTGGGGTTGGGGCTCATAAATGAGTGCCTGGTGGCCGGGCCTTTGCCCACGGGGCCCGGCCGGGCTCAGCCCGAAGGGACGACGTGGACCTGACTTCCGGTGGCCCCTCCACCCGCTGAGGGAACCGTAGGGGCTGGGTGCAGTGTGGATCGGGTGGCAGCTGACGGCAGGGTGCCCGGCGACCCGATCCTCAGACACAGAGACTGGCTCTAGGGACATGGAATGCCACCTCATTGGTGGGGAAGGAGCCCGAGCTTGTGAGGGAGGTTGAGAGATACCGGCTAGATATAGTCGGGCTCACCTCCACACAGCCTGGACTCCTGAACCCTCCTCTGGAGAAGGGCTGGACTCTCCACTTCTCTGGCGTTGCAAGTGGTGAGAGGCGGCGGGCTGGAGTGGGTTTGCTTATGGCCCCACAGCTCAGCGCCAGGTGCTGGAGTTCACCCCAGTGAACCAGAGGGTCTGGTCCCTGGTCTTTCGGGTCGGGGACAGGTGCCTCACTATTGTCTCGGCTTACAGGCCGAACAGCAGTGCAGAGTACCCGGCCTTCTTGGAGTCCCTGGGAGGGGTGCTGGACAGTGCTCCGACTGGGGACTCCATGGTTCTACTGGGGGACTTCAACGCCCACGTGGGCAGCAACAGTGAGACCTGGAAGGGGGTGATTGGATCGCACGGCCTCCCCGATCTGAACCCAAGTGGTGTTCTGTTACTGGACTTCTGTGCTAGTCACAGTTTGTCCTTAACAAACACCATGTTCCAGCACAGGGGGGTCCATAAGACCACCTGGCACCAGGACACCCTAGGTCGGAGGTCGATGATCGACTTTGTTGTTGTGTCGTCTGACCTCTGACCTCGTGTCTTGGACACTCGAGTGAAGAGAGGAGCAGAGCTGTGGACCGATCTCCACCTGGTGGTGAGTTGGATTCTCTGGCGGAGGAGGAAACCGGACAGACTTGGCAGACCCAAACGTGTTGTGAGGGTCTGCTGGGAAGGTCTGGTGGAACCCTCTGTCAGCAGGGCTTTCAACTCCCACCTCCGGGAGAGCTTCTCTCAGGTCCCGAGGGAGGCTGGGGACATTGAGTCCCAGTGGACCATGTTCTCCATGTTCTCCACCTCCATTGTCCAAGCAGCTGCCTGGAGCTGTGGTCTCCAGGTCTCCGGTGCCTGTTGTGGCGCCAACCCCCGAACCCGGTGGTGGAGACAGGAAGTGAGGGCTGCCGTCCAGCTGAAGAAGGAGTCCTATCGAGCCCTGGTGGCTCATGGGACTCCAGAAGCAGCTGACAGGTACCGGCAGGCCAAACGAACTGCAGCCCGAGTGGTTGTGGAGGCAAAAACTGGGTCTGGAGGAGTTCAGAGGCCATGGAGGAGGACTATCGGTCGGCCTCGAAGAAATTCTGGCAAACCGTCTGGCGCCTCAGGAGGGGAAAGCAGGTCTCCACTAACACTGTTTACAGTGGAGGAGGAGCTGCTGACCTCAACTGGGGACATTGTTGGACGGTGGAAGGAAGACTTCGAGGACCTCCTCAATCCCCTCGCCATGTCTTCCTGGAGGAAGCAGAGGCTGAGGTCTCAGAGGTGGACTGAGGTCTCAGAGGAGGACTGAGGTCTCAGAGGTGGACTGAGGTCTCAGAGGAGGACTGAGGTCTCAGAGGTGGACTGAGGTCTCAGAGGAGGACTGAGGTCTCAGAGGAGGACTGAGGTCTCAGAGGAGGACTGAGGTCTCAGAGGAGGACTGAGGTCTCAGAGGAGGACTGAGGTCTCAGAGGTGGACTCGTCCATCACCCAAGCTGAAGTCACCGAGGTGGCAAGGCACCGGGGGTGGACGAGATTCGCTCTGAGTATCTTAAGTCTCCAGATGTGCAGGGACTGTCTTGGTTGACACGTCCCTGTAACATCGCGTGGCGGTCGGGGACAGAACCTCCGGATTGGCAGACCGGGGTGGTGGTCCCCCTGTTTAAAAACGGGGACCGGAGGGTGTGCTCCAACTGTAGGGGGATCACACTCCTCAGCCTTCCTGGGAAAGTCTATTCCAGGTACTGGAGAGGAGGATTCGACTGATAGTCGAACCTCGGATCCAGGAGGAACAATGCGGTTTTCATCCTGGTCGTGGAACAGTGGACCAGCTCTATACCCTCCATAGGGGCTTGAGGGTTCGTGGGAGTTCACCCAACCAGACCACATGTGTTTTGTGGACTTGGAGAAGGTGTTCGACCGCGTCCCTCGTGGTGTCTTGCTGGGGGGCTCCGGGAATACGGAGTCCGGGGCCCCTTGTTAAGGGCCGTCCGGTCTCTGTAGGACCAGAGTAGGAGTCTGGTCCACATTGCCAGCAGTAAGTCGGACCTGTTCCCGGTGCATGTTGGACTCCGGCAGGGCTGCCCTTTGTCACTGGTTCTGTTCATAATCTTTATGGACAGAATTTCTAGGTGCAGCCAGGGGCCGGAGGGGGTCCGGTTCGGGAACCACAGGATTTCATCTCTGCTTTTTGCAGATGATGTTGTCCTGTTGGCTTCATCGAACCAGGACCTGCAGCATGCACTGGGGTGGTTCGCAGCTGAGTGTGAAGCAACAGGAATGAGGATCAGCACCTCCAAATCCAAGGCCATGGTCCTCGACCGGAAGAAGGTGGCCTGTTCCCTCCAGGTCGGTGGAGAGACTCTGGTCCAAGTGGAGGAGTTTCAGTATCTTGGGGTATTGTTCACAGTGGGGGACGGATGGAGGTGAGATTGACAGGCGGATCGGTGCAGCGGCCGCAGTGATCAGTCGTTGTATCGGTCCGTTGTGGTGAAGAGGGAGCTGAGCCGAAAGGCGAAGCTCTGGATTTACCAGTCAGTCTACGTTCCCACCCTCACCTGTGGTCATGAGCTTTGGGTCATGACCGAAAGGACAAGTTCCCGGATACAAGCGGCCGAAATGAGCTTCCTCCGAGATAGGGTGAGGAGCTCAGTCACCAGGGAGGAGCTCGGAGTAGAGCCGCTACTCCTCCACATCGAGAGGGGCCAGCTGAGGTGGCTCGGGCATCTGGTTAGGATGCCTCCTGGACGCCTCCCTGGGGAGGAGTTCCAGGCATGTCCCACCGGGAGGAGATCCCGGGGAAGACCCAGGACACGCTGGAGAGACTATGTCTCTCGGCTGGCCTGGGAACGCCTTGGGACCCTCCCAGAGGAGCTGGAAGAAGAGTCTGGGGACAGGAAGTCTGGGCATCCCTGCTGAGACTGCTGACCCCGCGACCCGGCCCCGGATAAGCGGTGCAAGATGGGTCGATGAATCTTAAAATATCCCAGAGGAAAAACATTGAGTTTCTGCACTGGCCTTCTCCCATCCTCACTGACCCCTCTCACCTCCTCCTCAGACCCCTCCCACCTCATCACCTCCTCCTCAGACCCCTCCCACCTCCTTCTCAGACCCCACCCACCTCATCCTCAGACCCCTCCCACCTCATTCTCAGACCCCTCCCACCTCATTCTCAGACCCCACCCACCTCCTCAGACCCCTCTGACCTCATTCTCAGACCCCTCCCACCTCCTCAGACCCCACCCACCTCCTCCTCAGACCCCACCCACCTCCTCCTCAGACCCCTCCCACCTCATCCTCAGACCACCTCATCACGTCTTCCTGAGACATGTCCAGGGTGTGGGACAGACAGACAGTCCGGGTGTGGGACGGACATGGTGGGCTGTGAGACTGACGGACGGTCCTGTCTCCACAGTGCTGTGACCTAGGGTACCACTCCAGTCTGAGCCGGGCCCTGAGGACCTACCTTTCTGCCGAGCTGAGCCTCGAGGCCTCCAGGAGGGCGGGTCTGGAGGTTCTGGAGGGGGCCGTGGAGGGTCTGGACCCGGCCCGGGACCGCCAGCGCCTGCTGGGACTGTATCCCAACGCCTTCTGCCCGCCGCAGCGCTTCGGCTTCCAGGCACACATGGGCGACGCGGTCAGTTCCTCCTGGTCCTCCACTCAGCGTCTTGTGCAGACTGTTGACGTAGTTTTCAAAATGAAAGTCTGAACATGTGGGGATGAAGATAATCTTCTGTCTCTCCATCTTCCTCTTTCACCTTTCTCCACCGATCTTCCTGCTTCAAACCATCCAAGCTGTGTTTGGTCCCTGCTCCTCTCAGTGTAAAGCTTCTTTACATCACTTTCATTTCCCTTCCCAACAGAAACCAGCATCTGTAGGATGTGCAGACATCAGATTAACGGTTTAGTGTCAGTAACATGAAAACAACACAGGTCCAGCCAGAGGACAAACCAGAAAATGAGACAGAAGACAAGCCAGAGGAAGACCAGAGGATGAATTGGAGGAGGAATCAGAGAAAGACATAAGACAGAAGCCATAAGACAGCCCAGAACCCACTGGTCCCAGTGTTCTGGTGTCGGTAACATGGAAGAACCAGAACAATAATCAGAAGAAGAGCCAGAAGGCTGATCACAAGAAGAACCAGGAGAAGAGCCAGAGGAAGAACCAACATCAGTTTCCTTTGTGTGACACATTTAAAAGGTGTCTGGCCGGCCGGCGCTTTACAGCACAGAATGTCCCGTACAAGGCCAACAATGACAGAGTAGAGACGAACACAAAGACAAGAAAACCCAACAGTCTGAGGGGACTGTGCTCAGCTGAAGGCCAGCGTGAACCGCCAGGATTTTACAATACCAGGCAGAGCGCACCGAGAGGAGGACTGTTCCAGTCTGGGACCCTGTGGAGGACCGGCTGGTCAGCTGACCCCAGAACTCTGGAGGGCTGGTGGACCCTAACCTGAACCCTGGCTCCAGTCCCTTCAGTGACTTAAAAACAGATAAGAGAATCTTAAAATCAATCCTGCACCTGGCTGGAAGCCTGGACCTGGACCAATCAGGAAGCTAGCAGAAGCTAGCTGAGGACCTCTGAGGACCTGGACCAATCAGGAAGCTAGCAGAAGCTAGCTGAGGACCTCTGAGGACCTGGACCAATCAGGAAGCTAGGAGAAGCTAGCTGAGGAACTGGACCAATCAGGAAGGTGGATGAAGCTAGCTGAGGAACTGGACCAATCAGGAAGCTGGATGAAGCTAGCTGACGACCTGGACCAATCAGGAAGCTGGATGAAGCTAGCTGAGGAACTGGACCAATCAGGAAGCTGGATGAAGCTAGCTGACGAACTGGACCAATCAGGAAGCTGGATGAAGCTAACTGAGGAACTGGACCAATCAGGAAGCTGGATGAAGCTAACTGAGGAACTGGACCAATCAGGAAGCTGGATGAAGCTAGCTGACGACCTGGACCAATCAGGAAGCTGGATGAAGCTCACTGAGGAACTGGACCAATCAGGAAGCTGGATGAAGCTGGCCTTCACCCCGGTGCTGAAGTGCTGGTGTAGTTTGAACGCCCCATCAATAACACCACCCAGGTTTCTATCCTGAGGTCTTATTCAGGGTTTCAGTAGACCAGGTAAGAACCAGAAGACCAACCAGAAGACGAGCCTCAACAGAACCAGAACCTTCTAGTCTCCATGTCCTCCACGCACTCAAAGTCCAGCTTCCACATGAAAAACTCACGATGCTGGTCTGGGCTCATTCTTGCACTGTGGAGCAGGTGTGGGCAGTCCTGGTCCTGGAGGTCCAGGTTTCCCTGCTCCAACACTCCTGAAGGGAGTTACTCGTCATGATGAAGCTTTGCTTCCCACTGCTTCAGAAGTTGCCTCTTTATTGGATGTCCTCCAGACTCGGTCTGTCCAGACGGCCGCTGCCCCACACCAGAAGACACATCAGTGGACTTCAGCCATCAGGACCTGGAGAACCAGAGTTTGACCTTCGTTCCAAAGAAAAAGTGTCCGAAAGATGTGCCGTCCATCAGACGGATCAAGCAGAACTTCTAGATAAGAGTCAACACAAGAACATCAAGCTGTTGGTTTCTTTACGGCCAGATTCCTTTCAGGTGATACATGTTCTAAACACAGCAGCACGCTTCACTCCGAAGAAGAGAACACCATTCCTCTCACGTTCATGTACAGCAGGTGTAGCAGGTGCAGCGATGTGCTTCCTGCCTGCCGTCTGTTGGCTTCGGGGAATGTTTGAGTTGGTAATGAAAGGTTCTTGTGGTTCTCCAGGTGACCCAGATTGCCTCTCAGCCTCAGGTCCAGGCTGAGCTCACCCTGCGGCTCACCCAGCTTCAGACCCGCCTCACATCTCTGAAGATCGAGAACGAGGAGGTCAGAACCTTTCACAAGCTGCTCTTCCCCTGTTCTGCACGTCACTAACTCTCCGAACCAAATGTCCTTCAGATGGAGCCGATACCGCTCGGAACCAGAGAACACTGACAGGAACTGATTTTCAGGAACATTCTAGAGTCAACAGGAGAGGTCACCTGTAATGTTCTAGATTTAGCAGCAGAGGTCACCTGTAATGTTCTAGATTTAGCAGCAGAGGTCACCTGTAATGTTCTAGATTTAGCAGCAGAGGTCACCTGTAATGTTCTAGATTTAGCAGCAGAGGTCACCTGTAATGTTCTAGATTTAGCAGGAGAGGTCACCTGTAATGTTCTAGATTTAGCAGCAGAGGTCACCTGTAATGTTCTAGATTTAGGAGCAGAGGTCATCAGAACCAGAATCCTTCAGAATCATATTTATCGACAGTACAGTTGCCCATACAAGGAGTTTGATGCTCGGACAGACACCAAGCCGTCTCCTGCGGCGCCTTATCTTGAAGAGGTCATCAAGAGTGGGGGGAGGGGGGTGATCCAAAAAAACTACATCAGTTCAGAAGGGATGGAATTATTAAGAATTCCGTGATTCCGATTCCATTATCGATACTGCTTATCGACACGATTCCTTATCGATTCTCATTGAGTGAGAAATGAAATGACACCAGTGGTGTTTGTATTAACTCTTTAATATCTTCATCCTGAACAGAAGAAAAAATCCACGTCATGAAAAGTTGCAGCGTTGCCGGTCGCCCCAGTTTCACCTTTTGGTGTGAAAAACAGTCGAACTCTGAGCTTCTTCCTGACGCCAGGCTGGAAAGCTCAGTACAGCGTCGTTCATTCTTCTAATGAGTATCATGAGTAGATTGCGTTGTTTCTTATATATTCCAACAGAAGAATTACAAAAACAATGCTAAGGCAAAAACACGACAGATTTTATTTTGAAATCTCATATTTTGGAACACGTATCTACTTTCCTTCTGGCGCCCGACTTGCTTGTGTTTAGATTGAAGCGGCAGGAACAACAGGATCCTTGCTGAAAGTTTCCGGACCGCGGCTCTGTAGCGGCGCCGGAGCCGGTCTGTAGCGGGGGGGCGGGTGCTGTGTGTGGATTGAGATCAGGACTCCAGGTGTGTGTGCTCCTTGGAGCTCCAGTCACTGCGTCCCAGCTGCAGATGGTCGTTGCCGTGGAGACGACCTCCACAGAAGCGGTCCGGAGGTGAGGCGGGGGGCGTCGATGGAGAGAAGCAGTTCTTTGGCATCGAGTCAAGGGGGGTTGTTCTGAATTCAAGGGGTGCCAGGATGGCCAATCAGCTGCTGCAGTCACACAGAAAGAGAGTTTTTAGAGAGAGCGACGGGAAAAGCGTCGTCCTCCTCCAACAGCCATCAGGAAACACCTGCGATGTTCTCGGGTCGCCAGGAGAGGTCACCGTTAGGTTGTCCAGATCGAGCCTGTGCTGTGTGTCAGGAGGCTTGACAACAGGTGAATGAGGAGAGGCAGAGGGAACACTCATCGCAGAAACTGGACAGTCTGATGATCCAATGACTTATCAGGAGAATTAGGATTACAAACATCTGTTGCACTCGTCAGTGCACAGATAAGACAAAGTCTCATTCCAGGTTTTTAGAAGCTGGTGTGGCCGGACCGCTGTGGCGGCAGAAGCAGCAGTCTGGTTCTGCTGCTGATCATCAGTTTTCCCATAAAGCTCTGCTCAGTCTGTCAGTTCACCAGTAAAACAACATCCTGTTAGCAGCAGCGTGAGCCGTCCTCTGTCCTCTGTCCTCCTCAATGAACCACTGTTAGCATTAGCATGATGCTAGCTCCTGTCTTCCTAGTGAAACAGCTGTGTTCCTGTGAGCTGGAGGAGGAACTAACGTAGTCCTCCGACAGCAACAGGAAGCATGAGCGTCTGTGGTTAGCATCAGCATGCTGGAGTAGCAGTTAGCTTCTGCCAATCTGATGCATCCATGAGTCACCACAGCCCCGCCCCTCTGCCCCTTCAGGTGAAGAAGACCTGGGGGGCCACCCTGACCACCCTGCAGGACATGACGGTGCTGGAGGACTACGACGTGTCGCAGAGCTTCACCCACAGCCCGTCCTCCGAGTCCGTCAAGTCCAGCGTGTCGGACGGATACCTCAACAAGCCCAGTCTGGCCAAGAGGCGGGCCAACCAGCAGGAGACCGAGCTCTTCTACTTCAACGTGAGTGGAGCCGGACCCTGGATCCACAACTCAAACCCCACACCCTGAACACGAGCCCTGAACCATCAACTCAAACGCCAAACCCCACACCCTGAACCTGAACCCTGAACCCACAATCTGGAACCCCAGAACCTCAGTGGCCCAGTTCACATGGGTGTTTTTTTCAACGATGAAGTGTGTGTGGTTCCAGGGTGTTTTTAAGCGGGAAGTGGTTTATTCCGAACTAATTAATTCATAAATTATATTCATGAGCGTCATGTTAAATCCTCTCTCATGCCGGGGTCTGTGCAGGGTTCTGATTGGACGGGGCGCCGTGACATAGTGACATCTCCAGGAAGTAAACGGTGCTTTTCTCTCTTTCTGGGCTAACTTCGACGCTGCAGCTTTGAAGATGTCCGTGTTGTTTTGCTCCCGTTGATCCGATCGTTTCATTTTATCCATTTCTTCCAAAACTCCCGTTAAATAAATGGTCTCCGTATGAGTTGAACGGTGAGCTGCTGGCCACCATCTTGAAATATTGCATCTCACTAGCGGGCTAGCGGCAGAGCGTGAGCAGAAGGCCGGAATAATATCGTCTAATTTACATGTAATTCTGCTTCTGAGGGAGAATAAACCAGCCGGTCTGTTCAGATTAGAGGTTAGGGTCAACCAGAACTCTAACCCTTTAGAATCAGGCTTTATTCGGATTCATACAGGAATATCAAGTCCCATGTAAACACTTGGACTGTGGCGACAGATGCTAACTGCTAGCTTCCTGCCTCAGGAAGACCAGGACTCCTCTGATGCAGCTCTGCTTCCTGCTTTAATGAGTCTTCAGTTTCCTTGCGGCACACTGCCGATGCTTTCAGCTCCGATACGACCCTCCGCTGTCTCTGCTTGACTGGAAGTTTCCACCACAGCAGCGTTCCAGCTGTTTGAATTCTCTCCTGACGGCTGGAGAGTGAAACTCACATTTCCTCGTCCTGTCGACATAATGAGTGGAAAAACCAACATGTCGTTATTGTAACACTGCTGTTCTGCCTCTTGTACCTGTAGAAAAGCTGTAAACGCTGGAATCTCACAACTCGATGTTTATTGAAACTCACAAGCTGCTGGACGTGTGTTTAACTCAGATCAAATTAAGTCCCACAGGACGAGCTCAGAACGGAACATTTTCATGGACTGTCCTCAGATTTGTCCAAAATGTGGATTCATCTAGAACAGGGTCTGTAGAGGGCCACATTTGTCTTGATGCCCCCAGTGGCGGGCCATGCTCTCTTGAAGTTGTGGAGCGGGGGGGCACAGTAGTGCACGTTCAGGTTCTTTAATGTTGAAAATGTCGACTAATAAGGACAGTAGGGTCCGTGTACCTCTCGGCCATTCGATTTTCGTTGTATTTTGGGAAATCCAAAATCGGGAAACGAGCCAACTTCCGTTTCCCGATTTGATGTTGGGAAACAAAATACGGGAGACGTTCCGTTTCCCATTTCTCGTTTGGAAATTGAAAATCGAAAAACAAAAGAATGAGCCTTCATATGATTTCTAATTATGCGTTTATCAAACAAAAGTCGGGAAATAAAATACGGCCATTTTTTAATTCTATTATTTCTCAAGTTGGCATTGCCGGACAACCGGAAGTCGAGTTTTCTCTTCTTCTGCTGCTGCTTCATTCTCTTTGCTTCTGCTTCTCCGTTCACTACACCGAACTATAAAAAACACGCATTTTCTTTGAAAATGTCTTTGGACGATTGGGCCCACTTAATAGTGGACATGAATGCCAGCGGCATGACTGCAGGTGGAATCTCTGCACACCTGTGCAGTCACTTTGGCCTGGTCCGGGGGTTTCAGACAGAAATGTCCGAAGATGGATCTCGGAGCGCCGCCTCTCCACCGTGGTGTCTGATGATCGACTCCCGGCTGAAGTCGCTGCAGCGTCTGCCGAGGTGAGCAGCGACATGCCACATTAATTTATATGAGTATGATTAAAATGGCAGCTTTTCATTGATTTTACTGCAGTTGTACAGCGACACCTACTGGCAGCAGCAGCACACTGCAGATTCTGCTGCCTCGGATCTCATTCATCACGTTGACACAAACACATTTTCAGGAGAGAAAAGCACACATAAAAAATAGTAATATCAAATCTGAGGCTACAGATGCTCTCAGTATCAGTAAGGATGTTTTCAGTTACAACTGGGTATTCACACTTTCTAATGAACAAATTATTCCATTTTGTATATTGGTTATTGGTTCATAATACAATCCAAAAATGTGTTATTGTTCTTCTCAACAACCTGATGTTTTTCTGTTTGCTGTTGTGTGTCATTTTCATCAACTTACTGAATCGTGTGTTTCTGGAATTGATGGGTTGGGCCAACGTACGGGAGGAAGATGATGACAGGATTCCTGTCTTCTAAAGGCAGACAGCCCGTGAGAGGAGGGTGGAGCTGCTTTACCAGGCTCGCCAACATGTAAGCCTACTTTCCAGAGAATCACAGCCGAACAGTAGTTAATTCTGTCAGATTTACCAAGTTTCTTTTGTTTTTCTCTCTTTTAGGGAGCCTGGAACCTGAACCCAGTCCCGTACAGAGCGGACTACTTTGGACAGAAGCTCCACATGGACCAGAATGAGGAGCTGGTCATGTTTGGAGTGACCCATGTTGTTGCCATCGATGGGTACAGTGGGAAACTGGTGGCCCATTCCACCATGGCAGTTAAAAACAACCTCAGAATACATGAGGAGGTGCACAGGTAGAGTGTTAACTCTTACACGTATTTGAAAAACAGTGTAGTTGTGACAGAGACACGGGATGTTAAACTGAGGTTTCATGTCGGCGTGTTGTGAGAACGGAGAGAGCATGACTTTAGACCTGCTGTCTTTTGCTCTTAAACACAGACATATCAGCGTATGTACTCCTCATGTTGTTTATTGCTGTTGTTTTAGGGCAGCAGTGATGAAGTCCGGGCTGCAGGATCAGCTTCGGGCAGACTGTGGGACGGAGTTTGATCTGAGTCTCTTCATGCAAGAGAAACTGTCTACAGATACAAGGAGCGTCCAGCATTTCTGCAGACGCCATCGACATCGGTAGGTTTTCTTTGCTGCTCTTTTTCCGAACGACACATCGTGAAATGAACATGCTCTGATAATTCAGTTTGATTCTACTTCACAGGAATGATATTGTTGAAATATTTTAATGTTTTACTTTTTCATCCATTTGAATCTTTTGTTTACATGCAACCGATCATCATTCATGAATTCAAATCTCTCCTGTTTTTGTACTTCTTTACTTCCAGAACCATGGCATCGAGCGGGCTTGGGTCGAGGTTTGTATGTTTTTCTTTGTGTGAGATATTAAATGTGTTTAACTGAGCTCAGATACAATTTAATTGTGATGTGTGTGTGACTTTGTAGGTCAACAACAGGGTCAACTACAAAATCAAGGCCTGCCCGACACATGTGGGACCAGGAGGTCCTGGATATGCAGGACGGGGTTGTCAGGTTCTGCGTCGCAGCTCGATCATGCCGGGTCGCCAGTGCTGGCACCAGCCGGTTTGTGGAGTCCTGGAATGCTCTCAGAGTTCCTGGTACTTTCATTTTCATGCTCCTTGGTTTAGTGTGTCTGTATTCGTGACAGTTTGAGGAAAAATAGTGACCAGTCACTGCAGGTCTTGGCTATGATGTCCTGCCTTTTGGCTGTTTCAGTTGTTGTCCTTTCTGTAACCCAGTGCAGGAAGAGGGATCCCCAGTGTTCTGGCCTCAGGGGGCGGTCCAGTCCAGGTTCCTGAGAACCTGCTGCCTTGTGGCTCTGTAGCGGCAGACTGGTACGATGCAGAGAGGCTCTTCCCTGACCAGGGTCTCAGGATTTGGAGTTGATCCTTTCACCACAGAAGAGGCGAGACAACAGGCTGGAAGACGGTTTTCTGAGGCTTTTGGCGACATCGATGGCATCACCAGTGACAACCCAACGGCCTCTCTGGATGCTGCAGCACCTCATCCATGTCAGCAGTGAGTGAAGACATCAGGGGACAGAAAGAAAGCGCAGAGAGTTTGTTCTTCCATTAAAGTTCCTTGAAAAAAGTTTGAATGTTTAATTTTTTTTCTTTTTGCAGCACAAGATTAAGATAAGGGTTGTTCATGAATTAAGAACAGAATCAAGAACCATATAATTAACCAATACCCAGGATATGAAATATCAATACATTTATTCCATAATACTGCAAATAATGACATTAGAAAAATTCAACAATTAATTGCAACAATGAGATAAACTATGTACAATCACAAAATAGAAACTACAAAAACATGAAAGTGCATTGAACAGGAGAGCAAAGGAGAAAACACATTTATTCCCTGATTTGAAAAAGGCCAAGGCAGCATCCAGACCCTTCGCCTGGTGGACGTTTGACTCGAAGTCTGGGCTTCTGCGCTTCAGGCAGCGGTCTGCGTTTCTGAGCCACTGCCTCACACAGGCTCCGCCCCCACCAGTGAGCCACAGCAGGTGGAAAACACGGGCTCATCCATGATAGCTGTAAATGCAAACACAATTCTGATACAGAAACGTCACATTTAAACGGTACATTGAAATTACACAAAGTGTACGTTAGCTGAAGGTTGTATCTTGCACTTCACAAGTCCCTGTGTTACTAATCTTCTGCACACCTTTACAAACCAAGCAGGAGAAAGCTTCCACTGCTGGCTGGACATCTTCTCGAATTTTCTTCATGGTCATCTCAGATAGCTGATTGATGTTGTCTGAGATGCCATGAAGGCTCTCAGCAGCATTCTTCAGCTCATCGATGTTGTGGATGACATCCTGCAGACGGCCGTCTGGAGCCCTTCGACTTACATGTGGAAGCAAAAAAGAAGCAACTGACGACAAAGGACAATAAATCATTTAAAGGTGCATTAAGGAGTTTTACAACCTTAAAAATACTTATTTTCAACCATAAATATGTTCCACATTTTTAATGCTGTGTACAATGTGCCCTGACATATTCATTGCTAGTACCGCTAACAGCGCTAAATTCTCACTTGAAAGTCACAGTGCCGGTCCGGCTCCACAGTTTTTTGGGGAGAATTTGAAAGGAATGACGTAATGCGCGCTCCGGCTCCTTGAGTTTCGTTTTGTCCGCCATTACTCCGCCAGATGCTTAGTGAGCAACAACTGAGCAGGATCTTCCAGAAAGTCAGAACAGACTGGCTTCTAGCGCTGCAGCTCCACACAGACTCCACCAGGGAGAGACACTTACATCTTACTGGAGCGCTGCTAGAAGAGCGAGGAAGGAGTTCTCCTCTTCCGTGCACGTAAGCCACAGGGACGAGTGTTTCACTAAGCGGCATTACGCCCAAGGCCTGCAGGGGGCGCTGTTTCGCATAAAACGTGCAAACTCCTTAATGCACCTTTAAGATTTCTGTGTGTAAGATTCTGTTACAATGTGTGCAGATAAAACGCACACATTGTAAGTCACGACCTAAATGATGCATTTTTACTTCATGTCAAACGTTAGTGCTATTATCACATTTCACTGTGTCACACTAAATGCATTCAATCTGTGTGTGTGTATGTGTGTGTGTGTGTAGTGACACCGGCTTCACTAAGGTCTGTCTGTCACAGTCTAACACACAATGTGTTTCTTACGTATCCCAGTCATCGTCGGCAACCGGAAAAGACGCGTAGTCCTCCGCAAACGCAATCCACACAACCGCTCTCTCTGGAAGTGGTCCAGCCCACACTCAGTTACCTTCGGTCTCTGGAACTGTCAGTCCGCAGTTAATAAGACAGAATTCATCAGTTCTCTGATGAAACTCTCAGACATTCAGGTCCTAGCCCTGACTGAGACCTGGATCCGCCCAGAAAACTCAGCTACACCAGCTGCACTCTCTGCGTCCGCTGCGTTAAGCCACACCCCTCGCTCTACTGGCCGAGGAGGCAGTGCTACGTTAAGCCACGCCCCTCGCTCTACTGGCCGAGGAGGCGGTGCTGGGTTCTCATTCCGGACAACTGGTCCTTCTCCTCACTGCGCCCGTCGAACAACAACACAACGTTTGAATATCATGCTTTAACGGTCACTACTCCCATCAAAGCATATATTCTGGTTGTGTACCGCCCACCAGGGGGCGATCTGGACGGCTTTGTCTCTGAAATGGACATGTTACTCTCTGACATCCCTGATGATGGCACACCACTGGTTGTCATGGAGACATGAACATTCACGTTGACAAACCCCAGGCACAGGACTTTTTGGCACTGATGGCTTCCTTTGCACTTGTACTGGCTCCGCCCCCCCCCCCCACAAAGCTGGCAAAATCCTTGACTTGGTGCTGACTCGTAACTGCTCCATAGCAGAGGTGACGGTTACTCCACTACACCTATCTGACCATTTCCTGGTAAAATTTGCGGCTGCCTTTCTGCCGCTGCAGACCCCGACACAGATGGTCTCCTTCCAGAACCCTGAAGTCCCTCACAGCAGCTCAGCTCCGTCCTGCCGGACTACTCTCACTTCTCATCACTTCCTGTTAATGAGGCTACAGAAACACTCTGGTCCTCTCTGGTCCTCTTTGGACAAACTCTGCCCCCGGGTGTCCAAACCAGCCAAGACAAAACAACCAGGTCCATGGCTCTCAGAAGTTCTGAGAGAACAAAGAGCTGGACTCAGGGCAGCAGAAAGAAAGTGGCGTAAATCCCACGAGCCGCTGATTGGTCCTCATACAAACAGAAACTTGCTTCCTTTACCTCCCGCCTGCAGTCCGCAAAGAAAGCTTTTTATCAGAACCAGATCTGTGCAGCTTCTGATTCCAGAAAACTGTTTATGGCGTTCAACTCCCTGCTTCCTCCTCCAGCTGCTCAGCCGTCCACTGAGATGATCCTGACATGTTCGCCTCCTTTTCCACTGAGAAGGAGGCTGCAGTCAGAACCAGTTCTCTGAGCCGGACCAGCCCAGTCAGCTCAGACCCACCACTGCTCCTTCTCTCTGCTCGTTTGCTCCTCTGAGTGAGGACGAGGTCTCCAGACTTCTTCTGAGCTCAAAACCAACAACATGTCCTCTCGATCCAACACCCAGCAGCATCCTGCAGACCATCTGGTCCATAATCAGACCTGCAGTCACACATTGTCAACTCCTCCCTGGAAACCGGCATTTTTCCTGTTACTTTTAAACAAGCCCGCGTCCCCCACTGCTCAGAAAGTCTCACCTCAACCCAGCCCAGGCTGAAGACTCCAGGCCAGTCTCACTTCTACCAGTCCTGTCAAATACTGGAGGCTCAGTATTTAACCAAGTCTCTGAACACCTGCAGAACCAGAACCTGCTGGACCCTTTTCAGTCAGGCTTCAGATGAGACCACTCCACCCAGACTGCTCTCCTGTCAGTCACAGAATCTCTGGTCAGTCCTCTGTCCTCCTGCTGCTGGACAGTCCTCTGTCCTCCTGCTGCTGGTCAGTTCTCTGTCCTCCTGCTGCTGGTCAGTCCTCTGTCCTCCTGCTGCTGGTCCGTCCTCTGTCCTCCTGCTGCTGGACAGTCCTCTGTCCTCCTGCTGCTGGACAGTCCTCTGTCCTCCTGCTGCTGGACAGTCCTCTGTCCTCCTGCTGCTGGTCAGTCCTCTGTCCTCCTGCTGCTGATCAGTCCTCTGTCCTCCTGCTGCTGGTCAGTCCTCTGTCCTCCTGCTGCTGGACAGTCCTCTGTCCTCCTGCTGCTGGACAGTCCTTTGTCCTCCTGCTGCTGGTCAGTCCTCTGTCCTCCTGCTGCTGATCAGTCCTCTGTCCTCCTGCTGCTGGACAGTCCTCTGTCCTCCTGCTGCTGGTCAGTCCTCTGTCCTCCTGCTGCTGGACAGTCCTCTGTCCTCCTGCTGCTGGACAGTCCTTTGTCCTCCTGCTGCTGGTCAGTCCTCTGTCCTCCTGCTGCTGATCAGTCCTCTGTCCTCCTGCTGCTGGACAGTCCTCTGTCCTCCTGCTGCTGGACAGTCCTCTGTCCTCCTGCTGCTGGTCAGTCCTCTGTCCTCCTGCTGCTGATCAGTCCTCTGTCCTCCTGCTGCTGATCAGTCCTCTGTCCTCCTGCTGCTGGACAGTCCTCTGTCCTCCTGCTGCTGGACAGTCCTCTGTCCTCCTGCTGCTGGTCAGTCCTCTGTCCTCCTGCTGCTGGACTTGTCTGCTGCCTTTGACACCGTGAACCATCAGATCCTCCTCCTCACTCTCTGACCTCGGCCTCTCAGGTTCCGTCCTGTTGTGGTCCAGGTCCACCTCACAGGCAGATCTTTCAGAGTTTCATGGCGAGGGGAGGAGTCCAGGTCACATGGCCTATCAACAGGGGTCCCTCAGGGGTCGGTGCTTGGCCCCTTACTCTTCTCTCTGTACACCACCTCACCTGGTGCAGTGATTCGCTCCCATGGCTTCTCCTACCACTGTATGCTGACGACACTCAGCTCTTCCTCTCTCTTCCACCTGACGACACCACAGTCTCAGCTGGAGATCAGCAGGTCTGGCTGATATCTCCACCTGGATGAAGGAACGCCACCTTCAGCTAAATCTGTCTAAGACTGAACTCATGGTCTGTCCAGCTTGTCCATCTGTCCAGCCTCAGATCAGTGTCCAGCTTCACTCCAGCCTACTTGTGCCCACAAACTCAGCCAGAAACCTGGGTGTCATGATTGATGACCTGCTGACCTTTAAGGTTCACGTGGCCTCAGTTTCTCGGTCTTGTCGTTATGCCCTCTACAACATCAGGAAGATCAGACCCTTCCTGACCCAACAGGCCCCCCAGCTTCTGGTTCAGGCTCTCGTGATATCACGCATTGACTACTGCAACTCTCTTCTGGCGGGTCTCCCTGCAGGTCCAGTCAAACCTCTACAGAGGACCCAGAATGCAGCAGGTCTGGTCTTCAACCAGCCCACAGAGCTCATGTCCTCCTCTGTTCATCTCCCTTCATTGGCTTCCAGTTGCAGCCAGGATCAAATTCAAATCTCTCCTCCTGGCTTACAAAACGCTTACAAGAACGGCTCCGGCCGACCTGGACTCCCTGATCCAGGTCTACTCTCCTTCACGCCCTCTTCGCTCTGCATGTGAGAGACGTCTGGAGCTTCCAGCCCAGCTCGGCTCTGAACCTCCAGCCAGACTCTTCTCCTCTGTTGTTCCCAAATGGTGGAACGAACTTCCTAACTCTGTGCGTTCCGCCGAGTCTCTTTCTACTTTCAAGAAACAATTGAAGACTCAATTGTTCAGAGAACACCGAGGGTCTTAATCCAACCCCATGTTCGGGGAAGAATAGATCAGGTGTTCTAAAACCCAGCACTTATGGACCACTGACTAAGTTGACACACAAAAAAAAAAAAAAAAAAAGGGGGGGGGGGGTAGTGGCTCCTCTTCTGCAACTTGATGGCAACTCCCTTGACCAATCGCACTTGAAGCTATTGAAGCATTTACTAATGGTTTCTTTCTTTCTTATGTCTATATTCTTGCTTGTGTTGTACGTCGCTTTGGACAAAAGCGTCTGCTAAATGAAATTGTAGAATTGTAGAATATTACCTTGTTCTGGCCCGCCGTCCACTCTAGAATTCTTGGAATTCACTGTCGAACAAGGCAAACACTTTCCGGGAATTCTGTTTCCATTAGTGGGAGCCTGAAGATTCAGAAAGAATGTATATTAGTTTTCCATTTAAAAGCTCAAAATAATTATAAATTGCTATTATATAATTCCCAGTTTGGATGTGTGATATGTACCAAAGAGTCCCAGATAACCTCTCATGCCTGAGAAAACCCCCCCCAAAAAAACAACTTACTTCTTGTTCCCTCAGAATCTATGATTTGTGTCAGTCAGGGTAACGTCCTCCTCACTGTCCAGAGCGTCTCGGGCCTTGGAGGCAGTCCCCTCAACAGTGGCCTCTGCTTCAGAGAAGCAGATCACTGTTCTAGAGGTTGCCAACCTCCCATTGACAACCTCACCGATATGGATTGACCTGCAGATGGATGAATGGATGAATAGACACTTTATTACTTCCTGAGGGATATTAAATAATCCAGTAGTTCACTATCAAATATATAACATTTCCAGCTAATGAACAATAATCAGTAATAAACAGTTATTTTCTGATTAGGGGAGGTTGAAGAATGACATTTCACTCATTGCCTCAATTACATAATCATGTAGTAACCTTTACCTCTGCAGTGGTCTAGAAAAGCCAACGGGTCTTCATGTCCCCAATCCCGGTGCTCCTGAGCCCACTGAGGGGACAGACAGCGAGGGCATGGAGAAGGGGACAGGGGCCCTGTTGACTGGGGTCATGCTCGGCCCCTGGTCTCCGTGGACCTCATAATGGCCACGGTTCGTGAGGTTTGTTAGGGGGAAATTCCCTGAGAGGTCAGGGAAAATGGCGGTGTTTGTGTCGTCAGTGATGAAGACACTGCCAGCACTAACCCGTATAATTAGATCAAATGGAAGATTAATATAAATGATCTGCACAACACAAAGGTTTAATCAAGTTCAAATTCATCATAGCATCTTTGCTCCAATAACAGTGTTTGATTACTATGACTGAGTAAAGAAGTATTGGGTAGTGCATTATAAGCAGTAGAAATAAAAAGTAGTTAAACACCAAAAACAGTACAGTGTGAAGTCCGCGGAAAATTATTGCCAATTATTGCTAGCTAACCTGGATTGATGCTAAATCCATTCACTAAATCCATCTTCCACAAATGCAATTCAGACTTTTACTATCATGTTATGTGGCGTTTACTCACCTGAAAAATCCTGCAGACTTTGTCCACCGTCATGTCTTCCGCTCTTAGAGACACTCTTGTCCCTCCGTGAAATCACAGCTAGGACTGCATCACGTTGTAATGTCCTCAGCCAGAGAGATGGCGAGCGAGGTCGTCTGGAGCGAGGGGGCAGCTGGGCTACAGACGTAACATTGACGTCTGCGGCGTGGCGGGCTCAGCTTTTAAGCTCACAGACAGACAGAAGGGGGCAGCACACACAATACTCTGACCTTTCAAACGAAGAAGAACGTCTTCCGGGTTTCCGTCAAAGCAAGCTTGAGAAAAAGAATGATGGCCGTATTTTATTTCCCGACTTCTGTTTGATAAACGCATAATTAGAAATCAGATGAAGGCTCGTTTTTCGATTTTCAATTTCCAAACAAGAAACGGGAAACGGACCGTCTCCCGTATTTTGTTTCCCAACATCAAATCGGGAAACGGAAGTCGGCTCGTTTCCCGATTTTGGATTTCCCAAAATAAAACGAAAATCGAATGGCCGAGAGGTACACGGACTGAGTAGGGATATTGTTCCGTTATCAGATCAAGTGAACAATCTTGACGTAACACACACCGGTACCGGGAGAAACTACAGATTTCAGGCTGCAGCAGGACCCGGACTTGATGCCAGCGCCTTTTCCAGCCATGCACAGCTGAGACTCAAGAACCCCGCGACCTGGAGAACGCCGACATTTAGTGCGTTGATCTGCTAACTTACATGTCAGAGTTGAACTCCAGGCCAAAATGGACTTGTTCATCACCGAAGTCATTTACAGACCCTGTACGGTAGAGACCCGGTACCGGATCCAGCAGCCGTCTGCTCCACTTCAGCCAGTGTATAAAGAGACTAAAACGCTGTGAGGACGATTTCTTTCACCTGTGTCTCAAACAAGAAGCCTTAATCTCACTAACTGGATGCCACAGCTGCTCTCTGACCACCGAGTCTTTGTTTCAGAACAACTTTAAAATCCAGATGCAACGATTAGACACGCCCCCCTCCCCTCCCCCGCTCCTCCAGACACAAAACGCTACACAACATAGGATCCCTTTGCTCCACCGCAACATGTTGGATATCATGTGAAACTAGAAAATCTACACTTTAAGAGACGGCAGGCAGAATCTTCTCTGAGCCGACCTCCTCCCGTCAGCGGCAAAACATACCCAAAACCGATCTTCACATCTCACAGCAGCACCTCAGATCATGTTTCTCACACATTCTTCGCTAAATCTCAAAGCTGTTCAACCAAACACATGTTCTGTCCTCACCGTTCTGTGGTCATTTTCCATCTCCTCACTCTCCTCTGGCCAAAATTAGCCGCATGATCCTCTGGAGGAGTGACAGAGCGTCATGCGCCTGAATGTTTGTTTTCACTCCAACATGGTGGTGACTACCCAGAGTGCATTGCGAGACCGGGTGTGTGACGTCAGCTGCTGGAGGCTGGAGGCGCGGAGGGCGTGCCATCTGGTGGCCAAACTATGTCATTGCAACTCAATGTGTGCAGCAAAACGCACATTTTTCTTTTTCAAAAATTAATTGGGGGGCCGTACGGAAGGAGGGTGTGGGCCGAATTCGGCCCGCAGGCCGCCAGTTGCCCCTCCCTGATCTACAGCATAAAACAAGACCCAGGAGCAGTTCAAGAATTCCTTCTTTGGATACATATCTTGTCAGGTTCATTAAAGAATCCACAGTTTGGATCGTCTGAAGTCAGGCTCGGTGTTCATCAGAACGTTACTGATGCTGAGTGAGGGCGCGGCAGTGATCCTGGACATTTCTTGCATTTCATATTGAGGTCAAAGTTCTTGTTTCAATTCTCAGAAATTCCGTGAATACCTCGAAGGAAGTAACCTGATCTCCAAACTGCAAGCCAAACACGACATCCTGAAGAAAGCCTTAGCTGAGGGTGAGACGCCACACGATTCCAGGACAAACACTCTGCATATGCTGCTAATTACAGTTTCTCTCTCATGCTTGATGCTCATTTCTTTTCTGGCAGGATATAAAGCCGAGCTGCTGACCACCAGGTGAGACTTTTCCTCCGGCTGCACTGCACATTTTCTCTGGAGCTGAAGAAGACTGTTGATTCTGTTGTGAAATCTTGGTGCTGAACTCTGACACTGAGAAACTGAGCCTGTCCTCTCCCCCCATTGCTGCAGTCGTGGGCGGAAGAACTCCCACAGCAAGCACCAGGTATGGCTGCCCCCCTTCCTACCCTCAGACTCTGTCTGACTCCCAGTGGGAACAGAATTCAGTACTTCTATAGGTACCAACCACCGATTCACATAAAACCAAACGCTGCCGTGTTTTGGTACATTAAGGCATTGTTGGAGCCCAGCACCTCCGTCCGGCCGACTCCACCCGGTTCTTTGCTTCTATGCTTGGTATGAAAAATGCCAAAACGACTGACTTCAGATTATTACCCTTTATTTAAGACACGGGGGTCGAAACCGACCCGGTACCACCGGGGATGGAAACAGAAAGCGAGCAGGAGGAGGGTTAAGGACAGCCAGAGGTCATGTTCAGCTGGACCTGTACAGGAAAGATCCGCAGGACTTCACCCCGAAAGGATCCTGATTGTTCTTGAGACAGAGCTTTGTTCCAGGTTCTTCTGGGCGGGGCCTGCCCAGGTTCTCAACCCCCAGACTCAGAGACCGGTTCTCCTTCCCCAGACTCAGAGACCGGTTCTCCACCCCCAGACTCAGAGACCGGTTCTCCATTCCCAGACTCAGAGACTGGTTCTCCACCCCCAGACTCAGAGACCGGTTCTCCATTCCCAGACTCAGAGACCGGTTCTCCTTCCCCAGACTCAGAGACCGGTTCTCCTTCCCCAGACTCAGAGACCGGTTCTCCATTCCCAGACTCAGAGACCGGTTCTCCTTCCCCAGACTCAGAGACCGGTTCTCCACCCCCAGACTCAGAGACTGGTTCTCCACCCCCAGACTCAGAGACCGGTTCTCCATTCCCAGACTCAGAGACCGGTTCTCCACCCCCAGACTCAGAGACTGGTTCTCCATTCCCAGACTCAGAGACCGGTTCTCCTCCCTCAGACTCAGAGACCGGTTCTCCACCCCCAGACTCAGAGACCGGTTCTCCATTCCCAGACTCAGAGACTGGTTCTCCTTCCCCAGACTCAGAGACCGGTTCTCCATTCCCAGACTCAGAGACCGGTTCTCCACCCCCAGACTCAGAGACCGGTTCTCCATTCCCAGACTCAGAGACCGGTTCTCCACCCCCAGACTCAGAGACTGGTTCTCCACCCCCAGACTCAGAGACCGGTTCTCCATTCCCAGACTCAGAGACCGGTTCTCCACCCCCAGACTCAGAGACCGGTTCTCCTCCCCCCAGACTCAGAGACCGGTTCTCCTTCCCCAGACTCAGAGACCGGTTCTCCATTCCCAGACTCAGAGACCGGTTCTCCACCCCCAGACTCAGAGACCGGTTCTCCTCCCCCAGACTCAGAGACCGGTTCTCCATCCCCAGACTCAGAGACCGGTTCTCCATTCCCAGACTCAGAGACCGGTTCTCCATTCCCAGACTCAGAGACCGGTTCTCCTCCGTCAGACTCAGAGACCGGTTCTCCTCCGTCAGACTCAGAGACCGGTTCTCCATTCCCAGACTCAGAGACCGGTTCTCCTTCCCCAGACTCAGAGACCGGTTCTCCTCCCTCAGACTCAGAGAGAGACCGGTTCTCTGTCCCCGGAGAGGCTGGTTCTATGGACCTGGTAAAGTCACCTCATTGATGGGACGAAATCTGAGTTTATTAGAGAGCTTGAGACGTACCGACTCCACCTCCAAACACAGACTGAACCGAAGAACCCAGCCCCCCCAGAGGAACTGGACTCTGGAACCCAGCCCCTCCAGAGGAACTGGACTCTGGAACCCAGCCCCTCCAGAGGAGCTGGACTCTGGAACCCAGCCCCTCCAGAGGAGCTGGACAAGAACCCAGCCTCCTCCAGAGGAACTGGACTCTGGAACCCAGCCCCTCCAGAGGAGCTGGACTAGAACCCAGCCCCTCCAGAGGAACTGGACTCTGGAACCCAGCCCCTCCAGAGGAGCTGGACTAGAACCCAGCCCCTCCAGAGGACCTGGACTCTGGAACCCAGCCCCTCCAGAGGAACTGGACTCTGGAACCCAGCCCCTCCAGAGGAGCTGGACTCTGGAACCCAGCCCCTCCAGAGGAGCTGGACAAGAACCCAGCCTCCTCCAGAGGAACTGGACTCTGGAACCCAGCCCCTCCAGAGGAGCTGGACTAGAACCCAGCCCCTCCAGAGGAACTGGACTCTGGAACCCAGCCCCTCCAGAGGAGCTGGACTAGAACCCAGCCCCTCCAGAGGACCTGGACTCTGGAACCCAGCCCCTCCAGAGGAGCTGGACTCTGGAACCCAGCCCCTCCAGAGGAGCTGGACTCTGGAACCCAGCCCCTCCAGAGGAGCTGGACAAGAACCCAGCCCCCTCCAGAGGAACTGGACTCTGGAACCCAGCCCCTCCAGAGGAGCTGGACTCTGGAACCCAGCCCCTCCAGAGGAGCTGGACAAGAACCCAGCCCCCTCCAGAGGACCTGGACTCTGGAACCCAGCCCCTCCAGAGGACCTGGACTAGAACCCAGCCCCTCCAGAGGACCTGGACTCTGGAACCCAGCCCCTCCAGAGGAGCTGGACTCTGGAACCCAGCCCCTCCAGAGGAGCTGGACAAGAACCCAGCCTCCTCCAGAGGAACTGGACTCTGGAACCCAGCCCCTCCAGAGGAGCTGGACTAGAACCCAGCCCCTCCAGAGGAACTGGACCCTGGAACCCAGCCCCTCCAGAGGAGCTGGACTAGAACCCGGCCCCTCCAGAGGACCTGGACTCTGGAACCCAGCCCCTCCAGAGGAACTGGACTCTGGAACCCAGCCCCTCCAGAGGAGCTGGACTCTGGAACCCAGCCCCTCCAGAGGAGCTGGACAAGAACCCAGCCTCCTCCAGAGGAACTGGACTCTGGAACCCAGCCCCTCCAGAGGAGCTGGACTAGAACCCAGCCCCTCCCGAGGAACTGGACTCTGGAACCCAGCCCCTCCAGAGGAGCTGGACTAGAACCCAGCCCCTCCAGAGGACCTGGACTCTGGAACCCAGCCCCTCCAGAGGAGCTGGACTCTGGAACCCAGCCCCTCCAGAGGAGCTGGACTCTGGAACCCAGCCCCTCCAGAGGAGCTGGACAAGAACCCAGCCCCCTCCAGAGGAACTGGACTCTGGAACCCAGCCCCTCCAGAGGAGCTGGACTCTGGAACCCAGCCCCTCCAGAGGAGCTGGACAAGAACCCAGCCCCCTCCAGAGGACCTGGACTCTGGAACCCAGCCCCTCCAGAGGACCTGGACTAGAACCCAGCCCCTCCAGAGGACCTGGACTCTGGAACCCAGCCCCTCCAGAGGAGCTGGACTCTGGAACCCAGCCCCTCCAGAGGAACTGGACTCTGGAACCAAGCCCCTCCAGAGGAGCTGGACTCTGGAACCCAGCCCCTCCAGAGGAACTGGACTCTGGAACCAAGCCCCTCCAGAGGAACTGGACTCTGGAACCAAGCCCCTCCAGAGGATCTGGACTCTGGAACCCAGCCCCTCCAGAGGACCTGGACTAGAACCCAGCCCCCTCCAGAGGAACTGGACTCTGGAACCCAGCCCCTCCAGAGGACCTGGACTAGAACCCAGCCCCCTCCAGAGGAACTGGACTCTGGAACCCAGCCCCTCCAGAGGAGCTGGACTCTGGAACCCAGCCCCTCCAGAGGAGCTGGACAAGAACCCAGCCCCTCCAGAGGACCTGGACTAGAACCCAGCCCCTCCAGAGGAGCTGGACAAGAACCCAGCCCCTCCAGAGGACCTGGACTAGAACCCAGCCCCTCCAGAGGAGCTGGACTTCAGGGGACTGTTGGACTGTGAATGACAGTAGAGCAGGTGGGTGGAGCGTTGTTCCTGCAGGAAGTGACGTGTTCCTCTGTGTTCTGCTGGGTTCCAGGACTCTGCTAAAGCCATCCCTCTGCTGGTGGAGAGCTGCATCCGCTACATCAACCTTCACGGTAGGCCATCATGTGTTTTCCAGAATTTGACAGGAAGAAGAGTCAGTCCCAGAAAGGTTCTCCTACACTGTTTGTTCTCCAGGTCTTCAGCATCAGGGTATTTTCCGGGTGTCTGGGTCACAGGTGGAGGTCAACGACATCAAGAACTCCTTCGAGAGAGGTCAGAGGCCAACAGAGCATGAACCGGAGGAACCGAGGGAACGGCACATTGTTGACCTGCCAACGTGCTCCTCCTGTGTTCTAGGTAACGACCCGCTGATTGACGAGGAGAACAACCACGACATCAACTCGGTGGCGGGAGTCCTGAAGCTGTACTTCAGGGGTCTGGAGAACCCGCTGTTCCCCAAGGACCGCTTCAACGACCTGCTGTCCTGCGTCCGTGAGTCCCGCCTCTGCTGTTCGGCAGCCGTCAGGAGAACCGCTGAGCTAGAAAAGACTGGAGCGTTCTAGAGGAGGCAAACGTAGAGCCAAACGCTGCACTCCAGTCGCTTCAGCTTCAGCTTCAGCTTCAGCTCTGATTCCTGCCTCAGCTGGAGAGATTTTTCTGAAAAAACTGAACGTAGTTCAGACAGAACATGAACCGTGATGAAACCGTGTCGCGTGGCCTCGTTCTCCGTTCTCTGCTTCAGTCCTGGAAGGTTGAAATCTGGTCAGGATCCGCTGTGAGGGAATAAATTCCAGGATCTATTTCAAGAGAAAAGTAGACTCCTCATATATTTCAGTGCAAGTGAAGTTCTATCAAATGGTCCAGACGGTCAGGGGCCACATGAATGGAACCTGAAATTAATCCAGACTACAGTCTGTCTGACACCAGAGTCAAATGAGAACTCTGATCAGTTTATTAATGATTTACTTTGTAATCGGTTCAGACATCAATACTTTGCTAAACTATCAAATACTCAAATTAAAAAGCGCTTAAAAAGTTAATAGCAGTATCAAGTCTTCAGTTTCTTTCTCTCTTTGGTTCCACACAGCTCTGACCTTCATGTTGGGAACTTTGTTCTCAGCGCTGACATTACAGTCAGTATATCGAAGCAGCACACACGCACACACACACGCACACACACACACACACACACACACACACTGCTCCCTCGTTCTAAACTGTGCTAAGCTCCACCATGGTTCCTCCTGGAACAGTTCTGTAGGGTAGCTGAAGGTTCTCCTCCTTCATTCAGCGCTCAGACGCTGACAGTTCAGAGGATGAACGCTCCCCAGCCGCCGTGTTGTCTCCGTGCTGCAGTGGACCAATCAGGGGCTTCACAGCCTCAGCCTGAAAGCGCCACTGGCTGGGAAAAAGCACCTGAACCAACTGTCAATTTCTAGTTTCCATCAAATCTTGTTGTTAAACCGTTTACTGGTAAGCTTCCTCACCAGTGTGTGTGTGTGTGTGTGTGTGTGTGTGTGTGTGTGTGTGTGTGTGTGTGTTTATGTGTAAATGTGTGCATTTATGCATGTTATTGTAAATTGTGTAAGAGACGTATGTGTTTATGGACCCCCTCGAAAACGAGATGCTACATCTCAAGGGGCGTTCCATTAATAAGCTTTAAACTTTAACCCAGTAATGTGACATTATGGTCAGACATACCAGCTGTCAGATCACATGTCTGTTATTCTCTCAGGCTGATTTGTAAACATCAGATGGATCTGGGTCTGTGAGCACTGTGTTGTTCTGGCTGGACCTTCCACCGCTGACTGAGGCTAAACTTGTCTGTCATTTCTTTTAGTTTTTTCCTATCTGATTTAGTACTGCAGTTACAATCTACGTCACCAAAAATGATCATTTCCTTTTTGCCATCACATTCTTTAAGCCTGGAATGTAGGTGTTCATAGAACGAGCTGTTGGCTGAGGGTGGTCTATACAAGCCAATAACAGACATTTCTGGAGACAGTGTGATGTTTGCCCAGTGCATTCCAAATCTGTTTCATGAGGCGGCCATTCAACAAGACTACATTGCAATGTATTTCTTAGGTACATCAACATGCCTCCCCCCATTTTCCCTCCTAAAGCCGTGTTTCCACCGGACGCGTTCTACCCGACGGCATTCGCTCGACAAATGACTCTGTGTCGCGCTCGACGCTCGAGTTTTATCACTGGTACAAATATGCAAAACAGAACATCCTGCAGAAACATCACTGTCTCCTGCACTGCAGCAGTGGACAGGACTCTTCTTCTGTTTGTCCCACAGTCCTGTGTCCACCCGGCTGTCTCTCTCTCTGTCTCTCTCTCTCCATGCTGATCGATGGTGCGGTTTTTGTTCTTTTTGTTTTTATGACTGTTTTTACTGTTTAGCTCTTTCCGTTGTTTTTATGAATTTGAGAAGTGTTTTTACAAATAAAGATTGAGGTTGAGCTGCCTCCGCAGAAGCGGCACGCCGCTTGCCTTGGCGTCACGCCAACTATTCTGGTGGCCGGAGCCCTGCTATCTTAGGTCAGCTCGTCCGTGAAGACCTCCACGCTGAGAGGCTGTCTTGGCGCCAATTCGCTTGAAAAGTTCAATTCTTTCAACTTGAACGACGAGCAGTGAAGCAGCGGGCGGCGATCATCGAGCGGCAGGCGGCGGCAAATGGCAGTGCAAGTCGATGGGTGTGCGACTTTTTCGCTGGAAATGCTTGCCGCCGGCCGCTCGCCCCATCATCGCACGCCGTCTGCGACAGTCGCGTCATTACATTGACTTTGTGTGTAATCCCGCGTGGCGTCCGGTGGAAACACGGCTTAGCTTAAGATGCTCTAACCCGGCAGATTAATCGCTGCCTCTGAGGAGTTCCAGTTTAACCATGTTTCTGAAAGGCCAAGACAGTCCAGGCTGGAGTGAGATAACCAGTGTTCCAGTTGGACGCTACGGATGTTCAAATGTCCACCCAGTAGTCCCGTTGCTTTGGATCGTGGGTCCCAGATTATTTTTGGATGATTGAATGTTTTGAAGATTTTTGTCTTCTGATATTTCTTGATCGCTGGATTTCGTCCCCTTGGTTTGTGTTTCTTGGGGCACTGAGATGTCACCGTGGTTAATTCGTACTCACCACCACCGCCGCTGCCGGCTGATTGTGGACACAAGTGTCCCCCGCCGGCGCCGAACTCCTCCGCCGCCGCAGACGCAGGTTGAGCCGCCCGCTGCTCCAGCTCCTCCAGCGATGAAGGCCTGTCTGTGGACACAGCACATCGGTTGTAATCAGCTATACAGCTCAGGACAAAAACAACAAGAGTAAATTAAATTAAATACATTAAAATGGGGGTGGGGTACCAACAAAAACTAATGAATAAAATATAGTCCAACATCTTCATATGTAAGTACACAAAAAGAAAATAAAAGAAAATGAGGTAAAGACCATATATATGAGTATCTTTAGGTGTAATCCTTGGAGGACCTCGAACTCGCAACTTATTTGGAACAGGAAGGATCTTTCTCCAATCTGACTGAATCTGTCCTTTCAACAGAGGACATCCGAGACCTGGAGGTAAATATTCCAGGACAGGATTCCAGATTCTAAGATTCTTTCACAGAGCGTAGCGCTGAATGTTTCTCGATACGTACTGTTGCTGTAGCTGGAGGGCGATGGACCCGTTTTCAGAGGATGCATCTGCAAAGCAGCAGCTTGTCCAGCAATTCATACTGAATAGTCGGAAGTGCTCGTTCAACAAACCTGGACTTTTTCTTATTACTGTCTTAAAGATCCGGCCCAGTTCCTGAGCTATGCTATTCAAAAATTTAGAAATCTTCTCACAATCGCAAAAGTATTGAAAATGAGTCCCAAGTTCAGTTCCGCACTTTCCACAAATGAGAGAAAAGGTTTGAGACATGTTCTGGAGGGCAGCCTCTGTGGTACTTCCTACTGGATCTCCGCTCGTCTGCTGGAACTGGAGGTCGAGTCGTCTGCAGGATGTTCTTACTTATCGAGGGCAACCTCCCATTTTCTAGAGAATGTACTTATGTCAGAGTCATTTCTGTTCCTTCCTCAGCATGTTCTTTCCAGGAAGTGTCTCCATCTCCTGTCTGTCTCCATGTGTCCGTCGTCCTCTTCAGGGATGGACAGTCTGTATGAGCGAGCTCAGTGCATCAGGAAGATCCTGCTGGGCGTCCCCAGAGCTACGCTGGTGGTGATGCGCTACCTGTTCGCCTTCCTCAACCAGTGAGTAGCCTCCTCCCTTCTCCACCCAGAGCCCTCCACCCTCCACCCAGAGCCCTCCACCCTCCACCCAGAGCCCTCCACCCAGAGCCCTCCACCCAGAGCCCTCCACCCTCCACCCAGAGCCCTCCACCCAGAGCCCTCCACCCTCCACCCAGAGCCCTCCACCCAGAGCCCTCCACCCCCCACCCAGAGCCCTCCACCCAGAGCCCTCCACCCTCCACCCAGAGCCCTCCACCCAGAGCCCTCCACCCTCCACCCAGAGCCCTCCACCCAGAGCCCTCCACCCTCCACCCAGAGCCCTCCACCCAGAGCCCTCCACCCTCCACCCTCCCTCCACCCAGAGCCCTCCACCCTCCACCCTCCCTCCACCCCCCGCCCTCGGCCCTCCCTCCAGCCTCTGGTTCTGAGGCGGAGTGCTGCTGGAGGTCGTGCCCCTCTGGTGGAAGCAGTGTTCAGTAACTCAGCTCTGCCCCTGGAATCAGTGGAAGTCTAGAGAGTTCTGATGAACCCAGACCCAGACTGTTCATCTGTTTTAGCTGTGGACCAGTGACGGATGCAGCCGCTCAGGCCAGAGCAGACGTCAGGCTTTACCTGAAAACAAAGCACCAAGAGCGCTTTGCTCAGAATTTTACACTGCTTACAATTCTGAAACTGTTAACATCCAAAACATCTGGAAATGAGAGCTTGAGAAATGACTTAAGTGCATTTCATTAGCAGTAAATAATGTCACGGAGATTTGTTTTAACAATTCATCTGTCAAACTGAACATGTGCAGTAAGTAGTGAGGTCTTTATGCCTTCTCATCAACAACATTTTATATTTCACAGTACATGTAAACTGGGTTGGTCTGTTTTGGATATTTTTAGTAGATTTGGGACATGGTGTGGACTGGTTTGGTCTGGTTTAGGACATGTTTTGGACTGGTTTAAGACATGGTTTTGGACTGGTTTGGGACATGGTTTTGGAATAGTTGGGACATGGTTTTATACTTGTTTGTTTATTCATTTATTTATGTATTTATTTGATAGGGACAGTGCGCATTAATAAACGTCTGCATTGCCAGACAATAACAGGCGTAAATATGCCGGATTATAGCCACAAGGCTAATTTACATCCGTAGTCCCTCGGCAGATACAAGAAGAAAAGAACACAATTAGTACAAAGGAAAACATTTTAAAAATAGAATCAGTGATTACAAGACTGGTTTGCTTTAAGCCACACTTTGAGCTGAGCTCTGAACAGAGGAAAAGTGGAGCGTTCCCTGACAGTGAGGGGGAGACTGTTCCAGATCTTACTGGCCTTCACAGACAGAGCATTTTGTTCAAAAGCAGTTCTTCTGAATGGCAGCTCACAGTCGCCCCTAGAGGTGGAGCGTGTCCTTGCACCAGTCTTTATTTTAAAATAGTCCAACAGTGGAGGGGGTGCCGGTCCATGAAACACTTTATACACAAAACATGCTGATTTGAAATGCTTAAAATTCTCTAAACTCAGGAAGTTGTGCTTTTGTAAAACATCACAGATATGGTGGGATCTGGCATTTTTTCAAAAACGTGTAACGAATTTTTGTAAGGAGATTCTATAGATTTTGAAGTACCCACACTCTGACCAGCATGTGACAGAGTATTCGATGTGGGACAAAATCATTGAATGTAAGAAAATGTTTGCGGCCATAGTTTTGGAATAGTTTGAGACATGGTTTTGGACTGGTTTTAAAGTTGTTTTGGACTGGTTTGGGATGTGTTTTGGTCTGGTTTAAGACATGGGTTTGGGACATGTTTTGGTGTGCATTGAGGAATGGTTTTGGATTGTTTGGGACATGGTTTTGGATCGTTTGGGACATGGTTTTGGATCGTTTGGGACATGGTTTTGGACTGGTTTAAGACGTGGGTTTGGAACATGCTTTGGTCTGCATTGGGGAATGGTTTTGGATTGTCTGGGACATGGTTTTGGATTGTTTGGGACATGGTTTTGGATCGTTTGGGACATGGTTTTGGACTGGTTTTAAAGTTGTTTTGGACTGGTTTGGGACGTGTTTTGGTCTGGTTTAAGACATGGGTTTGGGACATGTTTTGGTGTGCATTGAGGAATGGTTTTGGATTGTTTGGGACATGGTTTTGGATCGTTTGGGACATGGTTTTGGACTGGTTTAGAACATGTTTTGGACTGGTTTAAGACGTGGGTTTGGAACATGCTTTGGTCTGCATTGGGGAATGGTTTTGGATAGTTTGGGACATGGTTTTGGATTGTTTGGGACATGGTTTTGAATATGGTTTGGATATTCTTAAGATTAGCTGAGGACATTTTGTCTCCTGTCTCCCAGTCTCTCCCAGTACAGCGATGAGAACATGATGGACGCTGGAAATCTAGCCATCGTGTTTGGACCGACACTCCTGCCGACCCCCGACACGCTGGACCAGGTGGCCTGTCAGGCACACGTCAACGAGGTGGTGAAAACAGTCATCCTGAACCACGACAACATCTTCCCCGACTCCAAGGAGCTGCCGGGCCCGGTCTATGAGAAGTGCATGACGGGAGACCAGTACTGGTGAGACCCTGTGTGAGGGGGTTCCTTCTGAGACGTGTCTACGTTGACTGTTCAGTAAAATGGTGTTTATTTCGCTGCTCATGAAATACCTGTCATTACAGAAATATTTGCATGTTGGAAAAAATGGAACAGAAGTATCCACAGAGGAAATTGAGGTTTTGATCTTTCTTGAACTCTTCCAGCTCCCTCCAAAGAAAACAAAGAAAGAACAATGTGTGACAACTCCAGATTGGGTTCTTGGTCTGGCTGGAGCTCTGTTTGGCGCTCCTTCCTCACGCCAGAGACAGCCAGGTGTCCAGTCAGACCAGCCCTCTCAGTTCCTGCATTTGCACCATTGACTTTCTGACCCTCTGACTGCCTCACTCTGATTTCAAGTCTGTCTCTCTATTGCTCTAACTTTCCACTAAAGACTCATCTCAACCAGTCAAAATGGCTTCCTTGCATTTGATAAGCCCCTCCTGTTGGGTGTGACTATCAAATATAATACATTCAAAATAGGCACATTTGTGGCCACTAATTTAACCAAAACAATCATATTAAACAGCAGTATATGAAATAAAATAAAATAAAAACCCGCCCCAGTTCAAAATACCCTTAAATTGACAGAAATACACATAATAGGTTCATTCATTCATTCAAGTGCATCTGGTGGGGGGGCTTTTTCCCTCCCAGTGCCCCTGTGAGGCTGTGGAGCAGCGCCTCTGTTTGGCCTCATGAATGTCTGAGTGCATGAGGAAGCAGCATGGCCTCTGAGTGTGTGTTCTCTGTTGAAAGTGGAGATGAAGGAGTGGACCTGTCCAATGAGAACACTCCTTTGCTTCAGGGAGAACCATGAGGAGGTTCTGTGAGGGGTGTAGAGAACCAGGAAGTAGGGAAGTGTTTGGCATGTGATGTTTAGCATGTGTGTGTGTGTGTGTGTACACGTGTGTGCTGTTCATAGTCAGTGACGGAGCCGGCTCCATCACGCCGTGTCCTGATGTGGACAAACCCCATGCTCACCTCCACGTCTTCTCCTTCTTTGTCTCCTCATCCTCCTTCATCTCCTTGTCCTGCTCATCCTCCACCTCCTGCTCTTCATCCTGCTCCCTTTCTTGCTCCTCCTTTTACAGCGAGAGTCCGTTCAGCGAGCCAGGAGCCTTGGAGGAGACTGAGCCTGATGGTGGCACTGAGACCCAGACCAGCGATGAGGGTACACATGACCTTTGACCTTCACACCACCACCCACATGTTCCCATCTTGACTCACTCTCCAGCTGTCACTCTCTCCCTCCTGGTGGAGAGGGGTTGTCATGGCAACTGCAGCCATGGAGACAAAATCGTCACCACCACCATCTTCCTCCTCTCTCTCTTCTATCTGAATTCATAGAATTGTCCTTTCTTGAAATGCTGGTCTCCGATTGGTTGAACCGAGGGCAGAACAAAAGCCTTCAGAGACAGCCGACTGACAGGTTGCCTCCCCCCCCCTCCCCCTCCCCCACCACCTCCTTCCCCAGACGGTGAAGCTGTGGAGGCAGTGGCAAGGTTTGACTACGTGGGCCGATCGGGTCGCGAGCTGTCCTTCCAGAAAGGGGCATCGCTGCAGCTCTTCCAGCGGGCCTCACATGACTGGTGGGAGGGCCGGCTGAACGGCAGCCGCGGCTTGGTGCCTCATCAGTACATCGTGGTGAAGGACAGGCGAGTGAACAGCCCCAGATGGTTTGTACACTTCACACCTCCAGTCTGGCTCCCCTCTTAGTGATCATCACCTGTTGCTTCTCCGATCATCTTAAAAACATCCTAATGAGTAATGTCTAAAAATGTTTTTTCTGTTGAACGTGATTGGGAATCATTCTTGACGGTCATATTTTAATTTATATTGAGTTCTTATCTAATTCCATAATTTTTACCTCCACCAGGAGGTTATGTAATCATGTCGGTTGTCACCTGTTTTATAAGTAATATTCCAGTGTTTTTTGATGGTTACTGTCCAATTTTCAGTTTTTATAGTAAATAACATGTGATGTTTACAGTAGAGAGCGGGGTGTTTACAGTAGAGAGCGAGTTTTTCTACAGTGGAGACCAGGGTGTTTACAGTGGAGAGCGGGGTGTTTACATTAAAGTGTTTACAGTGGAGAGTGGGGTGTTTACAGTAGAGTGTTCACAGTGGAGAGTGGGGTGTTTACATTAAAGTGTTTACAGTGGAGAGCGGGGTGTTTACAGTAGAGTGTTCACAGTGGAGAGTGGGGTGTTTACAGTAGAGTGTTCACAGTGGAGAGTGGGGTGTCTACATTAAAGTGTTTACAGTGGAGAGCGGGGTGTTTACAGTAGAGTGTTCACAGTGGAGAGTGGGGTGTTTACAGTAGAGTGTTCACAGTGGAGAGTGGGGTGTTTGCAGTGGAGAGCGGGGTGTTTACAGTAGAGTGTTCACAGTGGAGAGTGGGGTGTTTACAGTAGAGTGTTCACAGTGGAGAGTGGGGTGTTTGCAGTGGAGAGTGGGGTGTTTACAGTAGAGTGTTCACAGTGGAGAGCGGGGTGTTTACAGTAGAGTGTTCACACTGGAGAGTGGGGTGTTTGCAGTGGAGAGCGGGGTGTTTACAGTAGAGTGGGGTGTTTACAGTAGAGTGTTCACAGTGGAGAGTGGGGTGTTTGCAGTGGAGTGTTCACAGTGGAGAGTGGGGTGTTTACATTAAAGTGTTTACAGTGGAGAGCGGGGTGTTTACAGTAGAGTGTTCACAGTGGAGAGTGGGGTGTTTGCAGTGGAGAGCGGGGTGTTTACAGTAGAGTGTTCACAGTGGAGAGTGGGGTGTTTACAGTAGAGTGTTCACAGTGGAGAGTGGGGTGTTTGCAGTGGAGAGTGGGGTGTTTACAGTAGAGTGTTCACAGTGGAGAGCGGGGTGTTTACAGTAGAGTGTTCACACTGGAGAGTGGGGTGTTTGCAGTGGAGAGCGGGGTGTTTACAGTAGAGTGGGGTGTTTACAGTAGAGTGTTCACAGTGGAGAGTGGGGTGTTTACAGTAGAGTGTTCACAGTGGAGAGTGGGGTGTTTGCAGTGGAGAGCGGGGTGTTTACAGTAGAGTGTTCACAGTGGAGAGTGGGGTGTTTGCAGTGGAGAGTGGGGTGTTTACAGTAGAGTGTTCACAGTGGAGAGCGGGGTGTTTACAGTAGAGTGTTCACACTGGAGAGTGGGGTGTTTGCAGTGGAGAGCGGGGTGTTTACAGTAGAGTGGGGTGTTTACAGTAGAGTGTTCACAGTGGAGAGTGGGGTGTTTGCAGTGGAGAGCGGGGTGTTTACAGTAGAGTGTTCACAGTGGAGAGTGGGGTGTTTACAGTAGAGTGTTCACAGTGGAGAGCGGGGTGTTTACAGTAGAGTGTTCACAGTGGAGAGTGGGGTGTTTACAGTAGAGTGTTCACAGTGGAGTGCGGGGTGTTTACAGTAGAGTGTTCACAGTGGAGAGTGGGGTGTTTACAGTGGAGAGTGGGGTGTTTACAGTAGACAGCGGGGTGTTTACAGTAGAGTGTTTACAGTGGAGTGCGGGGTGTTTACAGTGGAGAGTGGGGTGTTTACAGTAGAGTGTCTACAGTGGAGAGTGGGGTGTTTACAGTAGAGTGTCTACAGTGGAGAGTGGGGTGTTTACAGTACAGTGTTTACAGTGGAGTGCGGGGTGTTTACAGTGGAGAGTGGGGTGTTTACAGTAGAGTGTTCACAGTGGAGAGTGGGGTGTTTACAGTAGAGTGTTCACAGTGGAGAGCGGGGTGTTTACAGTAGAGTGTTCACAGTGGAGAGTGGGGTGTTTACAGTAGTGTTCACAGTGGAGTGCGGGGTGTTTACAGTAGAGTGTTCACAGTGGAGAGCGGGGTGTTTACAGTAGAGTGTTCACAGTGGAGAGTGGGGTGTTTACAGTAGACAGCGGGGTGTTTACAGTAGAGTGTTTACAGTGGAGTGCGGGGTGTTTACAGTGGAGAGTGGGGTGTTTACAGTAGAGTGTCTACAGTGGAGAGTGGGGTGTTTACAGTAGAGTGTCTACAGTGGAGAGTGGGGTGTTTACAGTACAGTGTTTACATTGGAAAGTGGGGTGTTTACAGTAGAGTGTTTATAGTGGACAGTGGGGTGTTTACAGGAGGGTGTTTATAGTGGACAGTGGGGTGTTTACAGTGGAGAGTACAGTGTTTACAGTAGAGTGTTTACAGTGGAGAGCGGGGCGTTTGCAGTGGAGAGTGGGTGTTTACAGTAGAGTTTTTACAGTGGAATGCGGGGTGTTTACAGTACAGTGTTTACAGTGGAGAGCAGGGTGTTTACAGTAGAGTGTCTACAGTGGAGAGCAGGGTGTTTACAGTAGAGTGTTTATAGTGGAGAGCAGGGTGTTTACAGTAGAGTGTCTACAGTAGAGAGTGGGGTGTTTACAGTGGAGTGGCTACAGTGGGGAGGAGGGTGTTTGCAGTGGAGAGTGGGGTGTTTACAGTAGAGTGTCTACAGTGGAGAGTGGGGTGTTTACAGTGGAGTGGCTACAGTGGGGAGGAGGGTGTTTGCAGTGGAGAGTGGGGTGTTTACAGTAGAGTGTCTACAGTAGAGAGTGGGGTGTTTACAGTGGAGTGGCTACAGTGGGGAGGAGGGTGTTTGCAGTGGAGAGTGGGGTGTTTACAGTAGAGTGTTCACAGTGGAGAGTGGGGTGTTTACAGTACAGTGTTTACAGTGGGGAGGAGGGTGTTTGCAGTGGAGAGTGGGGTGTTTACAGTAGAGTGTTCATAGTGGAGAGTGGGGTGTTTACAGTACAGTGTTTACAGTGGAGAGTGGGGTGTTTACAGTAGAGTGTCTACAGTGGAGAGTGTGGTGTTTACAGTAGAGTGTTTACTTTGGAAAGTGGGGTGTTTACAGTAGAGTGTTTATAGTGGACAGTGGGGTGTTTACAGGAGGGTGTTTATAGTGGACAGTGGGGTGTTTACAGTGGAGAGTACAGTGTTTACAGTAGAGTGTTTACAGTGGACAGCGGGGTGTTTACAGTGGAGAGCGGGGCGTTTGCAGTGGAGAGTGGGTGTTTACAGTAGAGTTTTTACAGTGGAATGCGGGGTGTTTGCAGTACAGTGTTTACAGTGGAGAGCAGGGTGTTTACAGTAGAGTGTCTACAGTAGAGAGTGGGGTGTTTACAGTAGAGTGTTTATAGTGGAGAGCAGGGTGTTTACAGTAGAGTGTCTACAGTAGAGAGTGGGGTGTTTACAGTGGAGTGGCTACAGTGGGGAGGAGGGTGTTTACAGTGGAGAGCAGGGTGTTTACAGTAGAGTGTTTATACTGGAGAGTGGGGTGTTTACAGTACAGTGTTTACAGTGGGGAGGAGGGTGTTTATAGTGGAGAGCAGGGTGTTTACAGTAGAGTGTTTACAGTGGGGAGGAGGGTGTTTATAGTGGAGAGCAGGGTGTTTACAGTAGAGTGTTCACAGTGGAGAGGAGGGTGTTTACAGTACAGTGTTTACAGTGGGGAGGAGGGTGTTTGCAGTGGAGAGTGGGGTGTTACAGTAGAGTGTTCACAGTGGAGAGGGGGGTGTTTACAGTAGAGTGTTTATAGTGGAGAGTGGGGTGTGTACAGTACAGTGTTTACAGTGGAGAGGAGGGTGTTTACAGTAGAGTGTTCACAGTGGAGAGTGGAGTGTTTATAGTAGAGTGTTTACAATGGAGACCTGGGTGTTTAAATTGGAGAGTACGAGGTATTTCAACTACATTCAGACATTTCTTGTTCTTGCTGTTGAACCTTGGTGCATTTGACTGCATGGCATTAGGATGCAGGAGGGTCAGCAGCTCTGTGGACTTGTTGATTGCTAAATTTATTAATTGGAGGAACTTTCTAAGCACACATACTGTGGAGTTATTGTTGGACGACTGGCGCTCTGCGGTGTGCCGAGGGTTCTGATGCTCAGTCTGTTGTGTTCAGGGCTGACGCCACGTCTGACACACTGAGCCAGAAGACCGATAGCGACGGAGGGAGCAGCAGCACCGATGACAGGCGCTCCCGCAGCGAGCTGAGCTCCCCCACCGACATCCGCCCGCCGGAGACCTACAACAGGTCTGTGATGTAAGACTCCGTCTCGATCAGGGCACCAGCGACTTGTCCTCCACCTTTTATAGCTCAGTGTGAAAACCATTTATCGCCCTGTCATCTCACCGCCAAGAATACCTGAAGAAGACCTCCTCAGTTGTCACAGCTTCCCCAAGACACACACACACACACACACACACACACAACACTATCAAAAATAACAAAAGCATACAATGTGATGCTATCCAAAATGACAACAAAACTAAACAATCTGAAAACACTCTCTAAAATAAAAGCAAAACGATGACAACTAATATATCCAAAAACAAGTACTTTTTTTCAAAATAACAACTAAACTGTCCAAAATGACAAAAAAAAACTGTCAGTCGCTGAAGCTATCTGCTGAAAAAAGTGAGAAGTTCAAAGGTCACTCCATGACCTTTACCTATTGGTTGACCCCTAACACTGGTTTTTGGTCACAACAATAGATTAATACATCTAAATTTGATTGATGTATTTGTCAATTTACCAGCCTGGTTACCAGATGGCAATTTCTTATATTCATATAAAAACATACAAAAAATGAAGAAATAAACCACTTAAGAAGAATCATATTTCTTAGAGGTGTTTTGACTATACCAGCACTCCCACCCCAAGTCCAGGTCCAAGACCCATTAGCCCCGCCCAACCATTAGGGCTGTGACTGTGTAACTTCAATTAAAGGAGCTGGTGGTTTATTGCTCGTATGTATTTATTAAGGAACTTCCTATTACTGTTTGATTTTTATTTTAACTTATATGGAATGTGCTCCAACTATAGGAGGATCACACTCGTCAGCCTCCCTGGAAAGTGTATTCCAGGGTCCTGGAGAGGAGGGCTTGACTGACAGTCGAACCTCTGATTCAGGAGGAACAGTGCGCTTTTCGTCCAGGTCACGGATGTATGGATGGAATGTGCATTTATATATAATCTATGAATAACTCTTATCCATCCATCCATCCATCCATGCATTTTCAATTGCTTATCTGGGACCGGGTCTCGGGGGCAGCAGTCTAAGCAGGGATGCCCAGACTTCCTTGACTATTCTTCCAGCTTCTCCTTGGGAATCCCAATTCGATCTCAGGCCAGTCGAGAGACATAGTCTCTCGGGCGTGTCCTGGGTCTTCCCCAGGGCCTCCTCCTAGTGGGACATGTCCAGAACTCCTCCCCAGCGAGGCATCCAGGAGGCACAAACAGATGCCTGAGCCTCCTCAGCTGCTCCTCTCAGTGTGAAGGAGCAGCAGCTCTACTCCTAGCTCCTCCCTGGTGGCTTAGCTCCTCCTCCTGGTGACATAGCTCCTCCCTGGTGGCTTAGCTCCTCCTCCTGGTGACATAGCTCCTCCCCCTGGTGGCATAGCTCCTCCCCCTGGTGACACAGCTCCTCCCCCTGGTGATGTAGCTCCTCCCCATGCGGACGTAGCTCCTCCCCTGGTGACTGAGCTCCTCCCCCTGGTGAAGTAGCTCCTCCCCTGGCAACATAGCTCCTCCCCCTGGTGACGTAGCTCCTCCCCTGGTGATGTAGCTCCTCCCCTGCTGACTAAGCTCCTCCCCTGCTGACTGAGCTCCTCCCCCTGGTGACGTAGCTCCTCCCCCTGCTGACTGAGCTCCTCCCCTGGTGAAGTAGCTCCTCCCCCTGCTGACTGAGCTCCTCCCCTAGTGACATGGCTCCTCCCCCTATCTTTAAGGCAGCGCCCAGCCACCCTACAGAGGAAGCTCATTTCAGCTGCTTGTATCAAGGATCTCTCAGTCATGACCCAAAGCTCATGACCATAGGTGAGGGTGGGAACGAAATTTGACCGTCAAATCGAGAGCTTCACCTTTGGACCCAGCTCCTTCTCCACCACAGTGGACTGATACGACAACTGCATCACTGCAGACGCTGCACCGATCCGGGGTAGGTCCGAGTTCTATGAAGCCAACAGGAACACATTGCTGTTGTTTTAGCTACCAAACTTGACCCCCTCAGAGCAAATCTTGTCCACCCACGGTGCCTTGAGACCAAGGAGCTGACCAATCACCTCAGACTTCAACTTGGGTGATGGATGAGTCCACCTCTGAGACCTGAGATCTGGGTCCACCTCTGAGACACCACCCTCTATTTTCTCCAGGAAGATGTGGGGACGGGATTGAGGAGGTCCTGAAAGTCTTCCTTCCACCGTCCTATAATGTCCCCAGTGGAGGACAGCGGCTCCCGTCCTCCACTGTAAACAGTGTTGGTGGAGACCTGCTGTCCCTACTGAGGCACCGGACGGTTTTCTAGAATGTCTTTGAGGCTGACCGGTAGTCCTCCTCCATGTCCTCTTGGACTCCTTCAGACCCAGTTCTTCCTCCACAGCCACTCGGGCTGAGGTTCTCTGGTTCTGCCGGTTCCTGTCAGCTGCTTCTGGACTCTACAGGACTCCTTCAGTCCTTACTTCCTGTCTGCACCACTGGGTTCGGGGTTTCTGCCACAACAGCACTGACACCTGGAGACAACAGCTCCGAGCAGCTGCTTGAAAACTGAGGTGGAGAACCTGGAGAACATGGTCCACTGGGACTCAATGGCCCTCATTTATCAAACGGTAGTACGACGGTACATGGGCGTATGCCCGTCGTACGGCCATATGAAAGACGGGTTTGGTATTTGTCAATATGAACGTGATCGTATGGAAAGATGAAATCTCTCCACAGGTCTGACATAGTGGAGCAGGTTTCATTAAGGTTGGATTTACGGTGCGGCTCAGAAAAACCTGGCAGAGCATGAAAATAATTAAGAAGCACATCTCAAACAGGCCATAAAGCAGAAGCAGCACAGATTCAGTACAGATTAAAAAGTAAAAGAATAAAAACTAAAATAATGCCCTTACAGAATATCTAATGCAACTAATCCCCTTGTGGGATTAATAAAGGATTTTTAACTCTCAATAACTCCGCTGGTCCATCCTGTCACGGAGAGGAGTGCAGTTTTAAAAGTGCGAAAAGACGAACACACTGCTGTAGAGCAGCTTCAGACCCAGCAGGGGGTGCTACTGTTTAGCCCTGAAAAGATGTGACTTTATTTTGGCCTGTGCAGATTTACACAATATTGCCCTGGCTGATAGTTTTGATTCGCCAGCACTACGAGAGGAGCTGATGTGGAAACCAGCATGCTGGACGGAGGAGACCGGACCTGAAGAACCACTACTGAGTAAATAAACTGCAATGTTTAAAAAATGATTTATTTAATCAGTGATGTGATGCCAGCAGCCTGTAAAACAACATGTTAGCTAAAGGGAGATTAAACACAGACAGTGGACATTTAGTCAAACATTTTATCAAGTCTTCTATAAATTGTCTTTCATTTAAGCAGCACCGGCAGCGGGGGGCACGCCCCGCCTTCGTGGACTGAGTCCTGGGTCCTGTTCGGTCCTGTGTCCTGCTCGGTCCGGGTCCAGTGCTGGGTGTATGTCTCGGTGAGACTGTCCCCGCTGTGGGGAGGAGACTGGGCCGCGGTGCCGCTGCTGTCTGACTCTGAGACATCGTTAAACAAAAGATTAACGATCTGAGCTGTATAACGAGAGTCAGCCTCATTATTTGTAATATCAGGGTTAAATTAACGGACCTAGAATCTGTTCAGACCTCAGCCGGTGTCCGTTCGTCCAGGAGACGCTGCTCATCGCCGCCATGATCGTCCTCCAGACAGTTTTTCTATTCTGCTTTAATTTCAGTTTTTATTCTTCCAAAGAGCTCCTCTTGATTTACCTCCACCTCAGACCTGAGAGGATTCATTTCCAGCTCAGAGAAATGTCTTTTTTTTTGTCAAAATCGCTCCTTTTCCATGTTTCACCTCAGTGGGCGGGGCTATTCTAATAATTTTCTAATATGCGGGTCGTCTTATAACCGGAAGCTTGGCGGTTCGATCCCCGCTCCCACAGGCGTAAAACTGTCATCGTGCCCTTGAGCAAGACACTTCACCCACCTTGCCTAGGTATGAAAGTAGTGTGAGAGTGAATGGTTGGTGGTGGTGGGAGGGGCCAATGGCGCAGATTGGCAGCCTCGCTTCCGTCAGTTTGCCCCAGGACAGCTGTGGCTACAGCAGCAGCTTACCACCATCCAGTATGGTGTGAACAGGTTGATGTGATATTGCAGTGTGAAGCGCTTTGGGCTCTGTCATGCGGGGTAAAAAGTGCTATACCAGTGTAGTCCATTTACCATTTACCATTTCAGGGCGTAAGATGTTAATGACGATCAAATTCAGCCGCTGTATTTATCAACACCCGATCATTCAGACGCTGAGATCGGCGAGGACCGGAAGTTTCAGTAACGGGGTGCGAGCCCCGTCGTACGACGAGCTCACCGCTCAAGGCCTCAGTATGCTTCCCCATTGCAGCGACGTCATTCCTACGCCGGCAGCCCTACGCCGCCACTGAACATATCTTGCTTCTGCGTCAAGGGAACGCCCTCCTCTGCAAATTTACCGCCAAGCCGCTAGCAGTCACAACAACAATGTTTTGTTTTTCCCTCCTTAACCAAACTATTGTTTGAGGGCCTATTTTTGTTAAAACCTACCTGTCCCCACCTAGTGTGTTTTGTAGTCGCCCCCATTTTTCAGTATTGTCTTCTTCCTGGAGAAGGGCTCCAGGTAAGACACCCCGGGGTCTACATTTCAGCACCTAGGAAAAATCCTGTCTATACACACTAGGTAAGCGTGGGCGGCTGCCACGATCTTCTGTAGCAGGCAGGTAAGGTAAGGTAAGGCTTGGTTAGTTAGTTAGGGCTTGTCACTGGTTAAGGTAGTTAGGGTCACAGGGTTGAGGTGTGGGGGAAGATTAGGGTTTTGTGTTTAGTGGCACCGCCCACAGGGCCCTTCTCCTACGTCCTCCTGCCCTCCATTAGCTCTCCCCATTTTTGCTTTTTGCCAGCTTTTTGTTTAAAGCCTGCTGGTTGAGTGCTGGCCTTATTTTTGTTGTACTTGTAAATTTGTTTGTAACACTGCTTCTGTTTAATTATATCCTTTGTTATATACATTCCCCTTTTCCCTTGGAAAAGGCCACCCAAGTTCTTTTGTGTTGTGTACCTTGTTTTGCCCGCTCACCATTTGAAGCCTAATTTACATCTGCCCAGTAGGCCTGTGCATAAGTGTTGCTTTTTCCCCCTCGCTCCTGGCTTGGCCAATTGTAACATCTTAAGGGGGGGGCGTAACACTGACCTAGGGTGTCCTGGTGCCAAGTGCACTTGTGGACCCCCCTGTCCTCGAATTCAGTTCAGTTCAATTTAGCTTATTTATAAAGTGCCAATTACAACACAGTCATTTCTAGACACACATCATCCAGGATAACCACGATACCCTGGCTCAATCCCTGACCTTCGTTTTGTGCAGCAGGCTTCTGGTCTGAAACTGGTCTGTTGTGATCCAGCCACAGGAGGAAACGGACCGAAGGCCTCTTCCGCCGCCCGCTCTGCCGCTCAGATGCCCACAGCAATGGAGGCGTGCTGGAGCGGAGCTCTCCGCCTGTGACGGGTCACTTCAGCCCCAGAGACCTGTTGCTGGGCCGCAGTCAGGGCCTGACCCCGCCCCTCGACAGCCCGGAACGCCGCCGCCGCTCCGCCGCCGCCGTCACCATGACGGTGAGCCGACACGACTCCCTGCGCCGCCTGGAGGACAAGTCCGTCCGACGCTCCAGCAGCGGGCAGCACGGATTCGGAGAACCGCACCGGTCCAGAGGTCTGGACCCCGACGGCCTGGCTCAGGTGAGTCACCTTCTCCCGAACCAGATGATGTCCCGGGCCCCGTCACCACATCCTCCTAGCTCTGAAGGCTTTCCTCTGAGCTCAGTGGATGTGACAGCTTCACAAATGGTGGGCCAGTTCATGGTGCCCCGTCCAGACTGTCCTCCTGTCCCCTGACTGATCCATGTCCCCCACTGCTCCTTGTTTACCCCCACTGCCCCTTGCCCCCCCCCCCCCCCCTGCAGGACCTGGAGGTGACGGTGACCCTGGGGGATCTGGGGGATCTGCGGATCCAGGGCTGCCGTCCAGCACCGGACGTGGTTCTGGACACCTTGGAGCAGGTGAAGAACGGCCCTGGCACCGCCTGCTCCTCTGAATCGCCGAGCCCCCACAGCACCCCCAGCACCCCGGGCACGCCGGGCACCCCGGGCACGCCGGGCACCCCGAGCCCCCTCAGCCCGCTGAGCCCCCTCAGCCCGCTGCCGGGACCCCCGCCGGGACCCCCGAGGCCCTCCAACCCGTCGCCGGATGCCCCGGGATCCTTCCAGCCCGTGGCGACGGCGGCCGCCCGTGGTGCCGGGACCCCGCTGAGGCCCCCGGCCCTCAGGCCCAAACCCTCGGTCCCACCGAAGAGCGGCACCCCCCCTCTGCCCTCGCCGCTCGACAAATCCTGCACCATGTGAGCCAAACTGGGCCGGAAGTGCGCCGAATCAGGCCGGCCCGGGCCAGAACTGGGCCAGACGAGGAGATCAGGGTAGTTTTTCTAACAAATGAGGGTAGAAAGAGTTGAAAGAGCAAAAGAGAATTCCCATGTACTATTAAAATCTAATATTAGACAGGAGCTGATATGATATGCCATGATATGTGTGTGTTGTCAGGTTGGTGTTTCTCTCGGTGTGTAGGAGTTTTCTTTCTCCATGTATCCAGCATTTATCAGAGGTGAGCAGCGCTGCTGCTGAGGAGGAGCCGTGAACATGTGGTTTCAGTGCCGTAAATGTTGGCTGTTCTGTGGTGACGACGGGCCTGGAAACCGTCCCTGGACCTGAAAAACTATTTGACACGTCGAGCGAACGTCTGCAGAGACGCCGGACTCTGACGACGGTCTCTTCATGAATGTTTCTCTATTTTAACGACTGTTCAGCCAACGAGTGAATGTTCAGCAGCGGGGGCCGCCCCCAACAGCCTTCTTCTTCTATTTCCTGTTCTTCTTCTGCTGTGTCTTCTTCTTCCTCCGTTTTCTCCTCCTCTTGGTGAATTTTTTAGAGCCCCCCCATCAGCTGGAGCTTCGAACAGGGTGTGATGTGGAGGCAGCTTGGATTTAGCGTTCCTTCTGTGTGTGTGTGTGTGTGTGTGTGTGTGTGTGTGTGTGTGTGTGTGTGTGTGTGTGGTTCAGGTGTTTGTATCATCCTGTGTGTGTGTGTGTGTGTGTGGTTTTTCATATCTTTGTTCCAATTCCACCTGTCCTCCGCCCCTGCAGGCCGGGTCTCGTTACAGGACAGTCGTCCAGATTGTGTCCAGTCGTCGGGTGTCTTCAAACGAGACGACGTCTGCCATTCCTGTGGAGTTGAGGGAGTGTTTTCTGGTGGCAGCCTCTGGGGATGTCAGAAAGGAGACCGTAGATCAGAAGCATGTTTGAAGGAGTGTGTGGAGTGAGAGAGGAGCCAATCAGCTCAGAGCCAGCTGACCACACCCCCTAACAGACCTCCCTGATTGGCTGACAGCTCCGACTCAGCTACTGCTTTTAAAAATCCCCTCAGCTGTAGAGACATGTATATATAACAGTGAAATATATTCAGAATATATATCGGTGAAATATAAAATATATAGACCCTGAAAACAGGTTTGGGTCTGCCGAGTCTGTCTGGGCTCCTCCCCCGCCCCCTGCCAGCAGATCCAACTCGCCACCAGATGATCGGTCCACAGCTCTGCTCCTCTCTTCATCCGAGTGTCCAAGACACGAGGTCAGAGGTCAGATGACACGACAGGAAAGTCGATCATCGACCTCCGACCTAGGGTGTCCCGATCACCCCCTTCCAGGTCTCTCTGTCGCTGCCCACATGGGCGTTGAAGTCCCCAGTAGAACCATGGAGTCCCCAGTAGAGCACCCCAGCACTGCAGCACCCCTCCCAGGGACTCAGAAGGTCAAATACTCTATTCTGCTGTTTGGTCCGTAGGCCCAGACAACAGTGAGGAACCTGTCCCCGACCTGAAGGACCAGGGACCCTCTAGTTCACCGGGCTGAACTCCAACACATGACGGCTGAGCTGTGGGGCTTCAAACAAACCTTCACCAGACCACCGCCTGTTAGGGGTTGGGTTCCAGAGTCCAGCTCCGCTGGAGGGGCTGGGTTCTAGTCCAGGTCCTCTGGGGGGCTGGGTTCCAGAGTCCCGGTCCTCTGGAGTCCAGGCTGTGTTGAGCTAAGCCCAACTCTGTCTATCTGGCAACTTACCCCCCTCAGTCTCTGTCCAGGTATGGGGTCCCCAGGCCCCCTGCTGGTCCTCACTGGACCCAGTTCCTGGGTTCCTCCGGGGTTGGTGAGTACTCCAGTGTTCCACTTGGGCCGAGCCTGGAGACTTTTTTTAATTTTGAGGTTTTTGTTTGGTTTCAGACATTGGATACGGTTAGATGTTGGTGATTTTACAGGAATTATTCTGGGATGGATTTTGACCTCGACGTTCTTCGTTGATCAGCTTTCGTTCCATGTTTCAATGCATTGCTTCAGTTTTCTTTGATCTGTTTTCTTCCTCATTTATTTCACACATTTAGGATATTATGTGTCTGACGTTCACCTTTTTGTTTCGGGCTTTGGAGAAGATCTGTGCCTTTTTTTGTTGGATGTTTTCAGTCGTTCTCTTGCTCCTTGTTGTTTTCGGTTCACGTTTCAGCTCAGTCTGGTGTCTTTGTTCGCTGTAGCAGTTTTGTGTCTTTGTGGGACAGTCAGGTTTTATTTTGGGAGATGATGTCCTCTGATTCAGCAGACTCCTGGGGGTCCAGATGTCCTGCTGACGTGTGTGTGTGTGTGTGTCTGTCAGAATAATGGTTTACTTGCTTGTTACACTGAAGTCACGAGTTAACCTTAAATTCACAATAAGCTAACAGGGTGGGGCTGTGGGTGGAGGCCCAGAAGGATGACAACAGACACACAAAAACTAAACAAAAAAACAAACACTTGAACAGCGCACTGAATGTGGCCTGAAGCCGTCTGAGAAGTGATTGAAATTAAATATGATGTGGTGTGCGTGTGTGTGTGTGTGTAAGTGCCTTTTTTTTTAACAAACAAAAAACAAACCTCGTTTTTTTGTGGGGAGAGTTGTGAATCCACTCACGCATGTCCTGAAGGAAGAGCAGCAGTGAAGTGTTTGGTAGATTTCCTGACTTGGCTGGAGCATTATCTCATTGTAAAGTTGCACTCTGACGTAGAGGATTGTGTACTTGGCATGTAGCATCATAACATTTTGGTGCATTTTAACTCAAAACGGGAGGTTTCCTTGAATGTGTTTGATGATAAAGGAAATGGTTTTTGTCTGTTAGTGTTGCTGTGTTTGAGAAACTCGAGCTTCCTGAAGACGAGCTCATATAGCCAAACGGATTGTATCAGTGTGTTGTATTTATAATACAAATAAACCCCAATAAAGTCATCAGAGACTTAACACTGAAGTTGTTGATTCACGGTGCCCTTCTTCACGAAGAAATATTTTGAGGTGTGTTTCCTGACACCTCAACTAACGCGTTTCAGTGCACATCCTGCAGAAATGAAGAATTTACTGACAGACACAATGTACTATTTGGATGTTAAAGTAACTAATTGGAAAACAACTATATTGCATTTGTGGTCATTTGAGCCACTTCAAGTGTGATGCATTGGGTGCCAGGCACACAGGCATTCAATGGAGGTGCGTTCACTGACCTTGACACTGGGAGGCCCTCTTGGATGTGAGGTACACACTGCTGGTGATGCATTCAGGGACATGTATGCTGACTGTGTTTCACCAGTAATGTGCTGTCGCTCAGTGATGCTTTCACTGACGAACACACTCAATCTGCATTTCTATTGTGTTCTGAAATGAATTGCTAAATTGTGCTTTATTGTTGCTGTATTAACTTTCACAATTTAATTCCACGGGATTCATTAATTCACACACACACATAAATACACGTCAGTGATGTTTTGTACAAACTGCAGCCCATTTCAATGAGTTCCAACATCCCCTGAATAACACGGGATGCATTCACTGACACTTTGCATTCATCAGCCTGTGAATGCCTCACTGTTACAGGAGTCCAAGAATGCATCAGCCATCCTATCTATCCAAGTATTTCTTCTTGGAATCATGAGAAGCAGCAGCCATTTGTCTCCAAACTTTATTGAAATTGATAAAGTACAACAGAAGTGAACACTGAAAAATAAAATCTGAACCTGTTAAAACCACATTAATACAGGCTGAAAGATTAAAATGAATGATTAAAATAAATTAATGGAAAGTTTAAATCTCTTTGGTCTGGAACTCGGTTTTGGGCTTGGAAGATAGACACCGTTTGGACCGCAGGACACAGTTTTCCAAACAAGTTGTTGCTGGGCTCGGCTCAAGCCTTGGAGCTTGGTGGTTCTGGGCCCGGCTCAGGCCTTGGAGCTTGGTGGTTCTGGGCCCGGCTCAAGCCTTGGAGCTTGGTGGTTCTGGGCTCGGCTCAGGCCTTGGAGCTTAGTGGTTCTGGGCCCGGCTCAGGCCTTGGAGCTTAGTGGTTCTGGGCCCGGCTCAGGCCTTGGAGCTTGGTGGTTCTGGGCCCGGCTCAAGCCTTGGAGCTTGGTGGTTCTGGGCTCGGCTCAGGCCTTGGAGCTTGGTGGTTCTGGGCCCGGCTCAGGCCTTGGAGCCCGGTTTGAGGGTGCTGAAAGGCTTGGAGTTGCGCAGCGAGCTGCAGGTCTCCTGCAGGAAGGCGACGATGTGCAGGTCCTTCTCAGACTTGCGCCCGTCGAAGATGACCACCAGAGTGAAGTGCGGCTCGGGCCGCGTCAGGTAGTAGGTGCTCTGGACTTTGTCGTCGTAGAAGTGCACCACCTTGTCCAGGGTGTTGAGCTCGGCGGCGCGGTCGCCCATCATCATGATGACGTTGGGCCAGTGTGTGAGGGGCCGCTCGCCCGTGGGCAGCGACACCACGGCGGGGAACTGCTCCACCCCTTTGGGCGCCTCGCGGTACGACTGCGGGTGGTGGTAGCCATGACCCTGGAAGCTGTCCAGGCCGCGGTTGTCGAATACCAGAGACACGTTGCTGGCGTCGTGCTTGCGGATGAAGCCGGAGATCTTGCCGTGGTAGTCCGGTGCGGCCCGGGCCGTGAGCGCCCTCATGTCCGCCGGCGTCGTCTGCCGACTCAGGGCCTCGTAGAAGTAGAAGCTGAACTTGGCAAGCAGCGCCGCCTGGAAGCGCTGCAGCCACAGGTAGAGGTGGGGCGGCTGCACGGCCTTCTGCGACTGACCGCCGAACAGGTGCTTGCGGGTTTCCTTCTGCCGCTGGAACAGCTGTCCCCACGCCGTCAGCTTGGTGTGGGCGCCGTGCAGGCTGAGCAGGGCGGGCAGGAAGTGCCACTCCGACACCTGAGCCTGGCCGCGCAGCAGCTGGGTCACCACCTCCACCTCCGTCTGGAAGCTCTCCTCCACCCGGCCCAGGATGGGGTGATGGAACCTGCAGTAGGAAGACTTTCAGTTCATGTTCATCTACCGCTCCCTACATGAAGGCAGGTTCTACCGGAAGGCCAGGGCACCGTTTGGATCCACTGGTGACCATGACATAGAACGACTGCCGACACGAGTTGCTGCTAATGCTAATGCTACTGGTTCAACTGCTGCTACTGATACAGCTACTAATGCTACAGCTACTACTACTTCTGCTACTGCTGCTGCTACTGTTGTTACAGCTACTACTGATGCTACAGCTACTGCTAATGGTTCAACTGCTGCTACAGCTACTAATGCTACAGCTGCTGCTAATGCTACTGCTAATGGTTCAACTGCTGCTACTGCTACAGCAACTACTACTGCTACTGTTGCTACAGCTACTACTAAAGCTACTGCTACTGCTGATACTGCTACAGCTACTACTAATGCTACAGGTACTACTGTTACAGCTGCTGCTACTGCCAATGGTTCAACTACTGCTACAGCTACTACTACTGCTGCTACAGCTGCTGCTGCTGTTGTTACAGCTACTACTAATGCTACAGCTGCTGCTAATGCTACTTCTACAGCTACTACTAATGCTAGAACATCTGGTACTACTGTTACAGCTACTGCTGCTACAGCTACTACTAATGCTACAGCTACTGCTAATGGTTCAACTGCTGCTACTGCTACTACTACTACTACTGCTGCTACTGCTACTACTAATGTTAGAACAGCTGCTGCTACTGCTACTATGCTGCTACAGCTACTACTAATGCTACAGCTACTGCTAATGGTTCAACTGCTGCTACTGCTACTACTACTACTACTGCTGCTACTGCTACTACTGTTAGAACAGCTGCTGCTACTGCTACTATGCTGCTACAGCTACTACTAATGCTACAGCTACTGCTACTGCTAATGGTTCAACTGCTGCTGCTGCTACTACTACTGCTACTACTAATGTTAGAACAGCTGCTGCTACTGCTACAGCTACTATTAATGGTTCAACTGCTGCTACAGCTACTACTAATGCTACTACCGCTACCGCTACTACTAATGTTAGAACAGCTGCTGCTACTGCTACTATGCTGCTACAGCTACTACTAATGCTACAGCTACAACTTATGCTAGAACATCTGCTACTACTGTTACAGCTGCTGCTGCTACAGCTACTATTAATGGTTCAACTGCTGCTACAGCTACTACTAATGCTACAGCTACTGCTACTGCTAATGGTTCAACTGCTGCTGCTGCTACTACTACCGCTACTACTAATGTTAGAACAGCTGCTGCTACTGCTACAGCTACTATTAATGGTTCAACTGCTGCTACAGCTACTACTAATGCTACTACCGCTACCGCTACTACTAATGTTAGAACAGCTGCTGCTACTGCTACAGCTACTATTAATGGTTCAACTGCTGCTACAGCTACTACTAATGCTACTACCGCTACCGCTACTACTAATGTTAGAACAGCTGCTGCTACTGCTACTATGCTGCTACAGCTACTACTAATGCTACAGCTACAACTTATGCTAGAACATCTGCTACTACTGTTACAGCTGCTGCTGCTACAGCTACTATTAATGGTTCAACTGCTGCTACAGCTACTACTAATGCTACTACCGCTACCGCTACTACTAATGTTAGAACTGCTGCTGCTACTGCTACCAGTGTTGTTTTCGTTAACGATGACGACAACGAAAATATTTCGTCAAAGTCCCTTTATTCCGTGACTAAAACGAGACGTGACGAGCTAAAAATATCTCTTTAAAGACGGAAATGTGACGAGACATATCTGGTGTTTTCATTGACGAGACGAGACGAGACGAAAACGTCAGTATTTTCACTTTCAAAATAAATTAAAACAAATGCGATTCTCCCAGCTTGTTCACGCAGATCAGCTGCTTTACTCTGAAAATATTAGCAATTCATGAGCTGCTTCCTGTTTGACCACGCCTGCACTGCATGCACCAGCGCACCGGCTCACTCAAGAGCATAGCAGCAACTTATTCGCCGGGGCTCGGCGGGAGGAAAAGACGCAGTGATTTATGGATGTACTTTGATCAGAATCCAGCAGAAAATAAAACAGAATGATTGTTAGTGGGAGACGGAGGATCTAATCCAACTGTTTGACTGCTTGTTCTTACTGTGAAACTGCAATAGGAGTCCACCATTGATTAGTGAAGTTTTTTTCCCCAAAAAAAATCAGGTGTTGTCTTATTTTGAAGAAATGTATTTTTGTATTTTTGACTTTTGTTTAATATTTGTATAGAGAAAATTCAGGTAAGGAATTCTTACAAAGTTTATCAAACTCATGTTTGTCATTTCAGTTTTGAAGACTTCCAAGTGTTTCATACCAACAAGTGTACCCAAGATATTAATTTAGTTTATCTTACTTGTTTTAATGGTAGTATTTTCCTAATAACCATCTTAATATTGGTTTTATCGTTCCTCCACATAATAACAGGCAGTTACTCTTACCAGTTCAAATCAGTAACATAGAAACATGACAGACCAGTTTTAATAAAAGGTCTCAGCCTTTATATCAGTATGGACATTATAAAAATAGCTTGAAAGTATCAGCAAAATCATATTTGTCCTCTCATTCCGTCTGGCAGAGCTCATATAAGCACTGCATTGAGGTTGTAAAGTATCAGAATAGTCCAGTTTATTATTTGATATTCAAAGGCATCAATGTGTTCTGTTGGTTTTGTGCCATTTAATTATTATTATTTTTTTTTTTTTGTTTACAGTTTCCTTTACCTTTTTTTCCTTTTAAGGCTTTCTTTATGACTAAAACTGGACTAAAACCCATTTGGTTTTTGTCGACTAAAACTACACTAAAACTATGAAGTGTCAAAATGACTAAAATGTGACTAAAACTAATAAGCATTTCGTCCAAAAGACTAAAACTAAATCAAAATAGGCTGCCAAGAACAACACTGACTGCTACTATGTTGCTACAGCTACTACTAATGCTCCAGCTACTAAAACTACTATCTGCTGTGGTAGTCAGTACATTTATGATGTTGCACTTCAGCATTGGGAGTTATATTTAGAGTATATTAAGAACAAAAACTTCTAACATTAATATGAATTAGTGGTGAGTAATTCCACACCTCCATCATCACAGGACACTTCATGTATCTTGTATCCGTCACTAAATGGCAGTGTGGTGATCTCCCCATTGTGTGGTGAATAAAATCTGATCTTGATGTTGCTCTGTGTGATGTTTTCCCTGGCTGTTGAGCAAACGCCCGTGGACATGAGGACGCTCAAACCGACACTCACTTGGAGCTGTACTTGCGCAGCACGGCCTCCAGCGTGGCGACCAGCTCGTCCGAGTTGACGCTCTTCTGGCCGCCCAGCGAGTGCATCTTCTCGTACAGGTCGGCCATCTCCGTGCGAGCCTGCGTGAAGTGGCAGAGCTGCTCGGACAGGTGCGACAGCAGGTCCTCCAGGTGGTGGTGGGAAGAGGAGGCGGCGGCGGCGGAGGAGAGGGTTTGCTGGCTGTGGCGGCCCATCGTCACCACCTTCCTCAGCTCGTTGAACAGAGACGTGTAGATGGTCCGGATGGAGTCCTTTCTGCTGAAGAAGGACTGGCCCCCTGCAGAGAGACCAGATCAGACTTGCTGAGCATCAGCTCCCTCTGCTGGTGGAATTAAGTCAATGACACTAGATTTCACACTCTCAGTATGTGGTTCCAGTCCGCCGCTCCCAAACTCTGGAAAGTGTCTGGCTGTTTGTGTTTCGCTCAAACCACAACGACTCGGCACTTGAAGCGAAAACCGCTCTGCCACCAGCAGGCGCAGGAGGTAGAGGTTTTCCAAAGATCAGCTGCAAACCTCGGTCTGCCCAGTTCCTGTCAATCTCATCCTGGTTCCTGCAGCTGCCGAGTCCTCCGGAGCAGAGGAAGCTCCGTCCGCTGGCAAGACCACTGGAAACGGCAGAACCAGCAGAACCAGACACAGCCCAGCAGAACCAGGAGGAGCCCAGCAGAATCAGGAGGAGCCCAGCAGAACCAGGAGGAGCTCAGCAGAACCAGGAAGAGCCCAGTAGAACCAGGAAGAGCCCAGCAGAACCAGGAAGAGCCCAGTAGAACCAGGAAGAGCCCAGCAGAACCAGACACAGCCCAGCAGAACCAGGAGGAGCCCAGCAGAACCAGGAGGAGCCCAGCAGAACCAGCAGGAGCCCAGCAGAACCAGCAGGAGCCCAGCAGAACCAGACACAGCCCAGCAGAACCAGACACAGCCCAGCAGAACCAGGAGGAGCCCAGCAGAACCAGGAAGAGCCCAGCAGAACCAGACACAGCCCAGCAGAACCAGGAGGAGCCCAGCAGAACCAGGAAGAGCCCAGCAGAACCAGACACAGCCCAGCAGAACCAGGAGGAGCCCAGCAGAACCAGCAGGAGCCCAGCAGAACCAGGAAGAGCCCAGCAGAACCAGACACAGCCCAGCAGAACCAGACACAGCCCAGCAGAACCAGGAGGAGCCCAGCAGAACCAGGAAGAGCCCAGCAGAACCAGACACAGCCCAGCAGAACCAGGAGGAGCCCAGCAGAACCAGGAGGAGCCCAGCAGAACCAGGAAGAGCCCAGCAGAACCAGACACAGCCCAGCAGAACCAGGAGGAGCCCAGCAGAACCAGCAGGAGCCCAGCAGAACCAGCAGGAGCCCAGCAGAACCAGCTACTGTTCTCTGACACTTCAGAGCATCCTCGGCAGACACGCTGACAGCGCTCCTGTGTCGGTGTTGAATCATTTCGCCACTGTAATGAATGGAGCATGGAGTGGACCGGAAACTATTTTGTCTGTTATCTGATGTCCGTGATCAGGTCCAGACTGGACCCTTTAACCCGGTCTGAAGGACCCTGTTGAACCCCTCCCTACCCGGCTCCTCACCTATCTTCTGTCCCAGGAATGTCATGTGATGGTAGGCCTTCTCGGCCGCAGCCAGGTGAGCCAGCGCGGCGAGCAGCGCCGCCCAGAGCGCCCCGGAGCTCCTGCTGCTGCCGTCCTTCTCCTTCTCCAGGTAGTCCTTGGCCCGGTCGAAAGAGAAGACTCCGAGCTGGGTGAAGAAGCTCTCCAGGATGGCTCTCTCGCGGGGCACGGGCCGCAGCTCCTCCTCGGTCATGGCTGCTGAATCTCCGGAGGCCAGTGGAGTGCTGGTAACGCCTTAAGAAGACATTAGAGCGCTATCTTCAAACTTAAATACTCGCATTTTTTCCAAACGGACGATAAAGTTTAACAAAATTTAAAAGAGGACTAGCAGCTACCAGCGCGGCGCCATGTTGGCAGGGCAGATGTAAACAGTACAGAAGGCACCGAGGGTCAAAATACTGGAAACGCGTTTGCGGTATGAACTGCACATGCGCAGAGCGTCGAGATGAGAAAAAAGTCCGATTATTTGATTATTGTTATTATGTTTTACTTTCGAAGATATAAAGTACGAAAATGCAGAACTGCCACAGTGAAGAAATATATTGTAGCGGCCATGGGGGCCGCTGGGGGTCGCTGCAGCAAGTGACTGTGCCCTGGCCAGCCGCAAGAGATTATGGGTGGAAATGTTTGGGCCGTTTTGGGTCTGTTGTGGGGTTTATTTGTATTCATTTATGTTCCCTTTATTATGACTTGTGTTAAGTAATTGTGTTCCTGTGTGCTGTTGCCACTTTCGTGTTGTTTTATGTTTATTATGTGTCGGACCGTGAGCCAAGGGGGTTGCAGAGTGAGTCAGATGGGGCCGGGAGCCGACATATGTTGGTCTTAAAGGGCACTTAAAGCTTTGTAAATCAGGTTTGGCTGGCCGTTTAATTAAAGGTACTGTAGGCAGGATTACCTTCGCAAAATGGTGATTTGACCCATCCAAGATGGCGATTTGAAACTCGGAGTCGTACCCACCTTGGGGTGCCGAGTGGGGCCGGCAGTGTCACGGCCGCCTGCCCCGGCAGGTTGATTCACCTGTGACCTTTTCACGGCGGGCCTGGGGTCAATGCCTTTTTTTCAAAGAATTTGTGCCGTAGGCAGGATTACCTTCGCAAGATGGCAATTTGACCCATCCAAGATTGCAATTTGAAACCCGTAGTTGGGTCGGCAATGTCACGGCTGCCTGCGCTGGCGGGTTGATTCACCTATGACCTTTTCACGGCGAGCCTGGGGTCAAAGCCTTTTTTTAAGAATTCCAGTAGAAACAGACGGTGTCCTCCGTGCATTTTTGATGATGTTATGTCCGATGAAGCAGGTAAATATGCAGGCCTGGACTTCCTCGTGTGCGTTCACGAGAAACAGAGCTTTAAAGCGGCGTCCCCTCGACCAATCAGGATAGAGCCTCAGGGGCTCTTCTGATTGGTCAAACATACCAGGAGCGGTCATGAATCCTTTTCAGCTCAGAACAGAGAAAGGAGAGGAGGGGGGGGGGCTGAGTTGTTGCGACAGCGCACGCTGGCACCTCGCCACTCCGAGTGGTGACGGGCGGTGCGGTGCTCACACGGAGCAGCGCAGAGCGGTGCTCACTCGGAACACGGAGCGTCGGGGCGCCCGGTGGGCCCGTGGGTTTTCATAACCCACCAACCCTACATAAATTACGCCTGTGAACTACGCTAAATGATCTAACCAACTCACTCTAATGCTAAAATGATGCTAATGCTAAAACAATGCTAATCTGATAATCGCTATGAGAAAGATGGCTCGCTCTGGTCCGACTCCAACTTGTGAGGGAGGCATCTGCTTATATAGGACTGTACTCGACGTACGATGGATGCAGCGGCGTGGGCGAAGCGTGCCATCATCCAGCCAATCACTAAACTCAAATGTAGTAAACACTGTTAAACCACTTGGGGCGGTAGTGAGACGGTTTTTGTCACAAAAATAGGATTTTAAACAAGTTTGCACTAAATTGTAAAAGTAATGTCAGAAATGAGTAGACAACAATATAAAACATGCATTTATACAGTTTATCAGCAAAAAAAAAGTGATTTGGGGATTAGTTGCTCTTTAAGGTCTGTGTGAGATGTTCTGGTGTTGTGCCGAGTTATGCATGCCTGCCAAGATCTGAATCTCCAGCTTAACAACAGTAAAGCTTATGTCCAGAGTTTTGAAAGAAAGAGAGTTTTTTTTTAATGTAACGTCTCAAGGTTCCGCCCTCCCTCTGCTTACCTGAGGGACCAAGCCACGTCCCTTTAATCCGGTTGTCAAGTCCTACGTCATTCGTGACGTTTCACCCATTTCCAGGTCCAAACTCTTTTGCGCGCTACATCGTTTACATCGGAAAACCATGGCGGAACCAGTCGTTCTATTTACCATCACTTCTTTTTTCGGCGATGCGTCAATTAGGGTGAAAAAAGGGCTGAATTCTTTTGACTCTAACAGAGTTATGAGTGTTTCTGTCCTCCCCGGAGGAATGATTAAGGGTAGCGTTCAAGCTTCAATGAAGAAGAGAGAATACAAAGTTGAGGTGAGTTAGGTATTAGCTGTTAGCTAGTAAGCCAGGTTTCTTGAATGAAGCTAAAATCTGTACATTCATAAACAGAAGCTGTCTATAAAAACTTATTTGAAGACAAAAGCAGTCAGTAAGGATTGATACCAAGCCTTCATATTATGAGTTTACTGGCTTAGGTGCAGGCTCGTAGGTTGTAGGTACTTTAATGACGGCCACGCGATGTAACTTCTAGGCTTTAGTTAAAGTAACAAACTTACGGCTAAAGAAGCCAGTGTGTTTCAACACCTTTTGAGTAAATGACATTACCATCTGTTCAGCGTAGTCTAGTCAGCTCTGATCTTTGTCAGGTGTCATTTACAAAAGTGTAAGTCACTGCTGTCTGTTCCCTTCTTAATTTAGAAAAATATTGAATATTATATTCCTGCTTTTTTTCCATCATTCGGAAAAATTTGCAAATTGAAACAACCCATATGCTTACCAGTGAATTTCCAAATTTAATACTTGTTTTTAGAGTTGTATAATTACTCATAAATCCAAAAGTTACCTATCCATGGGGTTAACATCTAATTCACTGTTCTGCTGCCCCTTGACTTGTTACAGAAATATAAATAAGATGATATTAACACAGCACAGAAAATCTCAAATAAGGTTGTTGGATGAGGGCAAATCTTTTGAGTGCAGGTGCATGTAGAGAATCAGCAGGTGAGGTACAGCAGTTGTGAGCGCCCAATTGGAAGGGACGAGTGCCATCATATGGCTGCTTTGCTGATCTGGGTGGAGAAGAATGTATCCCGGACAGATGTCGAGTGCAAATGGAGACGAGCAAAGACACCAAAAACGGACAACATCACCGACAAGAGAGTGTCTGAGATGGCTCCGTGCACAACACAAGGTTAGTTTTTAATCAAATCTGCTGCCATTTTTTTTCCTTTTTTTTGTGTGAATTGCACTTAATCTGTGCTACAAAAATCTTGTATTTTATGATAATTTCAAATATCATTACTTTAATGATTTCACAACTGTTGTTTCAGCTGGAATCAAAAGACCAGTCACACAGGAGGATAAGGATGGGCCATGGCGTCATTGGCAAAACTTGGCCGTTTTACAGGGATGGGTTGGATCCTCAGCCCTGAAAAGCCTCAGGTACAGCTTAACTGCTTTTCTTTTAACATCACAATCATACAATCCAAAATCATGCAACAATAAACATTGGTAATATTCAGTGTCAGAATTTTTCAGTATACCTATGCGAACATTTCCATCATTTCCCCGACTCTTCATTAGGGAGTCAAACTGGCGATATCGTTAAACAGCAGTCTGACATTGTGTGTGCATCTTTTTTTTACAGACTCTCCCTGTCAAAGCTTTTGCTGGACTGGCTGCCTCCCCAGAGTCTGACCAGGCAGAGGATACGGTCAGCTATGCGCTGGGCTCACTTGCTGTTTCTGAACAGGAGAAACAGCAGACTGACAGAGCCACGGCTGGACAGACAAAGAATCCATTCTGGTAAGAGAGTGACCAAGGCGATTCACAACAGGTTAATTGGAAAAAAGGTTTATTTTGACTTGGAAGTGATGGAAAAAAAATATGACAGGGTCTTATTTTGACTTCTTTTTACAGGTCAGCCTATCGCAAGAACCGCATCACAGCCAGCAAGTTGGGTGCAGTCTTGGCAGCAGTCAGGCGGAAGTCAGTCCCTCCTTCCCTGTTTAAAACCCTGCTTGGCCAGTATAACTCGAATGAAGGGTCTAAAGTGAGTACTAAGTTGTTTTTAAAAAAAATGAATCGAAATTTTCTGTGCATTTTATAAGGTAAAGTACAGTAAATTTTGTCTGGTGTCTGCCTGTTGGGGGACGGCAGGTGGAACTTAACTTAAGACTACAATGGGGTATTTTCACAGCTTCACTACTTCCTGAAAATAACTGTGCACATTCATTTCCTGTCTTGCATTATTGGCCAAACTGATTAATCCAGGTGTGTCTGGTTTAGACTGCTGCAACAAGACCAGCCAGAAGACCTGCATCGTGTCTGCGCAGCCTGAGCGTCTGACGTCACTCCGGTGAGTGTTTTCCGTGTTGGTGAAGCTTGCTGAAGCCTGCGAGCGACTGAAGTGCTTGCTGTCTCTCTCTTGCTATTACTGTTAATTCACGAAGCAATCAAAAATCGGGGTTATTTACGCCCCCGGGGTTACTTCGCCCCCGATTGACCAAGCGATCTCTCGTGAATTACATTTCTTCTCCGCCGTTAGCGCCACCGGCGTGCTGACTAGCTTAGCGTGCTAACTAGCTTGGTCCGCCGGGACCGCTATGGCGTCCTCCCCTCTGTCTTCTTTTCTTTCCTGCTCAGTGTGCCGTATGTTGAGTCAGAACCCTGCCTCCCTTGACGATAGGGGTATTTGCGTAAAGTGCAGTGTATTGACAGCGCTGGAGGCCAGGGTAACCGAGTTAGAGGAGCGGCTGCGCAGATGTGAGGGGCAGGGCAGCGCTAGCTATAGCGAGGTAGCGGCAGGGCTCGCAGCCCGTTCCCGCAGTGAGAGGAGTGTTAGCAAGCCTAGCCCCGCAGCGTGTCCCGAGCAGCCGGGACAAGACCAGGACCGGTTTGTGACAGTCCGGAGGAAGGCTAGTGCTAAGCACCGCCACGTAGCACTCCAAGAACCGCTTCACGTCTGCAATAGGTTCTCTCCCCTCAGCGACGACACGCCGGCTGAACTGGACACGCTGGTGATTGGCAGCTCTATAGTTAGAGACGTGAAGCTGCCAGCGGTGAAGGTTAGGTGTTACCCGGGGGCCAGAGTGGGGGACATCGAGGGGAACCTTAGGCTTTTAAAACAGGAAGGTAGGAGATTCCGTCGAGTCGTGATTCACGCAGGCGGTAATGATGCCCGGCGGAGACAATCAGAGGTGCTCAAATTACAAGTAGCCTCGGTGTGTGAATTGGCTAAGTCGATGTCTGATGCCGTAATATTCTCTGGTCCCCTGCCCAATTTGGTCAATGATGAAATGTATAGCCGACTTTCATCATTCAATCGCTGGTTGTCTAGATGGAGTGAGGAAAACGGAGTTATTTTTCTAAACAACTGGCGCACCTTCTGGGGAAAGCCTGGGCTCATCCGCAGGGACGGCATCCACCCAACTTTGGATGGTGCAGCCCTTTTAGCTCACAATATGGCTGATCGGCTTCGAACTCTAAATTGACAATCCAGCTATGAGCCCCGGGCGCAGAGCAGTCGTGTAGAACACTCCTCTGTTGATCTTGTTGATCTCGTCACTAATCCTGCTCCCGGATTTTTACAAGTCAAGCATGGAGGTTTACCGAGGCTAACAGAGACTGAGTCTGTCCAAAGTGCTCAAAGCATTAAAAAACAGTCAATGGGTAAAAAGCTTAACATCTGTACAAGACAAAATAACTTTTCCAGTAGGAAATGCATAAAATGTGGTCTACTAAACATTAGAGCAATCTCCACTAAATCTCTGTTAGTTAATGACCTTATTGGTGACAATAACATTGATCTCCTTGCTCTAACAGAAACTTGGCTCCAGCAAGATGATTATGTGAGGCTCAATGAATGTACCCCTCCAACCTATGTTAATTTCCAAACAGCTAGATCAACAGGTCGAGGTGGAGGTGTGGCAGTGATTTCCCACTCCAGTCTTCTTCTTAAACCCAAAACTAATGTTAAATTCAACTCTTTTGAAAGCTTAATACTAACGCTTACTTGTCCAAATTGGAAGAATCAAAAAGCTGTGCTATTAATTATTGTGTATCGACCTCCTGGTCCTTACTCTGACTTTTTAACTGAGTTCTCAGAGTTTTTAAGCAATATAGTATTGACTCATAACAAGATCCTTATAATAGGTGACTTTAACATCCATGTGGATGATTCTGGTGATAGTTTGAGTAATGCGTTTATTGCAGTATTAGATAGTATCGGTTTCACTCAAAATGTTGATGAATCCACTCATAGTCACAAGCACACCCTGGATCTGGTCTTAACATATGGGATAGAAGTCAGTGACCTAAATGTTCTCCCTCAGAACCCCATACTCTCAGACCATTTTTTAATTACTTTTCAGGTTTTGATTGAAGACTACTGTGCTCAAAAAGATAAAATTCAGCTGATACGGACATTATCTGAAAAATCTGTGGCTCGGTACAAAGAATTGATCCAGCCTGCATTTGCTGCATTATCTTGTGAACTCACAGAAATGAGCTTATTGACCAGTGGTGATAATAGTGATCAGTTTGTTGACAGTGCTATGCACTCACTAAAATCTGCCCTTGACGTAGTGGCCCCGTTGCAGCTGAAAACCAATCGACCCAGGCGCGTTGCTCCATGGTTTAATTCTGAAACCCGTGTTCTCAAACAAAAAACTCGGCAATTAGAAAGACTGTGGCGTAAATCTAAATCAGAACAATCTCTGAAGGCCTGGAAATGTAGCTTGCTAAGCTATAAACAAATTCTTTTTAAAGCCAAGACATTATATTACTCTCGTTTAATAGAAATAAACAAAAATAACCCTCGGTTTCAATTCAACACTGTAGCCAGACTGACAACCAGTCATACTGTAGTGGAACCAGTAATCCCAGAATCTTTAAACTGCCATGACTTTCTTAAATTCTTTAATGATAAAATCATAACCATTAGAGGTAAAATCAGTGAAGCGCTTTCCTCAGATCAAGCTCAGGGAATCCAGCCACTGCCTCCACCTGAAATACCTGAAATACTAGATAGTTTCTCATTAGTAAATGGGGCTGAGATTACTTCAATTGTAATGTCTTCTAAAACCTCAACCTGTCTCCTAGATCCAATTCCAACTAAGCTTTTCAAAGATATCCTTCCAGTTATCTTAAATACGATCATAACTATAATAAATACCTCTCTAGAAAATGGCTATGTGCCACAGTCATTTAAATTCGCAGTAATCAAACCACTGCTGAAAAAACCTAATCTCGATCCTGATATTCTAGCTAACTACAGACCGATATCAAATCTGCCTTTTATTTCAAAAGTCCTGGAAAAAGTTGTGGTTAAACAGCTTTACCGCCACCTACAGGACAATAGTTTATTTGAGAAATTTCAGTCAGGATATAGAGCTTATCACAGCACTGAGACTGCGTTAGTTAAAGTCACTAATGACTTGCTATTGGCGGCTGACGCAGGTCTAGTCTCAATCCTGGTTCTCCTAGACCTCAGTGCAGCTTTTGATACAATCGACCACAATATTCTCCTGCAGAGGTTAGAATGTGAGGTTGGCATCAGAGGAAAAGCCCTCTGCTGGTTCAAATCCTATTTATCTAATAGGTACCAATTTGTTCACGTTAACCAACAGTCCTCACCGTGCTCCCAGGTCAGTTATGGGGTTCCTCAAGGGTCCGTGCTCGGGCCAATTTTATTTCTGTTATATATGCTTCCTTTAGGGAACATAATTAGAAGTCACGATATCAATTTTCATTGCTATGCAGATGACACACAACTGTATTTATCTATGAAACCTGATCAAACTAATCAAATAGACAGACTCAGTGACTGTATCAGAGAAATTAAATCCTGGATGACTACGAACTATCTCCGTCTGAATCCTGGCAAAACAGAGGTCATTATACTAGGCCCCCATAAACTGAGAGAGTGTCTATCCAAACAGATTATTACCTTAGATAACGTCAGTGTATCCTCCTCCTCTACTGTCAGGAACCTCGGGGTCTTATTTGATCAGGATATCTCACTTAAAGCACACATCAACCTGGCTTGTAAAACAGCATATTTCCACTTGCGCAACATAGCTAAAATAAGAAACATTCTACCTAGAAGCGATGCAGAAAAACTCATCCATGCATTTGTTTCTGCGAGATTGGACTACTGCAACTCCCTTCTCGCAGCCTGCCCAAAAAGTGTATTAAAAAACTTTCAGTTGGTTCAAAATGCAGCCGCCAGATTATTAACTGGAACTAGAAGACGTGAACACATTACTCCCGTTCTAAAATCTCTTCACTGGCTTCCAGTCGAGTTTAGAGTTAGATTTAAAATCCTTCTCCTCACTTACAAAATCCTAAATGGGATGGCTCCAACCTATCTCCAAGATGCTTTAACGCCTTATCAACCAATCAGAGCACTTCGCTCTCAAAATGCAGGGTTACTGGTGACTCCTAGAGTCTCTAAATGGACACTAGGTGGAAGAGCCTTTAGCTATCAGGCACCATTTTTATGGAACCAGCTTCCAAGTGGTGTCAAAGAGGCAGACACAGTCTCCACATTTAAGGTTAGGCTCAAGACGTTTCTCTTCGATGCAGCCTATGATCAGGTCAGCTAGGGATTCTAAACTAAACTAAACTAAACTAAACTAAAACAAACCAAACCAAACTAAAGTAAACCAAACTAAACTAAACTAAACTAAACTAAAACAAACCAAACCAAACTACAGTAAACCAAACTAAACTAAACTAAACTAAACTAAACTAAACTAAAACAAACCAAACTAAAGTAAACCAAACCAAACTACAGTAAACCAAACTACAGTAAACCAAACTAAACCCAACTAAACCAAACCAAACTAAACTAAACTAAACTAAACTAAATTAAATTAAACTAAACCAAACCAAATTACACTAAACAAAATTAAACTAAACCAAACTAAATTAAACTAAACTAAACTATACTAACTAAATACTAGTTTAAACAGTTAAGTATCCACAAAGCTGCCCCAGGAGCTAGAATGCTGTGGGAAGTACGGTGCACTGAGCCCTGTCCTCTAATGTCTGAATGTTATTCCCTTTAGTCCGTTCATTGCTTTTCACCTGCTGTCCCCCCCTTCGAGGGGGAGTCTTCTCCAGTTTCAGTTGCTGACTCCACTATTACGAAGGCCTATGAACAAGCTCCGTCCGGACCGGGAGGACACCCCTGTCGGTCCTGCCCGTGGACTGGCTTCGGTTCTACTGCTGGGATCCGTGGTTCTTGTGCTGGACCGTCCAACGAACTGTCCTCAACATTGTCCTAGGCTTTACTTCTTATTGTCTCATGCTAGCTGTTGCCAAAGCTGTCCGTCCCTGGGAGAGGGATCCCTCCATACTGTGGTTCTCCCCAAGATTTCTTCTTTTCCCACTGGGTTTTTGGAGTTTTTTCTTGCCGGATGTGAGGGTCGAAGGCGGTGGTTGCTTCGTTCTGTCTCGTTACTGTAAATATTGACATATTACCATTATGCTTATTCACTGTTTTTACTTTTACCGACAAATGTAACATCTTGAAGCCCTCTGAGGCAACTGTTGTTGTGATACTGGGCTATACAAAAATAAATTGATTGATTGATTGATTGATTAATCATAGCACACAAACATTTTGATATTGTCCAGCTGGAGGACCCGTACATGGCCGTGCCACGTCACTCCACACATGCATCTCTAGTCAAACCAAACAAAGCCCAGGTCACAAAAGAAATGGCATATTTAAGACTGAATATACTTGAATTTATTTGTCTATTTTTATACTACATTCTCTAATAATACATCAGGCCTGATTGGTTTGCTGGATGTCCTCAACCTTTTTCTTATTTTGAATTTGATTTATGAAACACACTTAAAGTATAATTTGAGTTGCCTGATTGAGCTTAGAATTTTCTGGACAAGTTGCCTTGACTTTGGTTTTATGTAGTTACCAATAAAAATGTGGATTTAAAAATCTTCACTTCTTAGTATATTCATTTGATTAGTCATGTACTACAATTTTATAATATCCTAGGATTCAAATTCTTTATTTGGGTACTTCAAGAAGATATGACATTAGAATGTGATTAATTATAAATCCTGTAATTAGATTATTTTTTAATCATCTGACAGCCTTAAAAATAAATCAATAACTAAATACATCAATAAATACTCAAATATAAATTGTACTTAGTCTCTTGATCTCTCTTTCAGGCTTGTGAGTGGGGAATACATCATGAAGTGAAAGCGAAGCAGGATTTCATGGAACAAAAAGGTGTCGTCATTGAAGACGGTGGGTTGTTTCTGCCAGACTGTGGCCTGCTTGGTGGATCTCCCGATGGACTGATCTCACCAGACTGCGTCGTGGAGGTAAAACGCCCGCGGTCAGCCAGATCTGGGACAATCTGGGAGGCAGCAGGAAAGAAAGACTTTTTCCTACAGAAGGATGAAGGCCCTGGCTCCCTCAGTCTGAAGCAGACACAGAACTACTGGCATCAAATACAGGGCGACCTCTACCTTACAGGTGCTGAAAGCTGCCCCCTGCTGGTCTGGACCCCCCTTGACCTGGTCATCTTGGCTGTGGAGAAAGACCCAGCATGGGCCAGCAACATTGGGACTCTTGAAACTTTTTATCGAGACAGCTTTCTCAGACACATTTTGAATCTGTAAATAGTTGACTAGCTAGGTTCATTTAAATCAGTTCAAGTTTTTAAGTCTATTTCTTCAAATACTGTTATTTTAAACCTCTGAAAATCTTAATCCATGCTGTGCTGCTTATTATTGTGAATGTTCAAGTTTTTTCTACCTTGTTCTGTCATATCTGTTAGAGCTGTCGAGCAATTTACATTTTATTTACATGTTTAATTGCTGCTAAACAGTACTTAATATTTAAAGTTATCCCGTAATATTTATCTATGATTGCAGTTTACATGTGAAATTTAATAAATTATTTGCCCATGAAGACCAATTTTACATGTTTTAATCTGTATAGTTATTGAAATACAACAATTGTCTTGTCCTCTTCACTTTGTAAGTAAACTACAAATACATAAAATATATCATAATTATTAAACTGTTGTTTTGTTAACCAATATGTATGTGTTTCTGGGTGTTGTTGATAAATGGCTTTTGCTTTGCATAGTAGAGTTTTAACTTGCACTTCCAGATGTAACAACAGACTGTAGTGACTGACAGTGGTTTTCTGAACTGTTCCTGAGCCCCTGTGGTGATATCCTTAACACAGTGATGCCGGTTTTTGATGCAGTACCGCCTGAGGGATGGAAGATCACGGGCATTCAGTGTTGGTGTTTGGCCTTGCCGCTTACGTGCAGCAATTTCTCCAGATTCTCTGAACCGTTTGATGATATTATGGACCATAGATGATATCCCTAAATTCCTTGCAATAGCTGATTGAGAAATAATGTTCTTAAACTTTTGGACAATTTGCTCATGCATTTATTCACAAAGTGGTGACCCTCGCCCCATCCTTGATTGTGAATGACTGAGCATTTCAGGGAAGCTGCTTTTATACCCAATCATGGCACCACCTGTTCACCTGTGGGATGTTCCAAATAAGTGTTTGATGAGCTTTCCTCAACTTTCTCAGTCTTTTTTGCTACTTGTGCCAGCTTTTTTGAAACATGTTGAAGGCATCAATTTCCAAATGAGCTAATATTTGCAAAAAAAATAAAGTTTACCAGTTCGAACATTAAGTATCTTGCCTTTGCTGTGTATTTAATTGAATATAAGTTGAAAGGGATTCGGAAATCGTATTGTGTTTATTTACAATTTATACAACGTGCCAACTTCACTGGTTTTGGGTTTTGTATATTGCACATTGTGATACAGCCCTTTCAACATAAACAGTATCGAGTCATTAAGTGCTGCCATATTTTGGTGTATTGATGTTTTATTACACCGTGAATAATCAAACTGAACAAAATCTAAAATAAAGCACAATCGCATGAACAGAATGGTACAACAACAAACTTGATTGGCCAGAGGCATGACACATTTTTTAACCCATTTGCTTTCACTGTCAATGAGAGAAACAGAGGGAGGATAAACAATATCACAAGAAAAAAGCACTTTCAGGACATTTAACTTTTTTCCTTTCACATGACAGAAAAATGGGTCAATCATTTAGCAGGTCTTTCAGGACTCATGGGAACACTGAACTTCATCACAAATGAAATATTTACAACTATTTACAAACATTTACAAGAGGCAGATGAAACTTGGAGCAGATACTAAAGGGGCCGCGAGGTTCCAATTTACAAATATTTCACACAATTTCTCTGAGAATTGGCGTTTGCAGATTTGTAAGACACACACACACTTTAAGAATTTTGTTTGCATTTTTTCGGTATTGATAGGGGATATGTTGCAGAATTTTATATAATTTAATTCTCTGGATGGAACACTCAACATGAATTCTGGCATTTGAGATCTGCTTGTTGTGATTAACTTCCTGTTGAGTGAACTGTCCATTGACAAGGAAAGAGGGGATGTTTAATAAAACTCCTTCTGGCAAGATGTCTGTAATTGTGAAGCCCTTGTCTGCCATCACCATGTCACCTGGCTGTAGATGTCGGAGTATTCCCGAGTCAGCTGTAATAGCTTTGTCAGAGGTGCTCCCACCATACAGGTCACTGCTGAAGGTTATAACCCCATTTGGAGCAACACCGATGAGCGCCTTCAGCGTGGTCCGCCCTTTGTATCGGCTGTAGAGGTGGCTCTGGGTGTCCAGTCTCTCGGTGTTGGAGACAGCAACCTCTGTGCAGTCCAGCACTATCCTGCAGTTTGGGAACGGCTTGAAACACTCTGGCAGGGACTCTTGGTTCTTGGCTGTGGATGGGATGTTGTTCTCCAGCATGCCAACATAGAGGATGTCATACAGCGCACAGGTTATGGTGGTGAATATGTTTGTCACTGTGGCTGTGCTACAGTTAAATCGGGTGGCAAGATCTACATGGCCAAAATTTAGTTTTAATTTCATCAATGTCATTAACAACTGATCAACAAGAGGCAAAATTTGTACTGTCCAATCGGAGTGATACTTTAGCTCAAATTTAGAAAGAAGGGATTCCAAAAACAGGACAGTGACAGCATCAGGCAATCCAGTGTAATACTGAACTTTTTCAGGATTGGAAGAAATTTGGTCAAATGAAAAGGTTTGTTTCTGTTTCTCTAATTGTTTCTTTAGTTTCTCATTTTCATCTCTTAGCATATCATTTTCAGTCTGCAGAATTTCAGCTGTTTTTGATATCCTGGAGGTCTCCTCTGTTTGTGGCTGCTCCACAGGTTTGTCTGCCTCAGCAGCACAGGGATCTGCTGCCTTCTTTTTCTTCGCCTTTTTAGTTCCATCTTCGGGAAACTCAAAAGCCTTTCCCTCATTCCAGGCAAACCTGGATGGTCCTGCAGCTTTGCCATGGGGGAAATGCCAGCTGCATACCCGAGAGTTGCAGGTTGGTGTGAAGTGTTCACGCCTGTAAGCAGAGCAAGTGATTGCCATTATTTACAGATGCACACCATGGAAATCACATCATATGCAGTCGTTGGATAAGATCACCACGTAGAAGAACACAACCTTATATGGGCTTGACGTTTCCAGTATGTTTTTAGATTGTGGCAATGGACTGAAACTCTGATTGTTTTGACACGTTGCTATTTGGTTAGTTAACTGGGGTTAGCACACACAGGTAGCAGCTCTTCACCTAACCTTCTAAATAAATGTAAACTGTTACCAGATTTATAAGTGTGGTCATTAAGTCCACAATCCGGTAATGTCCTTAATACTACATGCCAAGAATTTCTTAAGTTTATTTTCTCCACAGAATAAATATGATACATCGGTAGCTATGTAGCATATAGACAGGTTAGCTTTAGGCTAACTTTAAATCGGTAACTTTCTTCAGTCATTTAAATATTTTTACTCACCTTATCAATTTCAGCCAGTTCTTAGTTTCCCTCTGGTCGCATGGAAACCTGTAAAAGGACAAATGACTGTCCTTTTTCGTCTCCGTCCTGTTCAAACATCGCGGCACACAGCACTGCGGCATATTGACGATGCGGGATTGAAAGACGGCTTGAACCCGGAAACAGTTTAGTGACGTCACCACTTAACAAGCGGATTGTGCACGCGCATTATCCGTCGGGTGAAAATGAGAGCCTCTGAGTCCTACAGCATCCTCCATGTTGAGCTGTTTCCGGTGGATGTTCAGCAGACAGTGGATATATCCGAGGTAAGCGGGGCAGCTGCTGCGTAGCTAACTCACCTCTGCTGGGCGAGCGGCCGTGCTCTCTGGCTGCTCCACACTTTGATTGACAGCATGACAAAGCGGAAGCTCAAAGTCTATTGGCTGAAGCTGACCGGCACTTTTTCGGATAACATGGGGTCTATGAGACGAAGGCGGAGCTCATGAATACATTTTTATATTGCTTTATGCTAATATTACATTATAGTATCGAACCAGACTGACACATTTAAGCTCTGTTAAAAAAATGATACATACAGTGAAAACGAACGGAAACTCCGGACACCAGCTTTAAGGAGGCGATGCATTATTTGGCAGGACACATTTTGTCTGTGCTGAGATTTGCATCCCCTGGTTTTCTGGGGCCAAATAAGTTCCACGTTTATATAATTCACATGGTTTGGTAAACGTGAAACTTATACTTGGCCCCCCTCAAAAAAAAAAAAAAAATGGAAAAAACAAAAACAGGACATGCAAATCTCAGCAGAGACAAAGTGTGTCCTGCCAAACACTGCATTCCCATGTTAATTAATGTTATGGACACTTTTAGATCAGATGATACAAAACATGTTACAGATGCGGGTCTTTTAATCAAACCACGTGAATTATATAAACGTGAAAGTTGTGAGAGTGAATGGTTGGTGGTGGGAGGGGCCGATGGCGCAGATTGGCAGCCTCGCTTCCGTCAGTCTGCCCCAGGGCAGCTGTGGCTACAGCAGTAGTTTACCACCACCCAGTATGGAGAGAATGAATAATGCAATGTAAAGCGTCTTTGACTGTCCAGAAAAGTGCTATATAAAACCAATGCATTATTATTATTATTCTGTCTTTACTGTAAATAAATGAGCCTTGGACATATTTTTCAGCATAACATTTTGAATTTCGAATGTGAACTTAAATGAAATGCTTCAACATATCTAACAGACTGTACTGCGAAGAAATCCAAGCTTTCATATAGCATCTTTTCATTATCAAAAAGTACTTTGCCATGGAAAACAGTTTGGCGTCTCATAGTTTTCGTTTTAGCGGAGCGGACCGCGACCAGGGGATGCAGATCTCGGCAGGCATGCATAATTCAGCACAACACTGGCACCAAATCGAAGGTTCTTTTTCACAGACCGGTGTGTTTGTTTGTTTACCTTTACTGACGGTTTTGGCAGCTGTCAGCCATCTTCTTCAGAGTGTTGTCACTGATGTTGTTGTGACGTATCTTGTCAGCTGATTTAAACAGGTTTTGGTGCTATTCTCCCACTAGTGGAAGCGGCAGAACAGCTGTTTCGTTGTTGTGTCACAGCGAAATATGTCCGGGTGAAACTCATCCGGTGACAAACGTTCCGCGACAATTTGCGATCATTTTTTTTATCGCGTTAAAATTTCTGTAATGAAATAATCGTAATTACGATTAATTAATTAATTAATCGTAATTAATTTCTGTAATTAATTAATCGTAACTAACGCGTTAAAGTCACAGCCTTAGTCTAAATTAATTTGAAAGTTGAGATTTTGTGAGTTTCCTGGAGAAAAGGATTGCGTAATGATCTGATAAACCAGTTAAAAGATTGTACGTTTTGATAATTTGTTCCGGATTATTAGAGAAAAACAGGTCAATTCTAGTGCTAGATTTAGCGGCGATTCTGGTGGGTTTATGTACAAGCTGGGAGAGGTTCAGGTGTTCACTTAGCTGTTTCAATGTTTTCTTATCTGTAGCGCTATCCCAGTTTATATTGAAATCCCAAAGGATAATGATCTCCTTCTTGTGATTACATGACTTTAATTAAAAGAGCTTTAAAATGATCATAAAAGTCTTTCTTGACAGTTGGCTTTCTATATAGACATATTACAGTGAACGACATTTCTGCAGAGAGTGTGATATTAACCCCAACACATTCACTATCAACACCAGCAGGCCATGTAATTTACTTGCATTTCAAAGTGTTTTAACGTACAATAAGACCCCACCTCCCTTCCCTTGGATCCTATCTTGTCTAAAAACATTATACCCAGGCATAATAACAGAAGCTTCGGGTGAGGAGCAGGACAACCATGTTTCAGAAAAACCCATAAAATCAATGTTGGACTCATTCAGTAGGTGTTCTATTTGTTCCCTTTTTGGGACCATGCTCCTGATATTGAGGTGACCACCAAGAAGCCCTTTTTTAAAATGTGGATCCCAAACTATTTTACCCTGATGCAAACTTAATATAGAAACTATGCAACATCTGTGTGAGGACTTGCAGGATAAGGCATGGTATAGAATCTACAATTGTAGTGATACTGATACTGCATTTGACACTCTAACCAAAGAAATTACAGATTCAATCCAAAGGATTATTCCTGAACAGATTATCACATGCAGTAAAACTATTCGTAGTCCTTGGCTCACTAAGGGCATATTAAAATCTATTAAGCAAAAAAATAAATTATATAAACATTATTTAAAAGATCCAAACATAAATAACAAAAAAGAATACATTAATCATAGGAATAAACTTACACATATTATTAGGAAGAGCAAGCGTAATTATTATGCAGAACTTATAAATACATCACAGGGAGACTCTAAGAAATCTTGGAGTGTACTAAACAAAATTTTGAACAAGGGCCAAAAGACCCCTGCTCCCTGACGATGACAACACCCCAAGCAATATCAGTAGTAATGTCAGTCCTGCTGATAAATTTAATGACTACTTTGTCTCCATTGGAGGAAAACTATCTAGTACAATCAGTCAACCTCAAGATGCCTCCCCCGAAGACTACTTATCAGGCAACTACCTGAACTCTTTCTTTCTGAAGCCCACTAACTGTGACGAAGTCTATAAAATTATTATCAATATGAATATTCAAATTCAGCTGGAACTGACGAAATCTCCAGTAAAATTCTTAAAGGCATAGCCAATATAATTACTGCACCTCTTACCTACTGCATAAACTTGTCACTACTTTCTGGAGTAGTGCCACAAGTGGCGAAAATTGCGCAAGTTACACCAGTCTTTAAATCTGGTGATAAGAATGATCTCAGCAACTAACGTCCAATTTCCATCCTGCCAAGATGGAAGACAACAATATGTCTTTGTAAATAACCAAATTTCATCATGTAAATTCATCAATCATGGGGTTCCTCAGGTTCCATTTTAGGGCCACTTCTTTTCATCTTGTATATAAATGACTTTAACTCTTCACCTGTACCGCATAAAGTATTATTTGCAGACAACACAAACTTGTTTTTCTCTCATAATAACCCAAATATGCTGGAGCAAATCATAAACAGAGTTAAAGAAAACTGACACCTGGTTCAGATGCAATAAGCTTGACTTAACGTCAGTTAAACAAACTATATTGTTTTCCGCTCTAATTAAAAAAGCAGAGATTAAGCAAATATACCTACAAATTAATGGACAGAATATCTTACGAGTTGGCTTTACAAAATTCCTTGGGATTCTAATCAATGAATTTCTTAACTTTAAATGTCACATTGAAGACCTTAAAAAAAGATTGTCTAAATATGCTGCTTTATTTTTTATGTTGAGACATTTTCTACCACGATCTGCACTTCTCATCCTATACAAGACCTTGTTTGAGCCCCATCTACAATATTGTAACATTATATAGTGTAATACATTTTCAACTTATTTACAAAAACTTGAGATACTTCAAAAAAAAATTATACGAGCTTTATCATGGGCTGAGTTTAATGCACCGACAAGAATACTTTTCTATTGTTACAAACTTCTGAGGCTTGCTGAACAGAACTGCTTCCAGAATGCTTGTGTCATGTACCAAACTGTTCATAAACTAAATCATAAAATATGCAACCTCATTCCAATCTTTCATCCAATACACAAATATACCACCAGGAACATCAATAAAGTTACTGGAAAAAAACGAAGACTAAAATGTACCAGCTTTAGTATTGTGTCCAGAGGACCACAGATTTGGAATGAGCTCGATGAGAAACTAAAATTGTCACACTCCATTTCCACCTTCAAAAAAAAAAAAAAATGAAAATACAACTATCAATGTATATTTAATTTCTTTGTTGTACTAAAAATCATAATTATAACTGGTGCTTGTATCTTGTTCTACCGATTAACATTTGCGTCTGTTATTGTACAATGACCCTATAGAATGATCCACTGTTATGACACTGCACAGCAAAAAAAGGGCTGTATTCAGGAGTACCCAGGAGGAGGACACGGCTGGTATACAGCTCCTGTGCCAGCAAGAGGCTGCAGACAGCCACTTTCAGGAGTCTGCCTTACTAGCTGTGACTTGGTCTTTCTTATGCTGATCAATGTAGCCACCGCCCTGGAGTACTGTTCAAAACCATTAATTCTGTAATTAACCCTGTGTCTGTTGCTCTGAATGACGTTTCTGAACAAACCTGCAATGCTTTTAAGCAATATTTTTGGGACAAAGTTATGTCTATTAGGCAAGCGATTACACCTGTTCCTACAGCCTTCACATCCATTTCTGCTGCACAATGTGTGTTTGAGAGTTTTGACCCTGTTACTCTTGTGGACCTCAAAATAGCTGTCCAGGGGTTGAAGTCTACAACTTGTGCACTAGACACTGTCCCCACTCATATTATGAAGGAAGCTGTTGACATCTTAGGCCCATGCCTTGTTTCCTTCATAAACAGCTGTTTTAGTTTGGGCATTGTGCCAGCTGCTCTCAAGCACGCCATCGTAAAACCATTGCTTAAAAAACCCGGTCTGGATCCCTCCCTCTTATCTAACTTCCGTCCTATCTCTCACCTGCCTTTTTTGTCCAAACTGATGGAGAAGCTTGTTTTTTCGCAGCTTCTCTCTCACCTTAATTCTAATGGCATTGCGGACAAATTTCAATCAGGCTTCAGGTCGAGACATAGCACCGAGTCTGCGTTGTTGAGGGTCCATAATGATATATTGACAGCTCTAGACAACAGAAGTTCTGTTGTCTTGGTGTTATTAGATCTTACCGCTGCCTTTGATACCGTGGATCATTCCATCCTCATTTCCAGACTTCAACACACTGTAGGCCTGCAGGGTGCGGTTCTCAAGTGGTTTTCCTCCTATCTCTCAAACAGATCCTTCACGGTACATATAAATGAGTTTGCGTCTTCTGCTGCTCCTCTCTCGTCTGGAGTGCCTCAAGGCTCTATTCTTGGTCCCATTCTGTTTTCATTATATATGCTGCCGCTTGGTCGACTTATCTCCAGTCACAACATCCAATTTCACTTTTATGCAGACGATCTCCAGATTTATCTTCCAGTTATCTATAATGATCGCTCTGCGTTAGATCCCCTCAATAACTGTCTCCACACCATCAAACAGTGGTTGTCACAGAATTTCCTTCATTTGAATGGGGAAAAGACTGAATATATCCACTTCAGTTCTGACCCAACCCACAGTTCCCCAGATTTTGGTTCATCCACCCCACAATTTGCTTCTGCTGTGAGGAATCTGGGTGTGATTTTTGACAATGAACTTAACTTTGAAAAGCAAATCAGCTCTGTTGTGAGGGCGAGCTTTTTCCAACTAAGGCTTCTGAGCAGAGTTAAGCCATTCTTGTCTCGGGCAGATTTAGAGAAGGCCGTTCATGCTCTCATCAGCTCAAGACTTGACTATTGTAACGCCCTTTACACTGGACTGAATCTCTCACTCCTCCATAAACTTCAGTTGGTTCAGAACGCAGCAGCTCGTCTCATCTCCTACTCCTCAAAATACTCTCACATTACTCCGGTCCTTCAAGCTCTCCACTGGCTTCCGGTGCGGTTCCGAGTCCAGTACAAGATTCTGGTGTTTGTGTTTATGGCTACTAATGGGTATGCCCCCCCTTACATCTCAGAGCTGTTGCAAATTTATCAACCTGCCAGGACTCTACGCTCGTCAAGCCACACCTCCTTGGTTGTCCCCAGGGCGAGACATAGAAAGTTTGGTGACCGCTCTTTTGCTGTTCTTGGCCCGAAGCTCTGGAACTCTCTTCCTCTGCATTTAAAGTCTATCACTGCACTTAATGTTTTAAATGTCATCTGAAAACGCACCTTTTTCATTTAGCGTTTGATGTTTAGCCCCTTTTAGTACTTTGTGTCTTAAAGTGTTTTTACTTATTTATTTTGTTTTACTCTGTTAAGCGCCTTGTGCTCCGTTTGGCAGTTGGAAGGCGCTTTAGAAATAAAATTTGATTGATTGATTGATTGATTGAATGTCAGCAGGGGGCTGTGTGGTGGATCCTTCCTCTCTTTGTCTCATCAACAGGTCCATTTCATTTACAAAAACAAGCACCAAAAGCAGAGATAGTTTAATTCACTTGAAGATATATGCATTTTTCTTTGGTTTTTTTTTTTTTTTTTTTTTGGGGTGGGGGGGGGGGGGTCTCCAAGATTTACAAGCATTTCAACACTGTAAATATCCTTAAAAAATTATATCAATACATACATTTTTTTTTTTAGTTCTACAAAATTAAAATTGCCATTGGGTCCAATTTCTCACTCTATGTTGATCACTGAGTTCAATACTTCATACACTCTCCCAAAACTTTAAAAGAGCAATATCACTTAATTTTATTGGACTTTGGAGTAAAATGGCTTAAACGTGGTATGTTTCAGGATCATTACACTGTCTAGAATCCATACATACTTAGTTGTATTTGAAGATGTCTCCTAAAATTTAATTCAAACTTGTTTTATGGTTTTATGTAAGGGTTACAGCCAGTTACAGCCCTGCTGCAGCCCTGTTTGAGTTCTGTTCCAAGGGAGTATTCCAGAATATGACAATGTTTTCCTATTGTAACTTTATATTCACATGCTCTACACATACTAGCCCTCAACCTTATGTTAGGCTATAAATATCTATATTAAAACTAAAGAGGGCTATCAGTAAATTGACTTAGCGAAGGGGAGGGGAAGGGGGGCTTGGAGATGCAGGGGCACACTTTGTTTTGCAAATGCTCTGGAATGGGAGGTGTGGTGGGGGAGGTCAATGGAGAGTACAAGAGGCTGCCAGACAGAATCATTGTCCCCAAAAACCCATTATTTATTGCAGGTCATCTGCAATCTATTGATCATATATGATCATTTTGCAGTAAACAATGCAATTGTAACCCAGGTTTAATAAATGTAGGGAGATTTTAAAGGAAAAGAAGAGAAAAAGTCTTATTTATTCTATATCTGCATGTGAAAGTGAGAGCTGGCATTTATGGGGTTAACTGCACCACGGCGCAGTGCGTGATGACGTGACGGGCTGCAGCTGCACGCAGGCGCCCTGCAGAGACAACAGAGAGGAGAGCACGCCGGCTTCATGGACAGTTCCTCCTGAAATCATCTTCAAAAGAGCAGGAAACAGAGAGAAATACTGGGAACACACTGCAGACCGACTCCCCAGAGTCCTGAGCTGAAGCCACCCGCTCCACGGTCAGTTTAGTCTTCATTTTGAGCCGTAGAGCGTCGAGTTAACACGTGCTAGCCACAGAGGTAACTTAGCCGCTAACTGCTAATGTAATGCTGTGTGTGTGTGTGTGTGTGTGTGTGTGTGTGTGTGTGTGTGTGTGTGTGAAGGAAAGAAAAGAAGCTCACTTATTCATCATTCTATCCAAGGAATTGATGCTTACAGGTTAAATTTCAGTTAATTGTTAATTGATTTATACTGATAAAGTTATCTTTCATAAGAAATATTTTTTTTGTAAGTTTATTTGATGTGTTTAAAAGTGGAAAGTATTATTTTGTACCTTTATTGGAATTTTTGTACGGGTCATGTTGTATTTATTTTAACAAAGGATTTATGGCCTGTGGTGAATTTAACTAAAATGAATGAATGTGGCCTGTCCTACAGGTCAGGGTTTTTTTTTTTGTTGTTGTTTTTTTTCAGTGATAGAGAAGATTTGATTCAGTGACGCTTGATGCCGAGAGAGAGAGAGAGAGAGAGAGAGAGAGAGAGAGAGCATCAACGACACCAGAAGTCGACGTGAGAGGACACCAGAGCTGAATACCAGGCGGATTTTCAGAAAACGCTGAATTGATGGATCGAAGGAACTCGAAGGCGAGCCGGAACCAAGAAAAGGAATTCAACTGAACTTACCTCCCACACTGCGGTGTGGTTCCACACTGGCACCATTTCTGTAAGTGGCCTTTGAGAGATATACGGTGATTCTTTTATTATTTGAGCAACTTTACTACATGTTCAGTATTTAACATTTTCTCATTCTTCTTTCTCAGGAAGCTGTGAGGAGGCTCCACAAGGCCCAACAGGATGCCAGCAAATGTTATGATGCACATTTAAGGTGTGATCACAATTTTGTGTTTGGGTAATATTAAATTCTGAAAGTGTTGTTTAAGCCTGACCCAGTCAGCAGGCCATTCCCTCCTCCTAATCACAGGCTCCATCTGTTTTCCAGTGTGTCTTCACCCCACAATTCTAAGGTGACCACCTTTCTGGCACAGGACGTTTCATTGCCCACCCAGACGTGGAGCCTGAGGAGGTGAGTTAAATTGTCTGATGCCACTATAACTAAACTTGGAAGGAACATAAGTTTTCCTCCTTATCTACTGAGCTGTTCTAATATATGTGACCAATTTCATTATTAATTGAACTCTTTCCTCTTTAGCCTGCTGCAAAACCTATTTTGAGACACTCCGGCTAACTTTCAGGAGCCAAGATGATCCTCCTGAGGAGAAGGGGAGGCGCAGGGTTTCTGCAGCAACTAAACAGGAGGAGAAGAGTAAGTGAAGACTGCATCTCTCCATGCTTTACTTTGACTCTCCCCAATCTAATTTGCTCAGTGCTAAAATGTCCGTTTTGGTAAATGGACTACGCTTGTATAGCGCTTTTTACCCTGCATGACAGAGCCCAAAGCGCTTCACACTGCAATATCACATCACCCTTTCACACCATACTCGGTGGTGGTTAGCTACTATTGTAGCCACAGCTGCCCTGGGGCAGACTGATGGAAGCGAGGCTGCCAATCTGCGCCATCGGCCCCTCCGACCACCACCAACCATTCACTCTCACAACTTTCATACTAGGCAAGGTGGGTGAAGTGTCTTGCCCAAGGACACAACGCCAGTTTTACGCCTGCGGGAGCGGGGATCGAACCGCCAACCTTCCGGTTATAAGACGACCCGCTCTACCAACTGAGCTGCTGTGCTTTGGCAGCTCTTCAAAACCAAAGGTGGCGTCGTCCGTGGCGACGAAGAGGGCATATGGGAAATGGCATACATTGACCTCATGTCAGAGGAGGAGGACGCCATCTTGGATGACAAGCCTGTGTGGGTCCGGCTTCCACCTCGAAGCAAAGTCGTCAGCGCTGTGTGCTGCGCTGCAAAATAGACTGGAGGCCGATACAGAATAAGTGGCCTACCATCACCAGAGAGCTGCCTGCAGAGCAGCACAGGAGTGACCTGTGGTGGCTCTGCGCTGTGGGACAAATTGTGCATACTTTGTATTTTATTTGCTCGCTGTAGCACAGTCAGTAAACAGTAAATTGTTTTTATATTTTTTTTTCATTGTGTTTTTATGCATTGGACTGTAATGATGCACATTTGTATACAGTGGTTTTTTTTTTTGTTTTTACCACAAAATAAACATTTATGCTCTAATAGTGTGTCATTCTTATTTATGATATAGTGTGTAAGATTACATGAATTATAACTACATTAAATCATTAATGATAAATTAAACTATAATAAAGTTAATATATTCAAATCAAACAAATCCCCCTACATATTTGACCAATGGCAGTAGGGCCAGTGAGGGCAAAACAACCAATCAGATGTAAGAAAAAGGCCCAAGGTGTGAGATGCTAATGCCCCCTGCAAGAAACCGGGGGATTATTCTCCATGGCAACTGACCATTGTGGAGCTCAAGAGGTGCCAACATTTCACACCTTTTCAAGGCTGTATGCGAGCCCTAAAAATGATACGTATTCAGGCGTACTCGGGCTCCTGCATTACAGCTGAGATACACCTGATTACAACTTCATATGCCTGACTACAAGAGGTGTGTGTTGTTGTAATTAGGCCCGAATACAGGTCTTTTCAAGCAGTGCTGGGATTGTTTGTTGTGTGTTCAAGTCGTTTGTTTCTGTTATTGTTATGTGTGGGCACCCGGGCCCCCTATCATAAGCTTTAAATAGCTTTTTTGGGGTGACCCCTTCATGCATCAAATTACTGTAATATCTCTATGCAGCATGCACTGTATTTTATGTTATATTATTGTTGGAGCCCAGGACTTCTGTCCGGCCGACTCCACCCGGTTCTTTTATTCTATGCTTGGTATAAAGAATGCCAAAACGACTGACTTCAGACTATTACCATTTATTTAAGTATAGCCAGATGTAATGCTCAGTGCTGGACCTTACAGGGAAAGATACAAAGTATTTCGCCCCAAAAGGATCCTGATCGTTGATGAGACAGAGTTTTTATTCCATGTTCTTCTGAGCTGGGCCTGCCCCGACAGATAGGCTGGACTTTGTTCGCAATTGGACAATTTGGTATTGATGTCAGCTGCCAACCAAGAGCTGACATCCTTATCCAGTATGTTTTGGAACACCAGTGAGTGTGTGTTGGTTTCTCCGGAACGTGTGGGTATGTTTACACTTTAGCAGAACATCTTATAACCTTGTTGTACTTCTCTCAGGAAAGGCCTAATGTGCAGTTAATACAATTATTCCATAGTAGTAGTGCTAATTAAAGTATATCCCTAACATTATGATGTGTGAAAGAATAAAAAAAAGTCAAGTCAAAAGTCAAAAAAGTCAAGTCAAAGTAGAAAAAATCTTCAGTGCTCTGTATTTTTTATGAACTGGATTTCTATTTGTGTTGCTAGTGTTGTACTTGCACTTGAATGTGTTCAAGACAGTACCTTTTTTATCTGGTTCTTATGTAGTTAGCTGTTTAGCAGCAGTCTGTGAGGTGCCCTGGTCGGATCCGGGCGTAGGTGGAGGAGGGTCGGGAGCCATTGAAACAGTCCATTCCATAGCAGCAGCCGTCTCGAGGGGGTTGGAGCCCGGACCTGGCGGAGTTAGCTCCCTTTCCATCACCCCTGGCAAAAGGAGCCCTGCAGCCACTGCTAGACGTGGCCCCTCAGCTGCCAGGCCAGCGCTAGCCATCGGCAAGACCTCGCCGAGGGTCGCCGTCGCCATTGAGTCCATCCTCACCGTCGTAGTGGCCATCTCGAGGGAGCCGGGGCCCAGATGTGTTAGCTCTCCAGCTGCTAGGCTAGCGCTAGCCGTCGGCACGACCCCACTAAGGGTCGCTGGTGCTGTCGAGTCCATCCTCGCCGTCATCTCGAGGAGGCTGGGGTCTGGCGGTGTTAGCTCCCAAGCTAACACCGCTGATGAAAGGAGGCCCGTAGCCACTGTTGATAGCGACCTCTCGGCTGCTAGGCTAGCACTAGCAGTCGGCACGACCCCGCTGAGGGTCGCTGATGTCGGACCTGGGCACTAGTGGACATCCCCGACAACAACAGGCAGAGCGCAATGATCAGGAAGCCATGTCGCTGATGTTCACCTCGGGTTTCGCCGCCGCGCTGGAGTCTTTTTAGATGAGGATGAATTAAATACGCAGCCAGGACATACTTTCCGTATCCAGGATGCTTAGTAGCTTTGATTGTCACAAAATCCAAGGAAACCGATTTATAGAAGCGGTTGGAACAATAGCAGTCATTAATTATTTGCTGGGTATCAGTGTAAAAGAGTATATTTGACAGCAGTGTGTAGGTGAGGAGAGCTGCAGCTACCCCTGCCACACCTGGCGCCGCCATCTTGCTCCTTTCCTGTGGTAAGGTAGAGAGAGCAACCATCTCTGTTTGTCGTTTTTGTGTTAATTATCTTAATCGTGGTGAGGTAAATAACTACCATGAACAGCGACAGAAAGAAAATTGAGCTCTTTGCAGCAGACGCTCTCTATCTCGGTCGCCATTGGGAGGCAGCATCCACAAAGGCACCAGCGACTGTGACCGACTCTCTCTTCCCCTTGCTACATTTTCATTGTCATCTCCGTTGTACTTTCATTTTCATCCTCACTCTGTATTTGGTTTGTGTTGGTTTAAATTGAAAGAGTTGAACACTCATGCTTACAAAGCTGCGAACAGATCACTCCTGCAAGCACTGCTGAGAGGTGAAACAACTTCGTGACATCAATACCCAGAATGCTTTGCAACGTGCACAACAATGGTGGCCTACGTGTGAATAAACTTTGTTAAACTATAGATAACTGAATATATACAATGGGGGAAATAAGTATTGAACGCATTAACTGTTTTGTCATTACATTTATTTCCAAGATGCAATTCATGTGACATTTCTTCCAGGACACTGGTATAACTCAAATAATCCAACACATGAAAAGAAATCACAACATTCAAATCCATAAATAGTGATTATGTGGAATTAAGTGCAATAACACAGGAAAAAAGTATTGAACACACCATGGGAAAGCTGTATAGTTTGTCAAGGAAAGGCACCATACCATCTCACACCTGAAAGTAATTAGTCTTTGTACTTCCTATAAGTGCAAACCAACATCAGCTGGGTTAGTGCTAATTGATGGCCCTATAAACAGGTTGTTTTTCCACCAAGTAGTCAAACAAGACACATCTCATGATGGGTAAAAGCAAGGAGCTCTCTCAAGACCTTCGCAGCCTGATTGTTGCTCAGCATCAGAATGGAACTGGTTACAGACTTATCTCAAAGAATCTGAGTATTCCAGTAAGCACCGTTGGGGCCATTATCCACAAGTGGAAGAAGCATCACCTTATCATCAACAGGCCGCGCACAGGAGCTCCTCGCAAGATTTCTGACCAGGGAGTCAGAAAGATGGTCAGAAGAGTTCTCAAAGAGCCAAGGACCACCCGGAAAGCACTCCAGCAAGACGTGGAGGCAGCAGGTACAAGTGTTCCAGAGAAAACGATAGGCAATGCACTCCACCGCCATGGCCTCTATGGACGCTCAGCCCGCAAGGCTCCGTTCCTCAAAAAAAGGCATGTTGAAGCTCGTCTAAAGTTTGCTAAACAGCATTTGGATAAGCCTGTGGAATACTGGGAGAATGTTGTCTGGTCAGATGAGACCAAAATTGAACTTTTTGGCTGTCATACTACACACCATGTTTGGAGGAGAAATGGCACTGCACATCACCCAAATAACACTATACCAACAGTGAAGTTTGGTGGTGGAAACATCATGGCATGGGGTTGTTTCTCATTTCGTGGTACTGGCAGACTTCATATAATTGAAAGAGCAATGAATGGAAACATCTATCGGCAAATTCTTGAGATGAACCTCCTGCCATCCACCAGGATGAAGAAGATGAGACGGGGCTGGACCTTTCAACAGGACAACGATCCAAAGCACACGGCAAAGTTGACTCTCGAATGGTTTAAAAAAAAGAAAATCAATGTTTTAGAATGGCCCAGTCAATCACCTGACTTAAATCCGATCGAACATTTGTGGAAAGAACTAAAGATAAGGGTTCACCAGAGGGCACCAAAGCATATTCAGGATTTGAAGACAATCTGTGCGGAGGAATGGGCAAAAATCACACCTGAGCAGTGTGGGCTATTAGTTCATACATACAACAAGCGTCTGGAAGCAGTCATTGCAAACAAAGGCTTCTCCACAAAGTATTAAACGAGTCTCAGATAGTGTGTTCAATACTTTTTTCCTGTGTTATTGCACTTAATTCCACATAATCACTATTTATGGATTTGAATGTTGTGATTTCTTTTCATGTGTGGATTATTTGAGTTAATACCAGTGTCTGTAAGAAATGTCACATGAATTGCATCTTTGGAAATAAATGTAATGACAAAACAGTTAATGCGTTCAATACTTATTTCCCCCATTGTATATTTTTTTAATTTATTCATAAGTATGTTACTGACAGCAAGCTGAACCACATAGAGCAAATTTGTAATTATAGTCGGGGTTCAATTTAAAGGTGCTGTAGGCAGGATTCCGCATCTCCGCCATCTTGCTTAGGGTTATCTAAGTAAAATGGCGATTTCAAACCCAGCACAGCCAATCCTGTCCTGTTTTCTCTGAAATCACGCCCTTACGCAAGTTAAGCCCCTCCAACAAGAACGTGCGATGAACGCCCCTCGACCAATCACGGTTAGAGCCTCAGGGGCTCTTCTGATTGGTCAAAGATACCTGGAGCTGTCGAGATTCCTTTTCAGCTCAGAACAGAGACAGATGGAAATGCTGCGCCCTCGCCGGTAGTGCAGTTATGCTACACCCCCAAAGGATTATCAATGGATACTCTAACATTTAATCCAAAGAAAACACAGAAAAATTAGCATTGACTAGCAAAATCCTGCCTACAGCACCTTTAAGCACTGTTATTTATGTGACGACTGATCACCTGTCTGGGGACTATGAATATAATGTATGCACTTTAAAGCTGGTTTAATTTATGAAACTGGTGCTAACCCTGCAGCCCAGTGATCACTGGAGCTGCACTTTTAGTATTTGTCTGATACTTGAACACTGATTATATTATTTACTCAAATTGGATTTTTGTAAGGGATATAATACAATATGTGATTATCTTTGTATTTGTAACAGTGTGTTATTTGGTACTAATTTTGTTTTGATATTGTGTTCACACGAACTTTCTGGACCTGTTTCAATGCAGGCCAGGTGATTGTGAGCCAGATGGCTGAGTCCAGGCATGAGAGCGTGAAGACTGCAAAGACTGAGGACTGGGAAACAGACCCTGGCATGGATCCTGCACTGCTCTGCTCTGCTCTGCCGTGGTCCAGCTGGTAGGACCATTTTTGCAGCAGCTGCCCCTCTGTTCTGCCCCCGCAACTCATTCACAGACCACTTATTAATCAATACATTCCCTTCCCAAACTTGGACCTCCCACTGGACACTTCCAAGATGATAACCATGCACACGAGGATATGCTGCAATGTCTAAAGTGAACATGTGTGTATATACAGACGTGGACAAAATTGTTGGAACTCTTAATGAAAGAAAAAAACCACAGTGGTTGGAGAAATAACTTGAATCTGACGAAAGTAATAATTAAAAAAAATTCAAAGAAATTTAACTAATGAAAGTCAGACATTGCTTTTCAACCATGCTTCAACAGAATTATTAAAAAAACAAACAAACAAATAAACTCAAGAAACAGGTCTGGACAAAAATAATGGTACCTCTAGAAAAGACTGAAAATGATGACACCAGAGGGACATGCCAATCCAAGGTGTGTCCACTAATTAGCATCACAGGTGTCTACAATCTTGTGATCAGTCAGTGGCTGATATAGAGGGCGACAGGGAGTCACAGAAAGTGGACCACACTCAACAGGGACCACAGGAAGCAGAGGAAAGAGTTGTTTCAGGAGGTTAGAAAGAAAATTGTAGACCAGCATATTAAGGGTGTGGGCTATAACCCAGGAATTCCACATCCTCCATGTCCGCTCCGTATTGCTGCAGATCGCTCCGCTGCGCCTTTGTTCCGCCCAGCCGGAGAAGCAGAGATGCGCATGCGTGAGAAAAAAATAGACCTTGTTTGTTGACTCTGCTGCATTGAACCATCAGTTTAAACTTGGCATCAAACCTTCGCCTCTGTTGTTTGCTTACTGATCTAGGTTCCAGCTCCTTCGTCCCAGATGGTCACGTTCCCTCATTTTTCATCAGATCACTGTGACCACAGACGTCATGTGATTTTGATACTTCTTTTGCTTTCTGCTCACCGGTACTTTGGCTCCATCTAGTGGCGTGGATGTGTAACGACAATCTAGTCCTCCGTTCTAGTACGACCCCATTATGGAGGATACAGTTTCTGGAAAAAATATTGTCTTATATTCGGGCCAACACAGTCAGTAGGCCTATCTATACCCCCCCCCACACACACACACACAGAGTGTTTCTATTTTTAAGAATGTACTTTTACTAAACTTTTAACAGATGTACGCCTTGTTTGTCCCAGCAGAGTTGCCGTAACTCGCTGTCTCGTCATAAATCGGGTCGTGTTCATGCGGGCGCAGAAGCATCTGGAACGGATTGTGTTCCATGTATGGCTTGGGTACTGACAGTGCTGATATGCTAAAATGCTAATGTGCTGATATGCTAATGTGTTAATGGTTTAAAATGAAGTATTTTGATGCTGGTTGTCTGTTAGCTGTTAGCTTGACGATAGCTTCATGTTTCCTCTTTCTGAGAGGAATAGTTTGCTCTGTCCAGACCAGAGCCAGAGAACCACGGCTTTGTAGCTGCTCTCACCAGATGGTCTGCTGGGAACCGCTTCTCGCTGATCCTCCTCCGAAGGCACATCCCTCCATCACTGAGCCCAGAACTTTCCAGCTCCACCTTCCACCCAACCTTCACATCTGAGGCTCAAGAGCCTGCTTGGTTCTGGGACTTCGGAACACAGAACTGGGACTGAAGCCCTCAGAACCAGGACTGTGGAAATCTTTGCTGTTTGGTTTTTTTTAACAACTGAATTGGACTCCTTTGGTTCTGATAATCTGAACTTTAATTGTGAAACTCTAATTGATTTCAAATCAGGATTTGATCTCGAGTTCTCTTTTAAAGAACTCAGACTCTTTGAAAGAACACACACAACTCTCTCTAGGGGGTTCTACAGGAGCTTCTCCTGGGGGCTCTGCTAAGGGTTCTGCTGGAGGGTTCTAGGTGTTCAGTGTGCGTGGTCCAGTGCTCTCAATAGCATTCCTGATAGACTGGAGCACCTCCAATGTGGATCCCTGACCCCCCAGGTCAGCGGTGTGGAGCTGTGGACACACACACACACACACACACACACACACACACACACACACACACACGCACACACACACACACAGGTCAGGCGACATGGTGCAGCGCGGTTCTGGATCTGGACGGTACCGGTACCCGGGTCTCGGTGACGGTGGACAGTACGGCTCTGCGGATCATGTGGGCGAAGCCGCGGAGCCGCAGGTGGTCCAGCAGCTGGCAGGATGCCAGCAGCATGGCGGTCGGGTTCGCCACGTTCCTGTTGGCGATGCTCTTTCCCGTGTTCCGGGTTCCCTGAACAGAGAACGGAGAACAGGGAACCAGGGTCAGAATACCGACAGACAGAAAATGGTCGGCGTGTCGCTGTGGCAGCAAGCGGCTGATCCGGAGAACACCCGCAGTGGGTCTGACGGTTCTAGAGGACTGTTCAGGTCAATAATGTTCCACGGGTTCTCCATGAGCCAATCACGAAATACAGAACAGAGGAGGCCAGTGAAGCCTTGATTCTACTGCAGAACAGGTCAGGTTCTCCTGTGGTTCTACTGCAGTATAGGTCAGGTTCTCATGTTTTTCTCCAGACTGAAGTTCTGGACAGTACCGGAAGTACCGTATCCAACTGATACCAACCATTGAGATACCTGGAACGTGGCTACAGATTCCATGAGGAGAAGCTAGAATGCTGCCGTCAGCTGATGGAACGTGTCTACAGATTCCACAAGGAAGAGCTAGAACGCTGCCGTCAGCTGACCGTCACTCAGGAAAAACAGCTGATCTAAAACAGAATGTGAACCGGGTCTCCATGATATGAGTCTGGACCAGGAGTACCAGAGAGAGTGAAGAACCATGTGTGTTCAGTGTTTTCCAACAGCAGTTCTAGCAATACCCAGAACATGTGGAACCACAGCTGTGGATCCTGTGGAGCCTCAGGTCCTCACCGTCTCGAACACGGCGTAGTTTTCTCCATAGTTGGCTCCAGGAACCAGTCCCGGTCCTCCTACCAAGCCGGCGCACACGTTGCTCACCACGTTCCCATACAGGTTCGGCAGAACCATCACATCAAACTGCTGCGGCCTGGAAACCAGCTGACACACACGGACTGGATTAGGGGGTGCGGCCTCCAGAACCAGATCAGGTTCGTCAGGCCTCTCCCGGAGCCGGATCGGGCAGGTCCGGTAGGGGGCATTCTCACCTGCATTGTGGTGTTGTCCACTATCATGCTGTCGAAGCTGATCTCGGGGTAGCCGCTGGCGACCTCCTGGCAGCTCTGCAGGAAGAGGCCGTCACCCAACTTCCTGTTCAGGAACACAAGGTCAAGGTCATGGAACCCAGTCATTCATTTCCTGTGGAGGAGAGTCAGGTTCTAGACGGAACGCCACAGGTGTACCATAGAATGACCTTCAACGCTGCACAGAATGACCTTAAAATCATCAGAAAACCGAAGCGGCCAGTTCCCAGACGGAGCCTCATTTTGGACCATGGTGGCGTTCACCAGCATCCCTTCACTTCCTGTCGGCCTCATTAAGGCTCTCACAGCATATCAGAGAATCGAGGAAGGAAGCTCTGTTCCTTTTGGACCCTGAAATGGACTGGCATTGACCTGAAATCAAATTTTAGCTTCTGAGACTGAAAGGTCAAAGGTCACTGACATGATGTTGGCTTTGTGCACCGCCGTCACCCGGCGGCGCCCGTTCTCACGAGCCGTCCGGAACGCGTAGTCTGCAATGCGCAAGGACTTGGTCCTGGTGATGATCTTCAGACACTCCACTACGCCTGGAACGTTCTGCAGGAGAACCAGAAAGAAAGCAGGTCAGGAACGTTCTGCAGGGAACAGCAGTTGAACATTAAATGTTCTTGGCCACAGGATTATTCTGAAGCTGCAGAGCACTGGTGGAACCCAGTTCCCCGCTGTGGTCAGAACTGGACGTGCAGCACCTCATGTTCCAGGCTGCTGTACTCTCCCTCCGTGTTCTCCCGGACTATCAGGATGTCGACGTTCCGGTGGCGGGTTCTCACTCCTGGCAGAGACTGGCAGTGCATCACATTAGCGTACAGATCCAGAGAGGTTCTGCAGGATGGAAGCAAACAGTTGGAATAAGCACTTAACCTGCAGGTGACACAAAGAACCTGAAGTAATCCACCAGTCCAGACCAGGACCAGTCCAGACAAGGGCTCCTCCAACCCAGGACTGGTCCAGACCAGGACAACACTAAACCAGGACTGGTCCAGACCAGGACAACATCAACCCAGGACTGGTCCAGACCAGGACAACACTAAACCAGGACTGGTCCAGTCAACGACCGGTCCAACAACTGAAACTCTGAGTGAGGAAGAGGAAGAGGAAGAGGATCTGGACTCACCGCAGCAGGTTGTTTCTGGACTTGTAGGACGGCGGCAGGTTGTGGTTGGTCTCAATGTTTCCTAGACAAAGATGCAGCATTTAAAACTCTCTGAACCAGCCAATCACCACCCCTTTGAACCAGCCAATCACCACCCCTCTGAACCATCCAATCACCACCCCTCTGAACCAGCCAATCACCACCCCTCTGAACCATCCAATCACCACCCCTCTGAACCAGCCAATCACCACCACTCTGAACCATCCAATCAGCAACCCTCTGAACCAGCCAATCACCACCCCTCTGAACCAGCCAATCAGCAACCCTCTGAACCAGCCAATCAACCCTCACCCTTTTGATGGTCCATATTGATCAGAGCTGAGCTTCTACTGGTTCTCTATTATAGAAGTGGCAGATCTAGTTCTGCTGAAACAGCCAGAACCAGACCCAGACCCAGAGCCAAACCCAGACCCAGAGCCAGATCCAGACCCAGAGCCAGATCCAGATCCAGACCCAGATCCAGATCCCGACCCAGACCCAGAGCCAGAGCCAGAGCCAGCCTGTTCTCTCCACATTTCAGCAATAGAACCTTCAGACGGGCTGAAATCAGGACTGAAGCTGATTTGGGAAAAACACTGAATCAAGTGTAGAAGGACCAGCTTGTTTCCAACCTGGAGAACAAAGAGCCAAGTGTCTTTGTATGTGTGTGTGTGTGTGTGTGTGTGTGTGTGTGTGCGCGTGTGTGTGTGTGTGTGTGTGTGTGTGTGTGTGTGTGTGTGTGTGTGCGCGCATTCGCATGCAGGGCTGGGACAGTTACTTTAAAATTGTAATCCGGTACAATTACAAGTTACTTGTCAAAAAATGTAATCAGTAACTTAATCTAATTACTTCAATTATAAAGTAACGTACCAGATTACTTTTAGTTACTTTTAGATTACTTCACCAGCAAACATAAAAAATAAAGACAAACACAATGTGTCATCCTCACAGTATATTGACAGCTCTACACAGTAAACACTAAACGCTCTGAGTGTTCTGAACTCTGCTGAAGTTTGTGTTCAGCCCCAATTAATACCAACATGATCTTTAACCTCTGACCTACTGAGAATCTGACTTTCTTTCTTTCTGACTCAGGATCAGCTCCATCAGTTCAGACTGTGTTCCTCTAGTAGTTCTACAGTCCAGCAGAACCAGGAGCCGCATTGACAGTGTTAACGGTCCATGTACCTTACGGCCATCCTTTTTCTGGATTGATATGGGTCAACGAAAAACAGAAAACCATCCGATTTCCGATTTCTGTTTGGATGAAGGTAAACAAAAAACAGAAAACAAGCCGTCTCCCGTTTTTTGTTTGGAAATCGAAAATTAAAAAACGGAAAACGAGCCTTTATCTGATTGCTTATTATGTGTTTATCAAACAAAAGTCGGGAAATACAATACAGACGTTATTTAATTCAACCATTTCTCAAGTTTGCGCTGCTGGGAAACCAGAAGTCTGGCTTTCTCTTCTTCTTCTGCTGCTGCTGCTGCTGCATCTTCTTTGCTTTTGGTCTTCCACTCTCGACACTGAACTATTAAAAAAAATGCACATTTTCTTTGGAAATGTCTAGACGATTATGCCTATGATAGTGGAAATGAATGCCAGCGGCATGACTGCAGGTGAAATCTCTGCACACCTGTGCAGTCAGTTTGGCCCTGTCCGGGGTTTTCAGACAGAAATGTCCGAAGATGGATCTCCGAGCGCAGCCTCTCCCACCTTTGTGTCGGATGACCAACTCCAGGCCGAAGTCGCCTCAGCGTCTGCCGAGGTAAGTAGCGACAAACCTCATTAATTTATATGTGTATGATTAAAATCACTGTTTTTCAGTGATTTTACCGCAGTTTTACAGCGACACCTACTGGCAGCAGCAGCACACTGCAGATTCTGCTGCCTCAGATCTCATTCATCACGTTGAAAGAAACAATTTCAGGAGAGAAAAATACACATCAAAACAAAAATAATCACAAATGTGAGACTGCAAATGCTCTCAGTATCAGTAGGGTTGTTTGCAGTTACACTTTGGTATTTACACTTTCTAATTAAATAAATATACCATTTTGTATATTGGTTACTGGTTCATAATACAATCCAAAAATGTATTATTGTTGTTCTTAACAACCTGATGTTTTTCTATTTGCTGTTGTGTGCCATTTTCATCAACTTACTGAATTGTGTGTTTATGGAATTGATAGGTTGGGCCAACGTACGGGACGAAATTCCTGTCTTCTAAAGGCAGACATGCCAGTGAGAGAAGAGTGGGAGCAGCTTTAGGAGTGGTTCACCCTTGGCACCACCAGGCTCACCAACATGTAAGCCTACTTTCCAGAGAATCACAATTGAACAGTAGTTTATTCCGTCAGATTTGCTTCTTTTTTGTTCCCACATGCAAGTCGAAGGGCTCCAGACGGCCATCTGTGGAATGTCATCGAAAAAATTGATGAGCTGAAAAATGCTGCTGAGAATCTCCATGGCATCTCAGATAACATCAATCCGCTATCTGAGATGACCATGAAGAAAATTCGGGAAGCTGATGTCCAGCCAGCAGTGGAAGCTTTCTCCTGCTTGGTTTGTAAAGGTATGTAGAAGATAAGTAACACAGGGACTTGTGAAGTCCAAGATACAACCTTCAGCTAATTTAGACTTTGTATAATTTTCAATGAACTGTTTAATTGTGATATTTCTGTGATAGAATTGTGTTTGTTTGTATTTAGAGCTATCATGGATGAGCCCATGTTTTAGAACTGCTGGTGCTCACTGGTGGGGTTTGGAGCCTGTGTGAAGCAGTGAAGCGGATCAGTTAATGTTTTCTCCTTTCTCATGCACTTTCATGTTTTTGCAGTTCTCATTTTGTTAATGTACATAGTTTATCTTGCTCTTGCAGTCAATTTTTGAATGTTTGTAATGTCATTGTTTGAAATATTAAAGAATAAATATATTGATATTTCATATCCTGGGTTTTGGTTAAATGTGTGGTTCTTGATTCCTTTCTCAATTCATGAACAAACCTTGTCTTAATCTTGTGCTGCAAAAAGGAAAAAAAATAGCCATACAAACACTTTTTCAAGGAATTGACGTGTGTGTGGGTGGGGGGGGGATTGTTACTTTGCTCTTCAGTCAGATGTGATTGACTGAGTGGGGTGACGCGCTCCAGCAGACAGATCAGTAGATCAAGGCCTCTCTCACCTTTCAGGGCGACTCTGTTGCGTCTGATGGCCATGATGGCGTTATTGATATCATCTTCAGAGTCCAGGCCAGAGTCCACGTTGACCACTTCAAAGTCCACCGGAACGCAGCAGAACCTGACACACACAGACACACACACACACACAGGGTGAGGGGTGTGTGTGTGTGTGTGTGTGTTTGCAGGATGGAGAAAATTTTACCGGAACAGTTCACGGACGTGGTTGGCGAGCTCCGGTCCGATCCCGTCTCCAGGAATTAGAGTGACGGTGTGTCTGCCTCCATACTTTGCAGGTGGAGGCTGGAACACACACACGCACACACACACACACACACACACACACACACACACACACACCATTGTCAAGACTCTTAACATACAGCCTACCAGATGACACCAAGGGCACAAAAGAAAGGCCAAATGAAACCCTAGTGCTGCCCGAACTCATAAAATCCGGCTCAGACTTCAGTCTTTATCTCATTCCTTTGATATACATTCATTCATATGTGTTGGTCGGTAGAGGGAGTTACCTGTGACCCCAGTCAGCACTTTCAGCTACAGTTTTGTAAGGCTATTTTTAGAGGTCAACCGATTTATCATTTTTCTCCATCGGCCATCGGCCGTATTTTCTTTTACAAAGACGATTTTTGATCCGTTGTATAAATTGACGCAATTTTTGATCAGGCACATGTGCGGGCAGCTAAAGCTGCCCCTCAACAAAGGACCTCTGTGGCACGCTGCTGCATTAATTTCCGTCAGAGCGGAGTGTGCTCGGTGGAATCCAATCAATCAATCAATTTATTTTTTGTATAGCCCAGTATTACAACAACAGCTGCCTCAGAGGCTTCAAGATGTTACATTGGCTGGTAAAAATAAAAACAGTGAATAAGCATAATGTTAATATATCAAATTCACAGTAACGAGACAAAACAAAGCAACCACCGCCTTAGTAGGGATGAGCCGAATACTCGTTTTAAACAAGTACTCGTTACGGATAACGCATTTTTTCCGAATCCGAGTACAGCCCGAGCATTGTCTGTCATTACTCGTACTCCTGCTAATGGGAGATCCTCATTGGTCCTTCATTCTGCTCCGTGCTCCACCGAGACGACAGGATCCTTTTGAGAGAAGCCAATCGGACCTGATAAATTAAAAATGCGGTATTTTATTTCTTTGTAGCGTGCATTGTGCCTGAGGAAAACCTTATAAGGTCGAAACCTCGGGCGATTGTGCACGCTCGGGGTTTTTTCGGGGGTTTTTAAGTTTCGTTTTCCCTCGCGGTTTTTTTTCCCCTTTTTTCTCTTCTTTTTTTTATAATAATCTGGGCTTGTGCTCCACTGGGAGGCTGTGATCTGTGGGAGAGATGATAACTGGACCGAGGTCCACGTCCTGGTCATGTCCGTGGCACTGCAGCCTCGGACATGACCAGGAAGCTCAGCAGGGGGGATGAGAGGTTTCCCTGGACGCCGGGGAGATTCCGGTGGGGATCATGGGGGGAGGCATTCATACAATTAAAATATTCATGTTCTGACTCAATAAAAAATACTTTTTCTGTAAATAGTTCCTTCACTATTGTGACCAAAAATATTCGAATTTTATTTCTGAGGGTTTTGTGTGAATAAATAATCATTTATATGAATTTAAAAATATTCATGTTCTGACTAAAATAAAAAAAGCAAAAATCTGTACATTGTATCATTGAGACTGTTATGTAAATAGTTTTCAAATGAAGAATCAATATAGCAACTTCTGAGCAATCCATATCAATGTCAGACTTAAAATAATGCACCAATTTCTGCCCCAGCCCATTTCCAGTTAAACCACGCCCACTTCCGGTTTAGACCACGCCCCCTCCGAGTACAGATACGGATACAGATAATTTGGATGGGTAAACAGATACAGATACAGATACAGATAGTGGTGTACTCGCTCATCCCTACGCCTTAGACCCTCACATCCGGCAAGAAAAAACTCCAGAAACCCAGTGGGAAAAGAAGAAATCTTGGGGAGAACCACAGTATGGAGGGATCCCTCTCCCAGGGATGGACAGCTTTGACAACAGCTAGCATGAGACAAGTGTGAATGTTTATTACTGCTTGTTACATTGTGTGTTCACTCAGACAAAATATTTCATTGTTTTGAAAGCTGAATAAATGTTCTGAGGACTGGACATGACTTGAGACGACTTAATAGATTTCTTTTAGTTGCTCAGAAATTGCTGCGTTTCACAAAAATGTGATAAAATCGGCCTAAATATCAAATTGGGAAAATCAGCTATGCATATCAGCATCGGCTGCCCAAATTTGGAAAGCATCGGCATCGCCCCCCAAAAAACCCATATTGGTCGACCTCTAACTATTTTAGCAGGAGCCTGCCAGTCTAGACTGAGGGAAAATAGATCGTCAGATTCTGATGATCCAAAAGAGACAAATCCATTTGAGACATGTTCTGTACACATGTGGCAGAATGGTTCCTGTGCCTGTTTCTACTGTTCCGACCCCGAGTCACAACAGTCACAAATCAATGCAACCTCAGAAATCACAATTCAGACAGACACATGTGACGATGTATGAATGACAACACACACACACACATGCATGCACACACACACACATACTAATTGCACTCCATACTCACGATGGTCTGGTGTGGATGGAGCGATGGAAAACAGAGGAGAGAAAACAGATCAGTGGAGGGAAACCCTGAGAGGTGAACATCTGCACAGATGTTTACGACACATCTGTTTCTGTTCAGCTGCAAGCAGGTCTGTGAACCAGCAGGGGGTGTCAGCAAGAGTGTCATTGGAGTGTGACAAGGAGTGTCATTGGAGTGTTACAGGGAGTGTCATTGGAGAGTTTTTGGAGTGTTACATAAAGTATTGTTGGGGTGTCACAGAGAGTGTCATCTGATTGTTACAGAGAGTATCATTGGAGTGTTACATAGTCTTACTGGAGTGTCACAGGGAGTGTTACACCAGCAGTATTGGAATGTCACAGGGAGTGTCATTGAAGTGTTCCAACCATTTTATGGGAGTGTTCCAGGCAGCATTACAAAAGTGTTATTGAGTGTTCTTGTAGTTTTATAACAGTGTTATTGGAGTGATACAGAGAGTGCTCCAGGGAGTATTACAGGGAGCATTCCAGGGAGTGCTGTAGTTAGTGCTAATGGGAGTGTTTCAGGGTTCCAGACATCCTCTTGGGTCTAACAGTCACTCACAGTGTAAGTTGCCTTGTTGGTCTGTTGAGCTGCTGCTCCTCTGAGCTGTGGACAGAAAAACATCCTTCATCATGAAGTTCAGACACTTTGCTCATCTTGTTCCAGCTTTTCACCCTTTTCTCTACATGTCTTCCTGTTTCAGCTGCATCTGTGTGTCAATGTGACATTACAGTGACCTGATCTGGATGAACTGGAGTGAAATGAAATGGTCACAACTAGAGGTGGAATGGAACATCCAGTCATGAAGCTTCATGCAATTAACAAATTAAGTGACTGACGCACCAAATTGACCTCTGGCTCTACCGTAGCAGCTCTATGAAGACTGATCACTTTGACCTCTGACTCTACCGTAGCAGCTATCACTTCATGTGGAAATGAAATGGAGGAAATAGTGGACTACTGGACACTCTAGTGGACATTCAAGTAAGGAATCTCCAGCAGACACACTAGTGGACATTCTTGTGGATGCGGTAGAGAACGTGCTAGTGGATGCTGGTGAGGACATGCTAGTGAATGCTTGAGAGAACGCTGTAGAGGACAAACTAGTGGGCATAAGAGAGGACGCTCTAGTGGATGTGTTGGGGGACATTTTAGTGGATGATCTACTGGACACTACACAGGACGCTGTCATGGATGTGTTAGTGGACACTAGTAAATCCTCCAGTGGACACTAGAGTGGATGCTATTGTGGATGCCACAGAGAACACTCTAGACTTGCTAGCAGATGCTCTAGTGGACACTATAGAGGATGCTCTACTGGACAGAAGGGTTAGACTCAGTCCCCTTGTTGTCTTGTGGGCTGTTAGAGTGATGACTATCTGGATCAGGTCTCTCCTTAAGCCCTACTCTAATTTCACACCTGGATCCTCAGCTTCACATCAAAGATCACTACCAGCTGTGTTCTCTAACTATAGTCCATAGGATGTTCTCTGTTGTACCTTGATCCAGGTGCAGCACCTGTTCGTCTGGAGCGTCCACATTGAGTAAAGACCATCATATCTTTGCTGTCCTCTTCCTTCTCTACACTGTTCTTTTTTCTTCTTTTTTTTTGCTTGTCTGGTCACTTGCTTGTTTCTTTCTCTTTCTCTCTCTTACTGTCTTTCTGTTCCGCTGTCAGGTACAGCAAGATCATGTATCAGTACTCAAAAATAAATAAAATAAATGAAGAAACCGTGGTAAGAAGCTTTATGCTTTAAGCTCCCTTTTTAAGAGCAAGTCAGTCTGGAAGCTTCCAGCAGCCAGAACATCCATTCTGCTGATTCCATGCTGGACAGGGCATTTAAAAAAAAACAAAACAATCAGTGGGATTTTGCTCTGTTATGCTGACAGAAGGCGCTGTTCTCCTAATTGAGAACAACATCACTGGCAGTGTTGGATTCCCCGAAGTATGAAGAGACACATAGGCTGTTTTGGCTGAGCGAGATTGTGTTGGTTCGTTCCACTCAAGTGGATCTACACAAACTCTTCTTTATAAGATATAGCTATTGCTAATTAATACCCCCCAAAAAAGTTCTACTCATTGTTTCCAGTCATTTTTTAATAATTAGCATTTTTGTGTTAGTCTTTCTTTTCCACTGTGGCGTAGTGATATTTACACGGGCAGAGTAGGGCTGTGTTCGAAACCGCATACTTACCTACTACTCATACTAACTTGAGTATGCAGTGCGTTTACACTGGCAGTATGTGATTTTGAGTATGCGAGAAGTTCCCGGATGCGTACTGCACTCGCCAGAAATGTTGAGTATACGTCGTGGGTTTACTACTCATACTGAAATTACCCAAGATGCAACGTGATGGACAGCGGGAGACGCTGAGCTGATCTTCGTTAAAAAGCCGAAAAAACTCTCCGTCGGTAAGGCATCGTAACTGGTCAAATTCCATTAACGGGACAACGGTCCAAATGTGGATGTTAAGCGAGATATATTGCTGGAAGGTTGGCTTCTTGTTTTCAAAGTAAAAGCACAGATTTATCACTAAGGTTTTTTTGCATGAAAAAAGGGAAAGGGGTGGTTTATTTTTGAGAAAATAACCGGAAGTGCGTTGCTCACTGAAGCTGGCTTAAATTTTGCCGAATTCGTCCAAACAAAATCATAAACGGTTGGTATTCGGACTAATAAACTACACACTCGGGCTCTAAACGACCACTTTGTCACCTAATTTAAAAAAAAAAAAATCTCGATAAAGTTCTACATTTGAAGAGTTTAGAGCTAAAGTGAAATCCAGCCACTTCATTGGCTCCCTGTTTCTTTTAGAATTCAATTTAAAATTTTACTGCTTGTATTTAAATCTTTGGTCAGGCCCCCGGATATTTGTCTGAAATGTTGTGTTTGTATGCTCCTGTAAGAGCCCTGCGGTCATGTGACCAGCTGCTCTTAACCTGTCCCCGATCGAGACTGAAAACTAGAGGTGACAGGGCATTTGCGGTCGCTGGTCCTAAACTCTGGAATGAGCTCCCTCTGAACATTCGTTCTGCTTCATCTGTTGAGTGTTTTAAGTCTTTGTTAAAATCACATTTATTTACTCTGGCGTTCAACACAAGCTGAGCTGGACATTTTTGTAAGTTATTGTTTTTAAACTTTTGTATTTTTCTATTGTTTTTTTTTTTCTTTTTATGATGTTATCAACATGTGCAGCACTTTGGGCAGAGTTTTCTGTATTTAATGTGCTATAGAAATAAACCTTGACCTTGACCTTGACCTTGACAATCCAGCTATGAGCCCCGGGCGCAGAGCAGTCGTGTAGAACGCTCCTCTGTTGATCTTGTTGATCCTGTCACTAATCCTGCTCCCGGATTTTTACAAGTCAATCAATCAATCAATTTATTTTTGTATAGCCCAGCATCACAACAACAGCTGCCTCAGAGGCTTCAAGATGTTACATTGGTTGGTAAAAATAAAAACAGTGAATAAGCATAATATTAATATGTCAAATTCACAGTAACGAGACAAAACGAAGCAACCACCACCTTAGACCCTCACATCCGGCAAGAAAAAACTCCAAAAACCCAGTGGGAAAAGAAGAATTCTTGGGGAGAACCACAGTATGGAGGGATCCCTCTCCCAGGGACGGACAGCTTTGGCAACAGCTAGCATGAGACATTCTCATAATAAAGGGTATGTGCATGGTGTGCATTTTTTATTTTATATCTTCCATTACACAGTAGGTTGTGATATTTTTAATAAATGACACATAATATTTTAGCTAAATTTACCATATATTTCATTTTGCTGGGTGCAAATCACTTAAGTTGAAGTGTTTCCTTCAATAAGTTAGCTACATTTCTCACTCTGAATCCACCTATGTGTACACTAAGGCGCCAATACTTGTTTCAAATGTTTGGTAGATGTGTGCAGCACCAGATTTGCGTTTTTGGGTATTCTCATAAAGACATTCCTGGCTGGTGACAAAGTTTGGACAAATATTCTGATTAGAACTTTTAACCCAGAGTCTAGAAGGGTATTGTCTTTGAAAAAATTCATTGAATATGTAGATCCAGCGTAGTGGAGCGAAATTCACTTTCTAGGCACTTTTTCCATGGTGCCAATACAGCCTAACAGTGAGGAGTGTGTCCTGCGTGTTACAGTGAGGAGTAGTGTCCTGTGTGTGTTACAGTGAGGAGTGTGTCCTGTTTGTGTTACAGTGAGGAGTGTGTGTTTCTACTCTACATCTTATTCAGGAACATTGAGGTTTGTTTCTGTTTCTGCTGTAAATGTGATCCGGTGGTTCTGAGTGAAACAGGTTCCCTCCATTCTCATATTACATCCATGTTCCTCCACTGATGTGAGCAGGACGTAAATGTTCTCGTAAATGTTCTTCTGCCTGAGAACTGTTGACTCAACAGGTTCTACTGAGTTCTGAGCTCTCTGGTGGACACGCACTGCAGCTTGGGTCACATGATCCACCAGGATACTTCAATTATTCAGGACTGCTTGACAGCCACAGGCTGTTCTGCTGCAGTAGAAGTACAATAAATAGCTGGAAGGACAGACACTCATCCGTGGGCTAACTCTGCAACTAACTACCCTGCTTAATCTGCTTCAGCGGTGGATTAACCACCCAGAGAAAAACTGTTCACCAGTTGAAACTTGGTCCTTTCAGAACTTAAACAGAAACCCGAGAACCAGGTACCAGGGACTGGAACCCAGGGACCGGGCAGAGAACCAGGCCTACCTTCAGCAGCTGGGGTCCGAGCAGAGGCTTCACAGAGCCGCAGAGAGAACGCACACAGCCGGCAGACATCATGACGGTGACCCAGGGAGGGAGGGGGAGGGGCTTGTTGACAGTAATCCTTCTCTCACTCACTCACTCACTCACACACACATACACACACACACACACACAGTACAGTAGACAGAGGTGAAATCATGTCACTGCAGACTATTACTGGCTCTGACTGTGATTGTGACTGTAGCTCAGTAGACTAACTAATAATCAGATGTGTGGAAGTGAATATTCCGTGAACTCAGAACTACCACAGTGAAGATTTGTGTTTCTGAGCTGTATCTTGATATAACAAGATAGTTTTCTTATTTTTATGACAAAGTTTCTCATTGTAACAAGAAACACTCAACACATTTCTTCATTGTGACAGTTCTGTGTTTCCGTGGAATATGGAGCAAAAATCACATGAAAAGACATTTTTTGAGTTTCATCTGGAAATTCTGGCTGCATTATGTGACTCATAATTCAAACCAATAATCAGTCAGATTAGAATAAGATGGATTTTTCATTCTCTTTGATTTTTATGCTCTATTTTTCCATTTCAATGCACAAGAACAAACTGACAGAACAACATTAGAATTAGGGGGATGGGGCAGGGGGAAATTGGAAAGTGGTCGGGGAATGGGGGTGGGTGATGGGAGATGGGGGGCATTACTTCTGTTCTATGTGGCCCAGTTCTCCTGTCACTGTTTACTGATCCATCCCACATGGCAAAATTAGTCTGGCCCAGTAGTGGCCCACACATCTCACTCACACTTGGCCCACATACCGCAATGAATTAAGGCACTTGAGAGGGCCACCTCCGGTTGCCACATATTGCCCATGGTGTTGCCATGTCTCAGCCACCTATTTAGCCATATGTGGCCCTGTCCTGGCCCAGTGTTGGGCCAGATAAGTTTTAGTTTTTCTCCCAGATGCCAACCACCTGTATGACCACAGCTGGCCCGAAGTAGGACCAGACAAGTTTCAGAACTGGTTCCAAATGTCAGCCTGAACTAAACCGTAACCGGGCCACTTTTTTAATACACTCACTTGCCGTATTTGGCCCAGAAAACAAAATGCTCCAACAATGACAGTTTCAAATATTTATTTATTGATACAATTACAAATCATCTTAAAACAGTATATAAAATTAACAAGTTTAATACTATAAAGTTTTAAAAGCAAAGCAAAAGTTTGATACAACATATATCCCACACTGAATACAAATGCCCCCCAAAAGTGAGATATGTAGTTGAAAACAGTAATCAAGCAGCAGAAATAAAGTTTGGAGTAAGTGGAAAACTTGTGAAGGACTGGAAAAAGCGGAAGTTACTCTGACTGCAATGAATACAACAGAACAATTCAATGTAGTGGATGTTGAGCACATACAGGAGTCCAAACAGCACAGCAGTGTGAGTAGTCCTTGATGCCATGCAGGATGATCAGATCCTCCAGCACCACAGCCAGGTCCGTCAGATCCTCCCCTTCTGGTATTCTGAGTATTCCCACGTTCAGTCCCCTTGTCATGTCGTCCTCCATGTCTGTGGGCTCCTCAAAGACAAAAAGAAAAACAAAAAAAGCACTGTTAGAATATTTACTTGTCTGCAAGTTCCTTAAAGTTTCAAAAAAGAAATTTAACTCTAAAGTCCACTGGTTTGCTCCTGCTAAATCCATGTTGTCTCACATGGGTTTCGAGAGACTCTTGAGACTTGAAAAAACATACAATCACTGTAAATGCAAAGGAGAGCTAAACTGCTTCCATCATGACCATGGCTGGTTCTACAGTGTTCAAGTGTTCTTTTGGGTTTCCTGTGACAGAAGTGCAAAACTTACCTGTCCATCTCATCCATGACGCAGACAGGTGGAGCAAATATGATGAACTACAACAGAAAATGTTGTATTAGTATAGTGACAATGGTTACAACACACTCAACAATCATAACTGTTTTGATTTTCTAGAGGCATGCACATACACTTGCCTACTAATGCACTGATAATATAGTTTTTGTGTCAAATTCAACAATGTGCAGGATTTAAAAGCTGAAAAATATTTTAGGTGGGCTGAGGGCAGCAGCATTGTACTGTATATTCCTCAACGAAATTGAAGACTTGGACCTTTAATTTAATAAAAATAGTGAACACCATAAAAATATTGTTTTCACTTAAAACTGAAAAAATGCTTGTTTTTGAATTAGCCTTTTAATGTCAGAAACATGTGTGGAATCTGTACTGACAGATTTACAAGATTGACAGATTTAATCCTCCCGCCCGCACGTACTCTGCTCCGTGCACCCCCACCCTCGTGCCCCACGTGACCCCACATCCGCGCACTCCTCTCCGTGCACCCCGAGCACTCAAACCAACCGTCTGCCACGCCATCTCCCCCCCTGCACCCCCCCCACCCATAAACATCGTCAAACGTCGTTCGCTTTAATTCAACTTGCGTTTTCATGGTCAAGTCATCTTCAGCTTCCGGGTCGCTGCTGTCACTTGTGTTTACTCCGTGTATCGTCCCTGGTTTTTGAACTTTTTTTCCATACCGACAACTGATTTGGATTACGGACCTCGGACTGAATGGTGGAGACTATCGGTTACGACCACGGACTGTATTGCGACACCGATTTGAGGAAGACGGACATTGGAAAGCCGGCGAAGCCGGTAGCTGGGTCAGCCAAGCTAAGCTACCTAGCTAATCTAGCCGGCGAGGCTACCAGCTGGCCGCGTAATAACAACAAACGCGATGCCATCCAAGAAAGTTCCAACGATCGAGGAGATGGAGGACATCAAAAAATCCCTGGATTTTCTGGGTGAGGAAGTGTCTGCTGTGAGGCTGCAGCAGAAGAACATTCTGGACCTAGTGGAGGAGATTAAGGTTCTGCGGCTGCAGAACGCAGAGAAGGCAAAACGGATCGCCTTCCTCGAGAACCGAGTGGAGGATCTGGAGCAATACACTCGGATTAACAACATCATTGTGACTGGGCTTCAGATTAAACCCCGGTCATACGCTCGAGCCGTGACGGGAGGAGACGGAGAGGAGCAGAGCGAGGAGGATGCTCTCTGTGGAGCAACAGGTGACGGAGTTCCTGCACTCCAAGGGGATCGAGGTAAAAAGCACAGACATTGAAGCATGTCACCCTCTCCCCAAGAGAAACAACAAACCAGCAGTAATAATAAGGTTTACTAACAGAAAGCATAAGATGCAGCTGTTAAAGCAAGGCAAGAAACTTAAAGGCACAGACGTTTTCCTGAATGAGCACTTAACGAAGAAAAATGCGGACATTGCAAAAAAGCGAGACTCCTGAGGAAGCAAGGAAAAATTCAAAATACTTGTACACAAAACTGCAAAATCTTCATCAAGCTGAAGGGATCTCCAGAGGAGGCCAAGGTTTTGGTTATCCGAGATATCGGAGAACTGGACAAACTATGATGGAGCTAAACAAGGCAAGGAATGATCAAACTCAGGGACTAAATACCAGATCATCATGACCGAAGAACTGGACACTTTCCATTATACTGAGCATAAAACACAAGATATAGAAAATAACATTGATCCTGAAAATAATCTTTTCAACAATATCAATATCAGCTGCCGTTATTACACTGAAAATCAATATAACACAATGATCAAACAGGAGAACAAGATATCAATTATTCACTTCAGCACCAGAAGCATGTATGCAAATTTTCACAAAATTAAGGAATATCTAAGTCAGTTCAATACTCCTTTCAATATAATAGCCATATCAGAAACCTGGATCAACAACGAGAAGGGAGTAGAATTTGAGCTGAATGGGTATGAATTTAATTATATTAATAGAAAGAACAAGAGTGGAGGGGGGTTGGCAATATATGTTGACAATAGTCTGCAATATAAAATCATTGAAAAAATGACTGTAGTTGTTGATGATTTACTCGAGTGCATTACAGTAGAAATATGTTGTGAAAAAATGAAGAATTTACTGGTGAGCTGTATATATAGATCTCCTGGATCAAGCATCGAAGTCTTCAAAGAATGGATGGAAAATATGTTCGTAAAATCAACACAGAAGGTCTTGTACATTTGTGGTGATTTTAACATCGACCTCTTAAATCCAAAGAAACATAAAATGACGGATGACTTCATAAAGTCAATGTTCAGTATGGGTTTGTATCCTACCATCACCAGACCGAGCAGGATCACTTCTCACTATGCCACTTTAATTGATAATATATTTACCAACATCATGGAAAATAACACTGAGAGCGGACTATTATTAAGGGACATCAGTGACCATCTGCCTATTTTTAATGTATATTACCGTAACTATAGTAGGAAGAAGAATATCAAAAATTATAAATATATGAGAGTGAAAACAGAAGATGCCATGATGGCATTAAAAAAATGACTTAATGACACAGGACTGGAATGAGGTTTATAAAGAGAAAGATATTGATAAAGCATATGACAAATTTCTAATTATATTCAATACATTATATGACAAATATTGTCCTATTAAGAAATACAGTATTATACAAAAACACACAAATAGTCCATGGGTCACAAAGGGGCTGCAAAATGCCTGTAAAAAGAAAAAGTTATTATACAGGAAATTCTTAAAGAATCGAACTACAGAGGCAGAGGAAAAGTATAAAAAATATAAAAATAAATTAACTAACATTATGAGGACAAGTAAGAAAGAATATTATAATAAATTATTGGAGAGAAATAGAAACAATATTAAAGGCATGTGGAATGTTCTAAATGGCATTGTGAGAAGTAGATCTCAAACTATAAATTACCCAGAGTACTATATTGAAAATAACAAGACCATTAACAATATGGAGGATGTGGTGAATGGTTTTAACAGATTCTTTGTAAATGTGGGACCAGATTTAGCAGCGAAAATAAAGAAACCAGTGACAACAGAAAGGGGGGATATAGAAGACATGGGGTACAGGAATCCAAATACAATGTTTTTAGGTGCAGTTGATGAAAAAGAAATTGTAGAGAATGTAAGAAACTGTAAAAACAAAATCTCTAAAGACTGGAATGATATAGACATGTCCACAGTAAAGTCAGTTATTGAAGGAATTGCAAAACCATTCACCTACATCTGCAACTTGTCTTTTCAATCAGGTACATTCCCAGACAAAATGAAAATAGCTAAAGTATTACCACTGTTTAAATCCGGAGATCGACATCAATTCACAAACTACAGGCCTGTTTCATTACTCCCCCAATTCTCCAAAATACTGAAAAAACTATTTAAGGACAGACTGGATAAATTTATTGAAAAGCACAAACTTATAACGGACAGTCAGTATGGTTTTAGAACGGACCGATCAACATCTCTGGCATTAATGAAATTAATAGAAGAAATCACAGACTGTATAGACAATAAAAAAGTAGCAATAGGACTATTTGTGGATTTAAAGAAAGCATTTGATACCATTGGTCATAATATATTAATAAAGAAATTAGATAACTACGGTATTAGGGGAGTTGGGTTGAGTTGGATATCGAGTTACTTAAACAGGCAACAGTTTGTACAGATAGGGAATCATAAATCAAAACTGATGAATATTACATGTGGGGTACCGCAGGGGTCAGTATTAGGACCAAAATTATTCATAATGTATATTAATGACATATGTAGTGTATCTAAATTATTGAAATTTATTCTGTTTGCGGACGACACAAATATCTTTTGTTCCGGTGAGAATTTGCAGCAGATTTTGGAGACCATCACAACAGAAATGAATAAATTAAAACTATGGTTTGATAAAAATATATTATCAACTCTAAGTAAAACAAAGATCATGCTGTTTGGGAGACACAGAATGGATTGTAATGTAGAACTTATAATAGATGATAACAAATAGAGAGAGTAAGTGAAATTAAATTTCTTGGCGTGATTCTGGACAACAAAATCTGCTGGAAACCTCATGTGAGCTACATACGAGCAAAACTGGCAAAATGCACATCAATACTGTGGAAAACTAAACATATCCTGGACATTAAGTCACTGCACACCTTATATTGCGCACTTTTTTTGCCATATCTGTCTTATTGTGTTGCGCTCTGGGGAAACAGCTACAGAGCCACTCTACAGCCGATATGCACGATGCAGAAAAGAGCAATAAGGATAATAAACAATGCAGGATACACAGACCACACTAACCCACTATTCATAAAATCACACTTGTTGAAATTCATGGATCTGGTCAAATTCAAAACAGCACAAATAATGTTTAAAGCAAGAAATAATTTACTGCCAAAAAATATACAGGGGATGTTTGCGGAAAGGGAGGGTGGATATAATCTAAGAGGAGACCTGAACTATAAAAAACCAAAAGTTCGAACTACACTGAAAAGTATGTGCATGTCAAGCTGTGGAGTGGCTCTGTGGAACAGTCTGGACCCAGAAATAAAACAAAGTAGCAACATAAATCTGTTTAAAAAAAAGTACAAAAAAATATTTCTTAATAAGTACATGGAGGAGGAAGTCTGGAACTCTGGACGATGATAACAAATGGTGTTGAGTATTATACATATAGTGGAAATTGATATATTGCTGTTATACTGTAGTTATATTATAATTATTCTGTTATATAGTATATATTTATGGGGATAACTATATGGTATGTGTGGGTATATATTATGTATTTATAGGGATATCTGCACAGTATATGTATACATATATTATGTGATGTCCTATGATGTATGATTTTAAAACTTGTTAATAGTTAAAAAGGGGTAGGAATCTCTAAAAAGTGTTTACTTCTTCCTACTCCTTTTTTCGAACTGTGCTGTTATGTTGTGTTTTTTGTTTTGTTTGCTTTTGTTTGTTTTTTTCCTTTTTCTTTGATTCACATTAACTTTCCTTTTTATCTTTTTTCTTTTTATACATGTTCGAAAAATAAATTCATTCATTCATTCATTCATTCATTCATGGTGCAGTCTGCAGAGCAGACTGGATTCATGTCATTCACTGTGACAAGTTGTGAATTCACATGTTAAAAAACGCAAAGACTGTCCCGCTCGTTGTTTTGAGATGCTCCAGTTAGCATAGCTAAAAGTCTCACATTTAGCCTTCTAATAACTTAACAAGTTAAAGGTAATAGGGGTAAATGGGGTCCTGAGTCATTGACTCAAGCTCCAATAACTTTGTAACCCTAAGTGTGAGAGACTTGAGACTTGAGCCATGCGTAGAGGGTGACGAGCCGGTCCGGGTGGTAGGGTTAGGGTTAGGGTTTCTGGAAGTTTGGGTCAAAAGTTGGTCAATGTGACATTCTGGACCTAGGGTTGTGTCAGGGCTAGGGTTGTGAGTGCGTGGTGTGAAAATCAGGACTGTGGGCCTTTGTTTGGCTGAGTTACAGAGTCATGTTCCCGGAGCCCCATAGGAGTCAATGTAAGTGTTAGGGCTTCCAGTAGGTTAAGGGGTAAATGTGGTAATCGCAGGCCTGCGATTTTTAATAACTTTGTAACCCTAAGTGTGAGAGACTTGAGACTTGAGCCATGCGTAGAGGGTGACGAGCCGGTCCGGGTGGTAGGGTTAGGGTTAGGGTTTCTGGAAGTTTGGGTCAAAAGTTGGTCAATGTGACATTCTGGAACTAGGGTTGTGTCAGGGCTAGGGTTGTGAGTGCGTGGTGTGAAAATCAGGACTGTGGGCCTTTGTTTGGCTGAGTTACAGAGTCATGTTCCCGGAGCCCCATAGGAGTCAATGTAAGTGTTAGGGCTTCCAGTAGGTTAAGGGGTAAATGTGGTAATCGCAGGCCTGCGATTTTTAATAACTTTGTAACCCTAAGTGTGAGAGACTTGAGACTTGAGCCATGCGTAGAGGGTGACGAGCCGGTCCGGGTGGTAGGGTTAGGTAATAGGGGTAAATGGGGTCCTGAGTCATTGACTCAAGCTCCAATAACTTTGTAACCCTAAGTGTGAGAGACTTGAGACTTGAGCCATGCGTAGAGGGTGACGAGCCGGTCCGGGTGGTAGGGTTAGGGTTAGGGTTTCTGGAAGTTTGGGTCAAAAGTTGGTCAATGTGACATTCTGGACCTAGGGTTGTGTCAGGGCTAGGGTTGTGAGTGCGTGGTGTGAAAATCAGGACTGTGGGCCTTTGTTTGGCTGAGTTACAGAGTCATGTTCCCGGAGCCCCATAGGAGTCAATGTAAGTGTTAGGGCTTCCAGTAGGTTAAGGGGTAAATGTGGTAATCGCAGGCCTGCGATTTTTAATAACTTTGTAACCCTAAGTGTGAGAGACTTGAGACTTGAGCCATGCGTAGAGGGTGACGAGCCGGTCCGGGTGGTAGGGTTAGGGTTAGGGTTTCTGGAAGTTTGGGTCAAAAGTTGGTCAATGTGACATTAGGTTAGGGTTAGGGTTAGGTTAGGTTAGGTTAGGGTTAGGGTTAGGGTTAGGGTTAGGTTAGGGTTAGGTTAGGGTTAGGGTTAGGGTTAGGGTTAGGTTAGGGTTAGGGTTAGGGTTAGGGTTAGGGTTAGGGTTAGGGTTAGGGTTTGGGGACACCGTCGATTTGATAGGAATCTGGAATTCCAGAACGGAAGAATCCGGATCCGGAATTTGCAATTCTGGAATCTGGAATCTGGAATCTGGAATCCAGAACTGCAAATTCCGTATCCGGATTTTTCAATTCCGGAATCCCAATTCCGGATTTTGACCACTATGTTTTGAGCGCTAGAGAGCCATCAAAAGTTAGAAAACCATTTTAAAATTCAGTGTTCAAGTGGCTAACCCATGTTTTTCACCAAAATGACTCTAAATAAATCAGAGAACCCGGCCATGTGGGATTTTCACCCGAAATGCCAAAAATGTTGGGACGAGCCCCAAAACACACAAAACAGACAGTCACACCCCCACAAACGCGTGGGTGGGGGTCCCGCCGGTCCCCGAGGGGTCCAAAATTTCACGGTGGAAATTGACCCAACCGACCCTCAGGACAAATAAAGCTCATCAGCCCGGATCAACGCTAGAGAGCGGGGGCCGGTTGGTGAAGTCAAACATTTCTAGAGGTCCTGGAGAGATGACACCCCACCACACCTGTCAGGGACCTCCCCAGCTGTCAGTGGAAGCCAATCCCAGTCCTTTAGCTACTTCCTGGGCGGAGTTATCATTGCTTGACCGCATCTGGAATCCCATTCCAATCTGGAATCTGGAATCTGGAATCTGGAATCCCAACCTGGAATCTGGAATCTGGAATCTGGAATCTGGAATCCCAACCTGGAATCTGGAATCTGGAATCTGGAATCTGGAATCCCAACCTGGAATGTGGAATCTGGAATCTGGAATCTGGAATCCCAATCTGGAATCTGGAATCCCCTTCCAGATTGCGTCTTTGAAGCTCAAAGTGTTTGGATCAGCCCAAAAACACCCAAAACAGACAGTCACCGCCCCGAGAGACACGTGTGCGGGGTCGTTGCCAGTCCCCGAGGGGTCCCAAATTTCATGGTGGAAATTGACCCGACTGACCCTCAGGACACCCAAGGCTCATCCCCACCGATCCAACCACATAGACTATGGGCTGATTCATGAGGTCAAATTTTTATCCAGGGGGTAGAGAGATGACACCCCACCACACCTGTCAGGGACCTCCCCAGCTGTCAGTAGAAGCCAATCCCAGTCCTCTAGCTACTTCCTGGGCAGAGTTAGAGCAGATTCCAGATTTGGTCATTGGTTGACCTAATCTGGAATCCCCTTCCAGAATGTGACATCGATTTTTAAAAAGTGCAGGTAGACACTTGAAACTACAACCATTGCACTGCTGAGGCCCTAAGCTTTCATTTGATGCCAATCTCAGCCCTCTAGCTCCTTCCTGAGAGGAGTTATCATTGCTTGACCGAATCTGGAATCCCCTTCCAGATTGCGTCCTGGACCCTTAAGATTGCAGGTAGACACGTGAAACCACCACCATTGCACTGCTGAGGCCCTCAGCTATCATCTGAAGTCCAGCCCAGTCCTCTAGCTCCTGCCTGGGCGGAGTTATCATTGCTTGACCGAATCTGGAATCTGGAATCTGGAATCTGGAATCTGGAATCCCAATCTGGAATCTGGAATCCACTTCCAGATTGGGTCTTTGAAGCTCAAAGTGTTTGGATCAGCCCCAAAACACCCAAAACAGACAGTCACCGCCCCGAGAGACACGTGTGCGGGGTCGTTGCCAGTCCCCGAGGGGTCCCAAATTTCATGGTGGAAATTGACAAAACTGACCCTCAGGACACCCAAGGCTCATCCCCACCGATCAACCACATAGACTATGGGCTGATTCATGAGGTCAAATTTTTATCCAGGGGGTAGAGAGATGACATCACAACACACCTGTCAGGGACCCCCCAGCTGTCATCTGATGTCACTCCCAGCCCTCCAGCTCTTTCCTGGGCCGAGTTAGAGCAGATTCCAGATTTGGTCATTGGTTGACCAAATCTGGAATCCCCTTCCAGAATAAGTCCTTGACCGTTAAATGTGGAGTTAAACACTTGAAACCACCACCATTGCACTGCTGAGGCTCTCAGCTATCATCTGAAGTCAATCCCAGCCCTCTAGCTCCTTCCCGGGCAAAGTTATAGCTGATTCCAGATTTGGTCATTGGTTGACGAAATCTGGAATTGCCTTCCAGAATGTGACATCGTTTTTTAAAAAGTTGGATTTAGACACTTGAAACCACCACCATTGCATTGCTGAGGTCCTAAGCTTTAATTTGACACCAATCTTACCACTGTAGCTCCTTCCTGAGCTGAGTTATAGCTGATTCCAGAAGCTGTCATTGGTTGACTGAATCTGGAATCCTTAGCCATGTTAGCTCCACATGCTAGGATGAGCCCAAAAACACCCAAAACAGACAGTCAGCAGCCCAAGAAATACGTGTATGGGGTTGTTGCCGGTCCCCGAGAGGTCCGAAATTTCACGGTGGAAATTGACCGAACCGACCCTCAGGACACCCAAGGCTCATCGCGTATCAACACATATCCAACTCCCATAACCCTAACCCTAATGTTGATGGAATTAGGGTTAGATTACCGTTGACCGCTAGGGTTACGAGGTTCCCAGAGGGCTGAAAATGCTCCTCATCAGCCTCCCAATGCATCCATATAGACTATGCGCTGATTCGTGAGGTCAAATTTTTACGCTAGGGTTAGAGATATGAAACCTCAACAGACCTGTCAGGGACCCCCCGGGGAGACGCATATCAAATTTGCATAACCCTAACCCTAATCGTTTGCGAACTAGGGCTCGATGACCTTTGACCCCTAGGGTCAAGTTGGTCCCAGAGGGCTGAAAATCCACACAGCGGCTCTCCCAGCACCCCCGATGAACCTCCCCGAGTTTCGTGCCAATCGGGCAAAGCGTTAATTTTCACCCCCTATGACAGACTACAGATCCTCTAGGGTTACTATGCCATCAGCCTCCCAATCCTCTCTGAAATGAGATTTCGCTGAAAAAAGTGAAAAAACATGATTTGAAGGAGATCCAAAGGTCCGATCGGGATGCCATCGCACACAACTGTCGGGGACCCCACTGGAAGTCAACTGTTCAAGCCACACCCTCCTAGCCCCTCCCCTTCCTGAGTTATTCAATTAAACGCGCTCCTGAGGTAAAAGGTCATTGGGCGGGGCTAGGAGGGCAGCAGAGGGATGAGGTCCTACATACAGGTCAGGGACCCCCCTGGGGGTCAGCTGTTAAAGCCACACCCTCCTAGCCCCTCCCCTTCCAGAGTTATTCAACTCCAAAGTCGTTAGCGGCGGCTAATGCTAAATGCAACAACCACGCGGCTTGTGCACGCGCTGGAGGGATATCCTTTTACACACCCATCAGGGACCCTCCCGGGAGTCATGCATCCAAATCCCATCCTCCTAACCCTAATCGTTTAGGAGTTATTAAAGCTCAAAGTTAGGGTTAGCAGCTAACGGCTAATTTAAGCTCCTTCTCAATTTGCGCAGTAATTCTACGCGGTGGGCGGGGCTGCCCCATATCAAAGGGTGCCTAAGGTCACCACGCACCCTGTGTGCGAGTTTGAGCCGGCTAGCTATCACCGTTTGGGAGCTATTAACGAAAATAGCTAAATTAGCTCGTTTTTTAGCCGCAAAACGTTAGCATTTGCCTATTTAACATACTTCTACATGTCCCGGGAGGCTGAAAATTTTACCACAGGTGCAGAAGGGGACCCCGAGGCAACCCTGAAAGTCTCAGCCCTCCATTTATTACCGTTGATTTTTAAAAAATAAAAACGTGAAAATGCGAAATGCAGAAAGTAGCTTTTTTCGGGTATTTCCGTTTCAGCTACAACCACCGCAGCCGGCACACATCAGCGGGGTCTAGAGACGGTCATTTTGATGCCACTTTGAGCTCGTTTGCTCAAGTATTTCAAAAATGGCGCACAAAATATGTTCGGTTAAGGCGTTTTTGAAAACGAGTGCCTTCAGCTCTCCCGAAAGACTTCCGGGTGGCCTAGAGGGCTGAAATCGCACAGATTGGATGTGCTGCCAGCCCCGATGCATGACCCCGAATTTGAGCTCCCTGGCTCAAGGCCTTATGGGAAAGGTCACCCCGTTGACCTTTGACCGATAGGGTCAGGAGGGTCGCACAGGGCTGAAACTTCTCACAATGGATACCCTGGCTCCCCCGATGCAGGTTCCCGAGTTTCGTGCCGATCGGTCAAAGCGTTGAGGGATTTTGCTATGATTCAGGCTTTATTTCGGGCCTTCTGCAGGGCAAGTGAAAACGGATGGATTTTTTTGGAAAAAAGTATTCTAGAGAGCTGAAACTTCACAGGATGGATGCCCTGGAAGCCCCGATGCAGGATCTAGCGTTTTTTTGTCTCTAGCTCAATGCGTTGTTTTCACCCTCTGAGTTTCACCCTTAGAGTGATGAGGGGATCCCTGACCTCTCATGAGGTATGTGTGCGGGGGTCCTGCCGATCCCCGAGGGTCCCAAATTTCATGGTGGAAATTGACCCAACCGACCCTCAGGACACCCAGGGCTCATCCCCACGGATGCAACCATATAGATTATGTGCTGATTCATGAGGTCAAATTTTTCTGCTCGGGTTACAGAAATGACACCACAACACACCTGTCAGGCACCCCCCAGGGAGACACATATCAAATTTTCATAACCGTAACCCTAATCGTCGGCGAACTAGGGTTGGATGACCTTTGACCCCTAGGGTCAAGTTGGTCCCAGAGGGCTGAAAATCAACACAGCGGCTCTCCCAGCACCCCCGATGAACCTCCCCGAGTTTCGTGCCAATCGGGCAAAGCGTTAATTTTCACCCCCTATGACAGACTACAGATCCTCTAGGGTTACTATGCCATCAGCCTCCCAATCCTCTCTGAAATGAGATTTCGCTGAAAAAAGTGAAAAAACATGATTTGAAGGAGATCCAAAGGTCCGATCGGGATGCCATCGCACACAAGTGTCGGGGACCCCACTGGAAGTCAACTGTTCAAGCCACACCCTCCTAGCCCCTCCCCTTCCGGAGTTATTCAATTAAACGCGCTCCTGAGGTAAAAGGTCATTGGGCGGGGCTAGGAGGGCAGCAGAGGGATGAGGTCCTACATACAGGTCAGGGACCCCCCAGGGAGTCAGCTGTTAAAGCCACACCCTCCTAGCCCCTCCCCTTCCAGAGTTATTCAACTCCGAAGTCGTTAGCGGCGGCTAATGCTAAATGCAACAACCACGCGGCTTCCTTATGCGCTGGAGGGATCCCCTTCCACACATCCATCAGGGACCCCCCCAGGAGTCATGCCTCCAACCCCCATCCTCCTAACCCTAATCGTTTAAGAGTTATTCAAGCTGGAAGTTAGGGTTAGCAGCTAACGGCTAATTTCTGCTCCCGCCCACTTTGTGCAGTAATTCCACGCGGTGGGCGGGGCTGCCCCATATCGATGGGTGCCTAAGGTCACCACACACCTTGTGTGCGAGTTTGAGCCGGCTAGCTGTCATCGTTTGGGAGCTATTAATGTAAATAGCGAAATTAGCTCCTATTTTAGCCACAAAACGTTAGCATTTGCCTATTTAACATACTTCTACATGTCCCGGGAGGCTGAAAATTTTACCACAGGTGCAGAAGGGGACCCCGAGGAAATCCTGAAAGTCTCAGCCCTCTAGCTATCACCGTTGATTTTTAAAAAATAAAAACGTGAAACGGCGAAATACAGAAACGTGCTTTTTTCGGGTATTTCCGTTTCAGCTACAACCACCACTGTCGGCACACATCAGCGGGGTGTAGAGACGGTCATTTTGATGCCACTTTGAGCTCGTTTGCTCAAGTATTTCAAAAATGGCGCACAAAATATGTTCGGTTAAGGCGTTTTTGAAAACGAGTGCCTTCAGCTCTCCTGAAAGACTTCCGGGTGGCCTAGAGGGCTGAGATCGCACACCGTGGATGTGCTGCCAGCCCCGATGCATGACAGCGAATTTCAGCTCCCTGGCTCAAGGCCTTATGGGAAAGGTCACCCCGTTGACCTTTGACCGATAGGGTCAGGAGGGTCGCACAGGGCTGAAACTTCTCACAGTGGATGTCCTGGCACCCCCGATGAACATACGTGAGCCTCGTGTCGATCGGTCAACGTTTAAATTTTGACCCCTGGGAGAGCTTGCAAATCCCCCAGACTCAGTGGGGCATCAGCCTCCCAATCCAACCATGTAGATTATACGCTGATTCATGAGGTCAAATTTTTCTGCTAGGGTTAGAGAAATGACACCACAACACACCTGTCAGGCACCCCCCAGGGAGACACATATCAATTTTTCATCACCGTAACCCTAATCGTCGGCGAACTAGGGTTAGATTACCTCTAACCCCTCGGGTTTGCAGGGTCATTATCCCAGCCCCTCTCCACACAAAGCTTAAAAAATAAGTACAAGTTCCAAACGCGAAAAATTCATAGCACTGAGTGGCCGAGTGGTCTAATGCTATGGCTTGCAACCAGTAGGTTGTGGGATCAAACCCCACGGGGGACATGCTTATTGTGGTGCATCTTGAGCAGTGGAGACTTAGTGTTACTGAGGCAAAGTGTTTTATTAAACTAACTTAGCCTAACCTTTCAGATTCCAGAATCTGACATTGGATGACTAAATCTGGAATCCCCTTCCAGAATGTGACATCGTTTTTTAAAAAGTGCAGGTACACACCTGAAAGGAACACCATTACACTCTTAAGGCCCTAAGCTGTCATTGGAAGCCAATAAAAACCCTGACTGGAGTTAGGGTCAAGGCTTAGGGCTTAGGGTTGCAAATAGGGTTGACCAAAGACCCCTTACCATTTAAGTTAGACACTTGAAACCACTACCATTGTACTGCCAAGGCCCTAAGCTTTCATTTGATGCCAATCCCACACTTCTAGGGCCTTCCTGGACAAAGTTAGAGATTGTCACCAGAATGAAGCAAGCTGGCATTGCATTCCAGAAAGAGACATTGAAACCCAAAGTGTTTGGATCAGCCCAAAAACACCCAAAAACACCCAAAACTGACAGCCACCTTTCATAACCCTAGCCCTAATTGTTTGGAAACTAGGGTTAAATGACCTCTGACCCCAAGGGTTAGGAGGGTCATTATCCCAGCCCCCCTCCACACAAAGCTTAAAAAATAAGTACAAGTTCCAAACGCGAAAAATTCATGGCACTGAGTGGCTGAGTGGTCTTATGCTATGGCTTTCAACCCAACTTTTGTGGGATCAAATCCCACAGGGAACATGCTTATTGTGGTGAACGTCAAAGTTTTTCTTTAGGGGTCAGAGAGATGTCATCACAACATACCTGCTTTTTTGGGTATAGGGTTACAGTTAGGGTGTAGGGTTACCGAGTTAGGGTTACACATAGGGTTGACCATATAACCCTTAACATTGAAGTTAGACACTTGAAATTACTACCATTACACTCGGAGGGCCCTCAGCTTTCATTTGAAGCCAGTCCCACGCATCTAGCTCCTTCCTGAGAGGAGTTATAGCAGATTCCAGAATCGGTCATTTGATGTCTAAATCTGGAATCCCCTTCCAGAAAATGACATCGATTTTTAAAAAGTGCAGGTAGACACTTGAAATTACAACCATTGCACTGCTGAGGTCCTAAGCTTTCACTTGATGCTAATCCCAGCCCTCTAGCTCCTTCCTGAGAGGAGTTATAGCAGATTCCAGAATGTGTCATTTGATGTCTAAATCTGGAATCCCCTTCCAGAAAATGACATCGATTTTTAAAAAGTGCAGGTAGACACTTGAAACTACAACCATTGCACTGCTCAGGTCCTAAGCTTTCATTTGATGCTAATCCCAGCCCTCTAGCTCCTTCCTGAGAGGAGTTATAGCAGATTCCAGAATCGGTCATTTGATGTCTAAATCTGGAATCCCCTTCCAGAAAATGACATCGATTTTTAAAAAGTGCAGGTAGACACTTGAAACTATAACCATTGCATTGCTGAGGCCCTAAGCTTTCATTTGATGCCAATCTCAGCCTTCTAGCTCCTTCCTGACAGGAGTTATCATTACTTGACCGAATCTTACCAAGACCACAACAGACCTGTCAGGGACCCCCGAGGGAGACACATATCAAACTTTCATAACCCTAGCCCTCATTGTTTGGGATTGTTAGGGTTACAGTTAGGGAGTAGGGTTACCGAGTTAGGGTTACACATAGGGTTGACCATAAAACCCTTAACATTGAAGTTAGACACTTGAAACTACCACCATTACACTCGGAGGGCCCTCAGCTTTCATTTGAAGCCAGTCCCACGCCTCTAGCTCCTTCCTGAGAGGAGTTAAGGCAGATTCCAGAATGTGTCATTTGATGTCTAAATCTGGAATCCCCTTCCAGAAAATGACATCGATTTCTAAAAAGTGACTTGAGACTTGACACTGCAACCATTGCACTGCTGAGGTCCTAAGCTTTCATTTGATGCTAATCCCAGCCCTCTAGCTCCTTCCTGAGAGGAGTTATAGCAGATTCCAGAATCGGTCATTTGATGTCTAAATCTGGAATCCCCTTCCAGAAAATGACATCGATTTTTAAAAAGTGACTTGAGACTTGACACTGCAACCATTACACTGCTGAGGTCCTAAGCTTTCATTTGATGCTAATCCCAGCCCTCTAGCTCCTTCCTGAGAGGAGTTAGGGTTGAGAATTCCAGAATCGGTCATTGGATGACACATTCTGGAATCCCCTTCCAGAAAGTGTCATTGAAACTTAAACGTGGAGTTAGACACTTGAAAGTACCACCGTTATACTCGCAAGGCCCTCAGCTTTCATTTGAAGCCAAGCCCACACTTCTACCTCCTTCCTGAGAGGAGTTACAGAGGATTCCAGAATTGGTCATTGAATGACGAAATCTGGAATCCCCTTCCAGATTGCGTTTCTGAAGCTCAGGGTGTTTGGATCAGCCCAAAAACACCCAAAACAGACAGTCACTGCCCCAAGAGACACGTGTGCGGGGTCGTTGCCAGTCCCCGAAGGGTTCCACATTTCATGGTGGAAATTGACCGAACCGACCCTCAGGACACCCAAGGCTCATCCCCACGGGTCCAACCATACACATTATGGGGTGATTCATGAGGTCAAATTTTTCTGCTAGGGTTACTGAGACGACACCACAACCCACCTGTCAGGCACCCCCCAGTGAGACACATATCCAACTTTCATAACCCTAGCCCTCATTGTTTGGGATTGTTAGGGTTACAGTTAGGGAGTAGGGTTACCGAGTTAGGGTTACACATAGGGTTGACCATAAAACCCTTAACATTGAAGTTACACACTTGAAACTACCACCATTACACTCGGAGGGCCCTCAGCTTTCATTTGAAGCCAGTCCCACGCATCTAGCTCCTTCCTGAGAGGAGTTATAGCAGATTCCAGAATCGGTCATTTGATGTCTAAATCTGGAATCCCCTTCCAGAAAATGACATCGATTTTTAAAAAGTGACTTGAGACGTGACACTGCAACCATTACACTGCTGAGGTCCTAAGCTTTCATTTGATGCTAATCCCAGCCCTCTAGCTCCTTCCTGAGAGGAGTTATAGCAGATTCCAGAATCGGTCATTTGATGTCTAAATCTGGAATCCCCTTCCAGAAAATGACATTGATTTTTAAGAAGTGACTTGAGACTTGACACTGCAACCATTGCACTGCTGAGGTCCTAAGCTTTCACTTGATGCTAATCCCAGCCCTCTAGCTCCTTCCTGAGAGGAGTTATAGCAGAGGATTCCAGAATCGGTCATTGGATGACACATTCTGGAATCCCCTTCCAGAAAGTGTCATTGAAACTTAAACGTGGAGTTAGACACTTGAAAGTACCACCGTTACACTTGCAAGGCCCTCAGCTTTCATTTGAAGCCAATCCCACACTTCTACCTCCTTCCTGAGAGGAGTTACAGAGGATTCCAGAATTGGTCATTGAATGACGAAATCTGGAATCCCCTTCCAGATTGCGTTTCTGAAGCTCAGGGTGTTTGGATCAGCCCAAAAACACCCAAAACAGACAGTCACTGCCCCAAGAGACACGTGTGCGGGGTCGTTGCCAGTCCCCGAAGGGTTCCACATTTCATGGTGGAAATTGACCGAACCGACCCTCAGGACACCCAAGGCTCATCCCCACGGGTCCAACCATACACATTATGGGGTGATTCATGAGGTCAAATTTTTCTGCTAGGGTTACAGAGACGACACCACAACCCACCTGTCAGGCACCCCCCAGTGAGACACATATCCAACTTTCATAACCCTAGCCCTCATTGTTTGGGATTGTTAGGGTTACAGTTAGGGAGTAGGGTTACCGAGTTAGGGTTACACATAGGGTTGACCATAAAACCCTTAACATTGAAGTAAGACACTTGAAACTACCACCATTACACTCACAGGACCCTCAGCTTTCATTTGAAGCCAGTCCCACGCCTCTAGCTCCTTCCTGAGAGGAGTTATAGCAGATTCCAGAATCGGTCATTTGATGTCTAAATCTGGAATCCCCTTCCAGAAAATGACATCGATTTTTAAGAAGTGACTTGAGACTTGACACTGCAACCATTACACTGCTGAGGTCCTAAGCTTTCATTTGATGCTAATCCCAGCCATCTAGCTCCTTCCTGAGAGGAGTTATCATTGCTTGACCGAATCTGGAATCCCAATCTGGAATCTGGAATCTGGAATCTGGAATCCCAATCTGGAATCTGGAATCTGGAATCTGGAATCTGGAATCCCAATCTGGAATCTGGAATCTGGAATCTGGAATCTGGAATCCCCTTCCAGATTGCATCTTTGAAGCTCAAAGTGTTTGGATCAGCCCAAAAACACCCAAAACAGACAGTCACCACCCCAACAGTTGTGTGTTTGGGGTTGTTGCCACTCCCCAAGGGGTCGCAAAATTCATGGTGGAAATTGACCCAACTGACCCTCAGGACACATAAGGCTCATCCCCCTGTATCCCACCATACAGTCTATGGGCTGATTCATGAGGTGAAATTTTTATGCAGGTTTACAGAGATGACATCATACCACACCTGTCAGGGACCCCCCCAGCTTTCATTTGAAGTAAATCCCACACCTAAAGCTCTTTCCTGAGCTCAGTTACAGCACCTTCCAGAATCGGTCAAGGCTTGACCAATCTGGAATCCCTATTCAAAATCTACAGTGTTGTAGTTGGACACTTGAAACCACTTCCATTGCACTGCTGAGGCCCTCAGCTTTCATTTGAAGTCATTGCCAGAGCTCTCGGTCCTTCCTGAGCGGAGTTGGAGCTCGTTTTCAGAATGTTCAGTTCCGGAAACGGAATCTTCAGTTCCGGAAACGGAATCTTCAGTTCTGGAAACGGAATCTTCAGTTCTGGAATCTTTGGTAGAAAGGTCCTAGGCACTCAGAAACGGTGGCCAAGGGAGCCCGAGTCCCCTAACAGCAGTTTAAACCAACTCCCAGCTCTCTAGCATGTTCCTACGGCTCACAGTGGTAGATTGAACCAATTGTGGAACTATATTCCAGAAAACGACAGACAAATTGCTCCCCCTAGTGGTAAAATGGTGGTACTGCAACAAAAAAAAATAGGTGCTAGAGAGTCAAAAGACACATCACCGGACTGTAAAAAATCCCCCGAATTCACCTAGACGTCCTGTTTTTGTCTAGGACCCATGGTTAGGGAAATAAATGCCACATACACTTTCCGGGTATAAAATGGCAATGCCAGATATGTTGTAGAGCTCGCCGAGGCGATTCCAACGGTCCTACTCCCGTCGCTCAGAGACCCTCAGAACAAGACCTGGAATCCCCTAATTAGGGTTAGGGTTAGGGTTAGGGTTAGGGGACACCGTCGATTTGATAGGAATCTGGAATTCCAGAACGGAAGAATCCGGATCCGGAATTTGCAATTGTGGAATCTGGAATCTGGAATCTGGAATCCAGAACTGAAAATTCCGTTTCCGGTTTTTTCAATTCCGGAATCTCAATTCCGGATTTTGACCACTATGTTTTGAGCGCTAGAGAGCCATCAAAAGTTAGAAAACCATTTTAAAATTCAGTTTTCAAGTGGCTAACCCATGTTTTTCACCAAAATGACTCTAAATAAATCAGAGAACCCGGCCATGTGGGATTTTCACCCGAAATGCCAAAAATGTTGGGACGAGCCCCAAAACACACAAAACAGACAGTCACACCCCCACAAACGCGTGGGTGGGGGTCCCGCCGGTCCCCGAGGGGTCAAAAATTTCACGGTGGAAATTGACCCGACCGACCCTGAGGACAAAGAAAGCTCATCAGCCCGGATCAACGCTAGAGAGCGGGGGCCGATTGGTGAAGTCAAACATTTCTAGAGGTCCTGGAGAGATGACACCCCACCACACCTGTCAGGGACCTCCCCAGCTGTCAGTGGAAGCCAATCCCAGTCCTCTAGCTACTTCCTGGGCGGAGTTATCATTGCTTGACCGCATCTGGAATCCCATTCCAATCTGGAATCTGGAATCTGGAATCTGGAATCTGGAATCCCAACCTGGAATCTGGAATCTGGAATCTGGAATCTGGAATCCCAACCTGGAATCTGGAATGTGGAATCTGGAATCTGGAATCCCAATCTGGAATCTGGAATCCCCTTCCAGATTGCGTCTTTGAAGCTCAAAGTGTTTGGATCAGCCCAAAAACACCCAAAACAGACAGTCACCGCCCCGAGAGACACGTGTGCGGGGTCGTTGCCAGTCCCCGAGGGGTCCCAAATTTCATGGTGGAAATTGACCCGACTGACCCTCAGGACACCCAAGGCTCATCCCCACCGATCCAACCACATAGACTATGGGCTGATTCATGAGGTCAAATTTTTATCCAGGGGGTAGAGAGATGACACCCCACCACACCTGTCAGGGACCTCCCCAGCTGTCAGTAGAAGCCAATCCCAGTCCTCTAGCTACTTCCTGGGCAGAGTTAGAGCAGATTCCAGATTTGGTCATTGGTTGACCTAATCTGGAATCCCCTTCCAGAATGTGACATCGATTTTTAAAAAGTGCAGGTAGACACTTGAAACTACAACCATTGCACTGCTGAGGCCCTAAGCTTTCATTTGATGCCAATCTCAGCCCTCTAGCTCCTTCCTGAGAGGAGTTATCATTGCTTGACCGAATCTGGAATCCCCTTCCAGATTGCGTTTTTGACCCTTAAGATTGCAGGTAGACACGTGAAACCACCACCATTGCACTGCTGAGGCCCTCAGCTGTCATCTGAAGTCCAGCCCAGTCCTCTAGCTCCTGCCTGGGCGGAGTTATCATTGCTTGACCGAATCTGGAATCTGGAATCTGGAATCTGGAATCTGGAATCCCAATCTGGAATCTGGAATCCACTTCCAGATTGGGTCTTTGAAGCTCAAAGTGTTTGGATCAGCCCAAAAACACCCAATACAGACAATCACCGCCCCGAGAGACACGTGTGCGGGGTCGTTGCCAGTCCCCGAGGGGTCCCAAATTTCATGGTGGAAATTGACCCGACTGACCCTCAGGACACCCAAGGCTCATCCCCACCGATCCAACCACATAGACTATGGGCTGATTCATGAGGTCAAATTTTTATCCAGGGGGTAGAGAGATGACACCCCACCACACCTGTCAGGGACCTCCCCAGCTGTCAGTAGAAGCCAATCCCAGTCCTCTAGCTACTTCCTGGGCAGAGTTAGAGCAGATTCCAGATTCGGTCATTGGTTGACCAAATCTGGAATCCCCTTCCAGAATAAGTCCTTGACCCTTAAATGTGGAGTTAAACACTTGAAACCACCACCATTGCACTGCTGAGGCTCTCAGCTATCATCTGAAGTCAATCCCAGCCCTCTAGCTCCTTCCCGGGCAAAGTTATAGCTGATTCCAGATTTGGTCATTGGTTGACGAAATCTGGAATTGCCTTCCAGAATGTGACATCGTTTTTTAAAAAGTTGCATTTAGACACTTGAAACCACCACAATTGCATTGCTGAGGTCCTAAGCTTTAATTTGACACCAATCTTACCACTGTAGCTCCTTCCTGAGCTTAGTTATAGCTGATTCCAGAAGCGGTCATTGGTTGACCGAATCTGGAATCCTTAGCCATGTTAGCTCCACATGCTAGGATGAGCCCAAAAACACCCAAAACAGACAGTCAGCAGCCCAAGAAATACGTGTATGGGGTTGTTGCCGGTCCCCGAGAGGTCAAAAATTTCACGGTGGAAATTGACCGAACCGACCCTCAGGACACCCAAGGCTCATCGCGTATCAACACATATCCAACTCCCATAACCCTAACCCTAATATTTATGGAACTAGGGTTAGCTTATCGTTGACCGCTAGGGTTAAGAGGTTCCCAGAGGGCTGAAAATGCACCTCATCAGCCTCCTAATCCATCCATATAGACTATGCGCTGATTCTTGAGGTCAAATTTTTACGCTAGGGTTAGAGATATGAAACCTCAACAGACCTGTCAGAGACCCCCCGGGGAGACGCATATCAAATTTGCATAACCCTAACCCTAATCGTTTGCGAACTAGGGCTCGATGACCTTTGACCCCTAGGGTCAAGTTGGTCCCAGAGGGCTGAAACTTCACACAGCGGAAGGCCTGGCCCCCCCGATCAACCTCCCTGAGTTTGGTGCCAATCGGTCAATTCGTTAATTTTCACCCCCTGGGAGAGCTTCAGATCCTCTAGAGTCAGTAAGCCCTCAGCCTCTCAATCTGCTCTCGGATGTGATTTCGTTGAAAAAATTGAAAAAACACGATTTGAAGGAGATCCAAAGGTCCGATCGGGATGCCATTCCACACAGGTGTCGGGGACCCCCCTGGGCCTCACCTGTCAAAGCCACACCCTCCTAGCCCCTCCCCTTCCAGAGTTATTCAATTAAACGCGCTCTGGAGGTTAAAGGTCACTGGGCGGGGCTAGGAGGGCAGCAGAGGGATGACCTTCCACAAACAGGTCAGGGACCCCCCTGGGGGTCACCTGACAAAGCCACACCTTCCTAGCCCCTCCCCTTCCAGAGTTATTCAACTCCGAAGTCGTTAGCGGCGGCTAATGCTAAATGCGTTAACCACGCGGCTTGTGCACGCGCTGGAGGGATATCCTTTTACACACCCATCAGGGACCCTCCCGGGAGTCATACATCCAAATCCCATCCTCCTAACCCTAATCGTTTAGGAGTTATTAAAGCTCAAAGTTAGGGTTAGCAGCTAACGGCTAATTTAAGCTCCTTCTCAATTTGCGCAGTAATTCTACGCGGTGGGCGGGGCTGCCCCATATCAAAGGGTGCCTAAGGTCACCACGCACCCTGTGTGCGAGTTTGAGCCGGCTAGCTATCACCGTTTGGGAGCTATTAACGAAAATAGCTAAATTAGCTCGTTTTTTTAGCCGCAAAACGTTAGCATTTGCCTATTTAACATACTTCTACATGTCCCGGGAGGCTGAAAATTTTACCACAGGTGCAGAAGGGGACCCCGAGGCAACCCTGAAAGTCTCAGCCCTCCAGCTATTACCGTTGATTTTTAAAAAATAAAAACGTGAAAACGCAAAATGCAGAAAGTAGCTTTTTTCGGGTATTTCCGTTTCAGCTACAACCACCGCAGCCGGCACACATCAGCGGGGTGTAGAGACGGTCATTTTGATGCCACTTTGAGCTCGTTTGCTCCAGTATTTCAAAAATGGCGCACAAAATATGTTCGGTTAAGGCGTTTTTGAAAACGAGTGCCTTCAGCTCTCCCGAAAGACTTCCGGGTGGCCTAGAGGGCTGAAATCGCACAGATTGGATGTGCTGCCAGCCCCGATGCATGACCCCGAATTTGAGCTCCCTGGCTCAAGGCCTTATGGGAAAGGTCACCCCGTTGACCTTTGACCGATAGGGTCAGGAAGGTCGCTCAGGGCTGAAACTTCTCACAATGGATACCCTGGCTCCCCTGATGCAGGTTCCCGAGTTTCGTGCCGATCGGTCAAAGCGTTGAGGGATTTTGCTATGATTCATGCTTTATTTCGGGCCTTCTGCAGGGCAAGTGAAAACGGATGGATTTTTTTTGAAAAAAGTATTCTAGAGAGCTGAAACTTCACAGGATGGATGCCCTGGAAGCCCCGATGCAGGATCTAGCGTTTTTTTGTCTCTAGCTCAATGCGTTGTTTTCACCCTCTGGGGGAATCCCTTAGAGTGATGAGGGGATCCCTGACCTCACATGAGGTATGTGTGCGGGGGTCCTGCCGGTCCCCGACGGTCCCAAATTTCATGGTGGAAATTGACCCAACCGACCCTCAGGACACCCAAGGCTCATCCCCACGGATCCAACCATATAGATTATGTGCTGATTCATGAGGTCAAATTTTTCTGCTAGGGTTACAGAAATGACACCACAACACACCTGTCAGGCACCCCCCAGTGAGACACATATCCAACTTTCATAACCCTAGCCCTAATGGTCTGCGATCTAGGGTTAGATGACCTTTGACCCCTAGGGTCAAGATGGTCCCAGAGGGCTGAAAATCGACACAGCGGCTCTCCCAGCACCCCCGATGAAGCTCCCCGAGTTTCGTGCCAATCGGGCAAAGCGTTAATTTTCACCCCCTATGACAGACTACAGATCCTCTAGGGTTACTATGCCATCAGCCTCCCAATCCTCTCTGAAATGAGATTTCGCTGAAAAAAGTGAAAAAACATGATTTGAAGGAGATCCAAAGGTCTGATCGGGATGCCATCGCACACAACTGTCGGGGACCCCACTGGAAGTCAACTGTTCAAGCCACACCCTCCTAGCCCCTCCCCTTCCAGAGTTATTCAATTAAACGCGCTCCTGAGGTAAAAGGTCATTGGGCGGGGCTAGGAGGGCAGCAGAGGGATGAGGTCCTACATACAGGTCAGGGACCCCCCAGGGAGTCAGCTGTTAAAGCCACACCCTCCTAGCCCCTCCCCTTCCAGAGTTATTCAACTCCAAAGTCGTTAGCGGCGGCTAATGCTAAATGCAACAACCACGCGGCTTCCACACGCGCGGGAGGGATCCCCTTCCACACATCCATCAGGGACCCCCCCGGGAGTCATGCCTCCAACCCCCATCCTCCTAACCCTAATCGTTTAGGAGTTATTCAAGCTGGAAGTTAGAGTTAGCAGCTAACGGCTAATTTCAGCTCCCGCCCACTTTGTGCAGTAATTCCACGCGGTGGGCGGGGCTGCCCCATATCGATGGGTGCCTAAGGTCACCACACACTCTGTGTGCGAGTTTGAGCCGGCTAGCTGTCATCGTTTGGGAGCTATTAATGTAAATAGCGAAATTAGCTCCTATTTTAGCCACAAAACGTTAGCATTTGCCTATTTCACATACTTCTACATGTCCCGGAGGGCTGAAAATTTTATCACAGGTGTGGGATGGGACCCCGAGGACACCCTGAAAGTCTCAGCCCCCTGGCTATCACCGTTGATTTTTAAAAAATAAAAACGTGAAACGGCGAAATACAGAAACGTGCTTTTTTCGGGTATTTCCGTTTCAGCTACAACCACCACTGTCGGCACACATCAGCGGGGTGTAGAGACGGTCATTTTGATGCCACTTTGAGCTCGTTTGCTCGAGTATTTCAAAAATGGCGCACAAAATATGTTCGGTTAAGGCGTTTTTGAAAACGAGTGCCTTCAGCTCTCCCGAAAGACTTCCGGGTGGCCTAGAGGGCTGAGATCGCACACCGTGGATGTGCTGCCAGCCCCGATGCATGACAGCGAATTTGAGCTCCCTGGCTCAAGGCCTTATGGGAAAGGTCACCCCGTTGACCTTTGACCGATAGGGTCAGGAGGGTCGCACAGGGCTGAAACTTCTCACACTGGATACCCTGGCTCCCCCGATGAACATACGTGAGCCTCGTGTCGATCGGTCAACGTTTAAATTTTGACCCCTGGGAGAGCTTGCAAATCCCCCAGACTCAGTGGGGCATCAGCCTCCCAATCCAACCATGTAGATTATACGCTGATTCATGAGGTCAAATTTTTCTGCTAGGGTTAGAGAAATGACACCACAACACACCTGTCAGGCACCCCCCAGGGAGACACATATCAATTTTTCATCACCGTAACCCTAATAGTCAGCAAACTAGGGTTAGATTACCTCTACCCCCTCGGGCTAGGAGGGTCATTATCCCAGCCCCCCTCCACACAAAGCTTAAAAAATAAGTACAAGTTCCAAACACGAAAAATTCATAGCACTGAGTGGCCGAGTGGTCTAATGCTATGGCTTGCAACTAGTAGGTTGTGGGATCAAACCCCACGGGGGACATGCTTATTGTGGTGCATCTTGAGCAGTGGAGACTTAGTGTTACTGAGGCAAAGTGTTTTGTTAAACTAACTTAGCCTAACCTTTCAGATTCCAGAATCTGACATTGGATGACTAAATCTGGAATCCCCTTCCAGAATGTGACATCGTTTTTTAAAAAGTGCAGGTACACACCTGAAAGGAACACCATTACACTCTTAAGGCCCTAAGCTGTCATTGGAAGCCAATAAAAACCCTGACTGGAGTTAGGGTCAAGGCTTAGGGCTTAGGGTTGCAAATAGGGTTGACCAAAGACCCCTTACCATTTAAGTTAGACACTTGAAACCACTACCATTGTACTGCCAAGGCCCTAAGCTTTCATTTGATGCCAATCCCACACTTCTAGGGCCTTCCTGGACAAAGTTAGAGATTGTCACCAGAATGAAGCAAGCTGGCATTGCATTCCAGAAAGAGACATTGAAACCCAAAGTGTTTGGATCAGCCCAAAAACACCCAAAAACACCCAAAACTGACAGCCACCTTTCATAACCCTAGCCCTAATTGTTTGGAAACTAGGGTTAAATGACCTCTGACCCCAAGGGTTAGGAGGGTCATTATTCCAACCCCCCTCCACACAAAGCTTAAAAAATAAGTACAAGTTCCAAACGCGAAAAATTCATGGCACTGAGTGGCTGAGTGGTCTTATGCTATGGCTTTCAACCCAATTTTTGTGGGATCAAATCCCACAGGGAACATGCTTATTGTGGTGAACGTCAAAGTTTTTCTTTAGGGGTCAGAGAGATGTCATCACAACATACCTGCTTTTTTGAGTATAGGGTTACAGTTAGGGTGTAGGGTTACCGAGTTAGGGTTACACATAGGGTTGACCATATAACCCTTAACATTGAAGTTAGACACTTGAAACTACCACCATTACACTCACAGGACGCTCAGCTTTCATTTGAAGCCAGTCCCACGCCTCTTGCTCCTTCCTGAGAGGAGTTATAGCAGATTCCAGAATGTGTCATTTGATGTCTAAATCTGGAATCCCCTTCCAGAAAATGACATCGATTTTTAAAAAGTGCAGGTAGACACTTGAAACTACAACCATTGCACTGCTCAGGTCCTAAGCTTTCATTTGATGCTAATCCCAGCCCTCTAGCTCCTTCCTGAGAGGAGTTATAGCAGATTCCAGAATCGGTCATTTGATGTCTAAATCTGGAATCCCCTTCCAGAAAATGACATCGATTTTTAAAAAGTGCAGGTAGACACTTAAAACTATAACCATTGCATTGCTGAGGCCTTAAGCTTTCATTTGATGCCAATCTCAGCCTTCTAGCTCCTTCCTGACAGGAGTTATCATTACTTGACCGAATCTTACCAAGACCACAACAGACCTGTCAGGGACCCCCGAGGGAGACACATATCAAACTTTCATAACCCTAGCCCTCATTGTTTGGGATTGTTAGGGTTACAGTTAGGGAGTAGGGTTACCGAGTTAGGGTTACACATAGGGTTGACCATAAAACCCTTAACATTTAAGTTAGACACTTGAAACTACCACCATTACACTCGGAGGACCCTCAGCTTTCATTTGAAGCCAGTCCCACGCCTCTAGCTCCTTCCTGAGAGGAGTTAAGGCAGATTCCAGAATGTGTCATTTGATGTCTAAATCTGGAATCCCCTTCCAGAAAATGACATCGATTTCTAAAAAGTGACTTGAGACTTGACACTGCAACCATTGCACTGCTGAGGTCCTAAGCTTTCATTTGATGCTAATCCCAGCCATCTAGCTCCTTCCTGAGAGGAGTTATAGCAGATTCCAGAATCGGTCATTTGATGTCTAAATCTGGAATCCCCTTCCAGAAAATGACATCGATTTTTAAAAAGTGACTTGAGACTTGACACTGCAACCATTACACTGCTGAGGTCCTAAGCTTTCATTTGATGCTAATCCCAGCCCTCTAGCTCCTTCCTGAGAGGAGTTATAGCAGAGGATTCCAGAATCGGTCATTGGATGACACATTCTGGAATCCCCTTCCAGAAAGTGTCATTGAAACTTAAACGTGGAGTTAGACACTTGAAAGTACCACCGTTACACTTGCAAGGCCCTCAGCTTTCATTTGAAGCCAATCCCACACTTCTACCTCCTTCCTGAGAGGAGTTACAGAGGATTCCAGAATTGGTCATTGAATGACGAAATCTGGAATCCCCTTCCAGATTGCGTTTCTGAAGCTCAGGGTGTTTGGATCAGCCCAAAAACACCCAAAACAGACAGTCACTGCCCCAAGAGACACGTGTGCGGGGTCGTTGCCAGTCCCCGAAGGGTTCCAAATTTCATGGTGGAAATTGACCGAACCGACCCTCAGGACACCCAAGGCTCATCCCCACGGGTCCAACCATATACATTATCGGGTGATTCATGAGGTCAAATTTTTCTGCTAGGGTTACAGAGACGACACCACAACCCACCTGTCAGGGACCCCCGAGGGAGACACATATCAAACTTTCATAACCCTAGCCCTCATTGTTTGGGATTGTTAGGGTTACAGTTAGGGAGTAGGGTTACCGAGTTAGGGTTACACATAGGGTTGACCATAAAACCCTTAACATTGAAGTTACACACTTGAAATTACTACCATTACACTTGTAGGGCCCTCAGCTTTCATTTGAAGCCAGTCCCACGCATCTAGCTCCTTCCTGAGAGGAGTTATAGCAGATTCCAGAATCGGTCATTTGATGTCTAAATCTGGAATCCCCTTCCAGAAAATGACATCGATTTTTAAAAAGTGACTTGAGACTTGACACTGCAACCATTACACTGCTGAGGTCCTAAGCTTTCATTTGATGCTAATCCCAGCCCTCTAGCTCCTTCCTGAGAGGAGTTATAGCAGATTCCAGAATCGGTCATTTGATGTCTAAATCTGGAATCCCCTTCCAGAAAATGACATTGATTTTTAAGAAGTGACTTGAGACTTGACACTGCAACCATTGCACTGCTGAGGTCCTAAGCTTTCACTTGATGCTAATCCCAGCCCTCTAGCTCCTTCCTGAGAGGAGTTATAGCAGAGGATTCCAGAATCGGTCATTGGATGACACATTCTGGAATCCCCTTCCAGAAAGTGTCATTGAAACTTAAACGTGGAGTTAGACACTTGAAAGTACCACCGTTACACTCACAAGGCCCTCAGCTTTCATTTGAAGCCAAGCCCACACTTCTACCTCCTTCCTGAGAGGAGTTACAGAGGATTCCAGAATTGGTCATTGAATGACGAAATCTGGAATCCCCTTCCAGATTGCGTTTCTGAAGCTCAAAGTGTTTGGATCAGCCCAAAAACACCCAAAACAGACAGTCACTGCCCCGAGAGACACGTGTGCGGGGTCGTTGCCAGTCCCCGAAGGGTTCCAAATTTCATGGTGGAAATTGACCGAACCGACCCTCAGGACACCCAAGGCTCATCCCCACGGATGCAACCATATACATTATGGGGTGATTCATGAGGTCAAATTTTTCTGCTAGGGTTACAGAGACGACACCACAACCCACCTGTCAGGGACCCCCGAGGGAGACACATATCAAACTTTCATAACCCTAGCCCTCATTGTTTGGGATTGTTAGGGTTACAGGTAGGGAGTAGGGTTACCGAGTTAGGGTTACACATAGGGTTGACCATAAAACCCTTAACATTCAAGTTAGACACTTGAAACTACCACCATTACACTCGTAGGGCCCTCAGCTTTCATTTGAAGCCAGTCCCACGCCTCTAGCTCCTTCCTGAGAGGAGTTAAGGCAGATTCCAGAATGTGTCATTTGATGTCTAAATCTGGAATCCCCTTCCAGAAAATGACATCGATTTTTAAAAAGTGACTTGAGACTTGACACTGCAACCATTACACTGCTGAGGTCCTAAGCTTTCATTTGATGCTAATCCCAGCCATCTAGCTCCTTCCTGAGAGGAGTTATCATTGCTTGACCGAATCTGGAATCCCAATCTGGAATCTGGAATCTGGAATCTGGAATCCCAATCTGGAATCTGGAATCTGGAATCTGGAATCCCAATCTGGAATCTGGAATCTGGAATCTGGAATCTGGAATCCCCTTCCAGATTGCATCTTTGAAGCTCAAAGTGTTTGGATCAGCCCAAAAACACCCAAAACAGACAGTCACCACCCCAACAGTTGTGTGTTTGGGGTTGTTGCCACTCCCCAAGGGGTCGCAAAATTCATGGTGGAAATTGACCCAACTGACCCTCAGGACACATAAGGCTCATCCCCCTGTATCCCACCATACAGTCTATGGGCTGATTCATGAGGTGAAATTTTTATGCAGGTTTACAGAGATGACATCATACCACACCTGTCAGGGACCCCCCCAGCTTTCATTTGAAGTAAATCCCACACCTAAAGCTCTTTCCTGAGCTCAGTTACAGCACCTTCCAGAATCGGTCAAGGCTTGACCAATCTGGAATCCCTATTCAAAATCTACAGTGTTGTAGTTGGACACTTGAAACCACTTCCATTGCACTGCTGAGGCCCTCAGCTTTCATTTGAAGTCATTGCCAGAGCTCTCGGTCCTTCCTGAGCGGAGTTGGAGCTCGTTTTCAGAATGTTCAGTTCCGGAAACGGAATCTTCAGTTCCGGAAACGGAATCTTCAGTTCTGGAAACGGAATCTTCAGTTCTGGAATCTTTGGTAGAAAGGTCCTAGGCACTCAGAAACGGTGGCCAAGGGAGCCCGAGTCCCCTAACAGCAGTTTAAACCAACTCCCAGCTCTCTAGCATGTTCCTACGGCTCACAGTGGTAGATTGAACCAATTGTGGAACTATATTCCAGAAAACGACAGACAAATTGCTCCCCCTAGTGGTAAAATGGTGGTACTGCAACAAAAAAAAATAGGTGCTAGAGAGTCAAAAGACACATCACCGGACTGTAAAAAATCCCCCGAATTCACCTAGACGTCCTGTTTTTGTCTAGGACCCATGGTTAGGGAAATAAATGCCACATACACTTTCCGGGTATAAAATGGCAATGCCAGATATGTTGTAGAGCTCGCCGAGGCGATTCCAACGGTCCTACTCCCGTCGCTCAGAGACCCTCAGAACAAGACCTGGAATCCCCTAATTAGGGTTAGGGTTAGGGTTAGGGTTAGGGTTAGGGTTAGGGTTAGGGTTAGGTTAGGGTTAGGGTTAGGTTAGGGTTAGGGTTGGTTAGGGTTAGGGTTAGGGTTAGGGTTAGGGTTAGGGGACACCGTCGATTTGATAGGAATCTGGAATTCCAGAACGGAAGAATCCGGATCCGGAATTTGCAATTCTGGAATCTGGAATCTGGAATCTGGAATCCAGAACTGAAAATTCCGTTTCCGGTTTTTTCAATTCCGGAATCTCAATTCCGGATTTTGACCACTATGTTTTGAGCGCTAGAGAGCCATCAAAAGTTAGAAAACCATTTTAAAATTCAGTTTTCAAGTGGCTAACCCATGTTTTTCACCAAAATGACTCTAAATAAATCAGAGAACCCGGCCATGTGGGATTTTCACCCGAAATGCCAAAAATGTTGGGACGAGCCCCAAAACACACAAAACAGACAGTCACACCCCCACAAACGCGTGGGTGGGGGTCCCGCCGGTCCCCGAGGGGTCAAAAATTTCACGTTGGAAATTGACCCGACCGACCCTGAGGACAAAGAAAGCTCATCAGCCCGGATCAACGCTAGAGAGCGGGGGCCGATTGGTGAAGTCAAACATTTCTAGAGGTCCTGGAGAGATGACACCCCACCACACCTGTCAGGGACCTCCCCAGCTGTCAGTGGAAGCCAATCCCAGTCCTCTAGCTACTTCCTGGGCGGAGTTATCATTGCTTGACCGCATCTGGAATCCCATTCCAATCTGGAATCTGGAATCTGGAATCTGGAATCCCAACCTGGAATCTGGAATCTGGAATGTGGAATGTGGAATGTGGAATGTGGAATGTGGAATCTGGAATCTGGAATCTGGAATCCCAACCTGGAATCTGGAATCTGGAATCCCAACCTGGAATCTGGAATCTGGAATCTGGAATCTGGAATCCCAATCTGGAATCTGGAATCCCCTTCCAGATTGCATCTTTGAAGCTCAAAGTGTTTGGATCAGCCCAAAAACACCCAAAACAGACAGTCACCGCCCCGAGAGACACGTGTGCGGGGTCGTTGCCAGTCCCCGAGGGGTCCCAAATTTCATGGTGGAAATTGACCCGACTGACCCTCAGGACACCCAAGGCTCATCCCCACCGATCCAACCACATAGACTATGGGCTGATTCATGAGGTCAAATTTTTATCCAGGGGGTAGAGAGATGACACCCCACCACACCTGTCAGGGACCTCCCCAGCTGTCAGTAGAAGCCAATCCCAGTCCTCTAGCTACTTCCTGGGCAGAGTTAGAGCAGATTCCAGATTTGGTCATTGGTTGGCCTAATCTGGAATCCCCTTCCAGAATGTGACATCGATTTTTAAAAAGTGCAGGTAGACACTTGAAACTACAACCATTGCACTGCTGAGGCCCTAAGCTTTCATTTGATGCCAATCTCAGCCCTCTAGCTCCTTCCTGAGAGGAGTTATCATTGCTTGACCGAATCTGGAATCCCCTTCCAGATTGCGTTTTTGACCCTTAAGATTGCAGGTAGACACGTGAAACCACCACCATTGCACTGCTGAGGCCCTCAGCTGTCATCTGAAGCCCAGCCCAGTCCTCTAGCTCCTTCCTGGGCGGAGTTATCATTGCTTGACCGAATCTGGAATCTGGAATCTGGAATCTGGAATCTGGAATCCCAATCTGGAATCTGGAATCCACTTCCAGATTGGGTCTTTGAAGCTCAAAGTGTTTGGATCAGCCCAAAAACACCCAATACAGACAGTCACCGCCCCGAGAGACACGTGTGCGGGGTCGTTGCCAGTCCCCGAGGGGTCCCAAATTTCATGGTGGAAATTGACCCGACTGACCCTCAGGACACCCAAGGCTCATCCCCACCGATCCAACCACATAGACTATGGGCTGATTCATGAGGTCAAATTTTTATCCAGGGGGTAGAGAGATGACACCCCACCACACCTGTCAGGGACCTCCCCAGCTGTCAGTAGAAGCCAATCCCAGTCCTCTAGCTACTTCCTGGGCAGAGTTAGAGCAGATTCCAGATTCGGTCATTGGTTGACCAAATCTGGAATCCCCTTCCAGAATAAGTCCTTGACCCTTAAATGTGGAGTTAAACACTTGAAACCACCACCATTGCACTGCTGAGGCTCTCAGCTATCATCTGAAGTCAATCCCAGCCCTCAAGCTCCTTCCCGGGCAAAGTTATAGCTGATTCCAGATTTGGTCATTGGTTGACGAAATCTGGAATTGCCTTCCAGAATGTGACATCGTTTTTTAAAAAGTTGCATTTAGACACTTGAAACCACCACCATTGCATTGCTGAGGTCCTAAGCTTTAATTTGACACCAATCTTACCACTGTAGCTCCTTCCTGAGCTGAGTTATAGCTGATTCCAGAAGCGGTCATTGGTTGACCGAATCTGGAATCCTTAGCCATGTTAGCTCCACATGCTAGGATGAGCCCAAAAACACCCAAAACAGACAGTCAGCAGCCCAAGAAATACGTGTATGGGGTTGTTGCCGGTCCCCGAGAGGTCCGAAATTTCACGGTGGAAATTGACCGAACCGACCCTCAGGACACCCAAGGCTCATCGCGTATCAACACATATCCAACTCCCATAACCCTAACCCTAATGTTGATGGAATTAGGGTTAGATTACCGTTGACCGCTAGGGTTACGAGGTTCCCAGAGGGCTGAAAATGCTCCTCATCAGCCTCCCAATCCATCCATATAGACTATGCGCTGATTCATGAGGTCAAATTTTTACGCTAGGGTTAGAGATATGAAACCTCAACAGACCTGTCAGGGACCCCCCGGGGAGACGCATATCAAATTTGCATAACCCTAACCCTAATCGTTTGCGAACTAGGGCTCGATGACCTTTGACCCCTAGGGTCAAGTTGGTCCCAGAGGGCTGAAAATCCACACAGCGGCTCTCCCAGCACCCCCGATGAACCTCCCCGAGTTTCGTGCCAATCGGGCAAAGCGTTAATTTTCACCCCCTATGACAGACTACAGATCCTCTAGGGTTACTATGCCATCAGCCTCCCAATCCTCTCTGAAATGAGATTTCGCTGAAAAAAGTGAAAAAACATGATTTGAAGGAGATCCAAAGGTCCGATCGGGATGCCATCGCACACAACTGTCGGGGACCCCACTGGAAGTCAACTGTTCAAGCCACACCCTCCTAGCCCCTCCCCTTCCTGAGTTATTCAATTAAACGCGCTCCTGAGGTAAAAGGTCATTGGGCGGGGCTAGGAGGGCAGCAGAGGGATGAGGTCCTACATACAGGTCAGGGACCCCCCTGGGGGTCAGCTGTTAAAGCCACACCCTCCTAGCCCCTCCCCTTCCGGAGTTATTCAACTCCAAAGTCGTTAGCGGCGGCTAATGCTAAATGCAACAGCCACGCGGCTTGTGCACGTGCTGGAGGGATATCCTTTTACACACCCATCAGGGACCCTCCCGGGAGTCATGCATCCAAATCCCATCCTCCTAACCCTAATCGTTTAGGAGTTATTAAAGCTCAAAGTTAGGGTTAGCAGCTAACGGCTAATTTAAGCTCCTTCTCAATTTGCGCAGTAATTCTACGCGGTGGGCGGGGCTGCCCCATATCAAAGGGTGCCTAAGGTCACCACGCACCCTGTGTGCGAGTTTGAGCCGGCTAGCTATCACCGTTTGGGAGCTATTAACGAAAATAGCTAAATTAGCTCGTTTTTTAGCCGCAAAACGTTAGCATTTGCCTATTTAACATACTTCTACATGTCCCGGGAGGCTGAAAATTTTACCACAGGTGCAGAAGGGGACCCCGAGGCAACCCTGAAAGTCTCAGCCCTCCAGCTATTACCGTTGATTTTTAAAAAATAAAAACGTGAAAACGCGAAATGCAGAAAGTAGCTTTTTTCGGGTATTTCCGTTTCAGCTACAACCACCGCAGCCGGCACACATCAGCGGGGTCTAGAGACGGTCATTTTGATGCCACTTTGACCTCGTTTGCTCCAGTATTTCAAAAATGGCGCACAAAATATGTTCGGTTAAGGCGTTTTTGAAAACGAGTGCCTTCAGCTCTCCCGAAAGACTTCCGGGTGGCCTAGAGGGCTGAAATCGCACAGATTGGATGTGCTGCCAGCCCCGATGCATGACCCCGAATTTGAGCTCCCTGGCTCAAGGCCTTATGGGAAAGGTCACCCCGTTGACCTTTGACCGATAGGGTCAGGAGGGTCGCACAGGGCTGAAACTTCTCACACTGGATACCCTGGCTCCCCCGATGCAGGTTCCCGAGTTTCGTGCCGATCGGTCAAAGCGTTGAGGGATTTTGCTATGATTCAGGCTTTATTTCGGGCCTTCTGCAGGGCAAGTGAAAACGGATGGATTTTTTTGGAAAAAAGTATTCTAGAGAGCTGAAACTTCACAGGATGGATGCCCTGGAAGCCCCGATGCAGGATCTAGCGTTTTTTTGTCTCTAGCTCAATGCGTTGTTTTCACCCTCTGAGTTTCACCCTTAGAGTGATGAGGGGATCCCTGAGCTCACATGAGGTATGTGTGCGGGGGTCCTGCCGATCCCCGAGGGTCCCAAATTTCATGGTGGAAATTGACCCAACCGACCCTCAGGACACCCAGGGCTCATCCCCACGGATGCAACCATATAGATTATGTGCTGATTCATGAGGTCAAATTTTTCTGCTAGGGTTACAGAAATGACACCACAACACACCTGTCAGGCACCCCCCAGGGAGACACATATCAAATTTTCATAACCGTAACCCTAATCGTCGGCGAACTAGGGTTGGATGACCTTTGACCCCTAGGGTTAGGAGGGTCCCAGAGGGCTGAAAATCAACACAGCGGCTCTCCCAGCACCCCCGATGAACCTCCCCGAGTTTCGTGCCAATCGGGCAAAGCGTTAATTTTCACCCCCTATGACAGACTACAGATCCTCTAGGGTTACTATGCCATCAGCCTCCCAATCCTCTCTGAAATGAGATTTCGCTGAAAAAAGTGAAAAAAACATGATTTGAAGGAGATCCAAAGGTCCGATCGGGATGCCATCGCACACAAGTGTCGGGGACCCCACTGGAAGTCAACTGTTCAAGCCACACCCTCCTAGCCCCTCCCCTTCCGGAGTTATTCAATTAAACGCGCTCCTGAGGTAAAAGGTCATTTGGCGGGGCTAGGAGGGCAGCAGAGGGATGAGGTCCTACATACAGGTCAGGGACCCCCCAGGGAGTCAGCTGTTAAAGCCACACCCTCCTAGCCCCTCCCCTTCCAGAGTTATTCAACTCCGAAGTCGTTAGCGGCGGCTAATGCTAAATGCAACAACCACGCGGCTTCCTTATGCGCTGGAGGGATCCCCTTCCACACATCCATCAGGGACCCCCCCGGGAGTCATGCCTCCAACCCCCATCCTCCTAACCCTAATCGTTTAAGAGTTATTCAAGCTGGAAGTTAGGGTTAGCAGCTAACGGCTAATTTCTGCTCCCGCCCACTTTGTGCAGTAATTCCACGCGGTGGGCGGGGCTGCCCCATATCGATGGGTGCCTAAGGTCACCACACACCTTGTGTGCGAGTTTGAGCCGGCTAGCTGTCATCGTTTGGGAGCTATTAATGTAAATAGCGAAATTAGCTCCTATTTTAGCCACAAAACGTTAGCATTTGCCTATTTCACATACTTCTACATGTCCCGGAGGGCTGAAAATTTTATCACAGGTGTGGGATGGGACCCCGAGGACACCCTGAAAGTCTCAGCCCCCTGGCTATCACCGTTGATTTTTAAAAAATAAAAACGTGAAATGGCGAAATACAGAAACGTGCTTTTTTCGGGTATTTCCGTTTCAGCTACAACCACCACTGTCGGCACACATCAGCGGGGTGTAGAGATGGTCATTTTGATGCCACTTTGAGCTCGTTTGCTCAAGTATTTCAAAAATGGCGCACAAAATATGTTCGGTTAAGGCGTTTTTGAAAACGAGTGCCTTCAGCTCTCCCGAAAGACTTCCGGGTGGCCTAGAGGGCTGAGATCGCACACCGTGGATGTGCTGCCAGCCCCGATGCATGACAGCGAATTTGAGCTCCCTGGCTCAAGGCCTTATGGGAAAGGTCACCCCGTTGACCTTTGACCGATAGGGTCAGGAGGGTCGCACAGGGCTGAAACTTCTCACACTGGATACCCTGGCTCCCCCGATGAACATACGTGAGCCTCGTGTCGATCGGTCAACGTTTAAATTTTGACCCCTGGGAGAGCTTGCAAATCCCCCAGACTCAGTGGGGCATCAGCCTCCCAATCCAACCATGTAGATTATACGCTGATTCATGAGGTCAAATTTTTCTGCTAGGGTTAGAGAAATGACACCACAACACACCTGTCAGGCACCCCCCAGGGAGACACATATCAATTTTTCATCACCGTAACCCTAATAGTCAGCAAACTAGGGTTAGATTACCTCTACCCCCTCGGGCTAGGAGGGTCATTATCCCAGCCCCCCTCCACACAAAGCTTAAAAAATAAGTACAAGTTCCAAACGCGAAAAATTCATAGCACTGAGTGGCCGAGTGGTCTAATGCTATGGCTTGCAACCAGTAGGTTGTGGGATCAAACCCCATGGGGGACATGCTTATTGTGGTGCATCTTGAGCAGTGGAGACTTAGTGTTACTGAGGCAAAGTGTTTTATTAAACTAACTTAGCCTAACCTTTCAGATTCCAGAATCTGACATTGGATGACTAAATCTGGAATCCCCTTCCAGAATGTGACATCGTTTTTTAAAAAGTGCAGGTACACACCTGAAAGGAACACCATTACACTCTTAAGGCCCTAAGCTGTCATTGGAAGCCAATAAAAACCCTGACTGGAGTTAGGGTCAAGGCTTAGGGCTTAGGGTTGCAAATAGGGTTGACCAAAGACCCCTTACCATTTAAGTTAGACACTTGAAACCACTACTATTGTACTGCCAAGGCCCTAAGCTTTCATTTGATGCCAATCCCACACTTCTAGGGCCTTCCTGGACAAAGTTAGAGATTGTCACCAGAATGAAGCAAGCTGGCATTGCATTCCAGAAAGAGACATTGAAACCCAAAGTGTTTGGATCAGCCCAAAAACACCCAAAAACACCCAAAACCGACAGCCACCTTTCATAACCCTAGCCCTAATTGTTTGGAAACTAGGGTTAAATGACCTCTGACCCCAAGGGTTAGGAGGGTCATTATCCCAGCCCCCCTCCACACAAAGCTTAAAAAATAAGTACAAGTTCCAAACGCGAAAAATTCATGGCACTGAGTGGCTGAGTGGTCTTATGCTATGGCTTTCAACCCAACTTTTGTGGGATCAAATCCCACAGGGAACATGCTTATTGTGGTGAACGTCAAAGTTTTTCTTTAGGGGTCAGAGAGATGTCATCACAACATACCTGCTTTTTTGGGTATAGGGTTACAGTTAGGGTGTAGGGTTACCGAGTTAGGGTTACACATAGGGTTGACCATATAACCCTTAACATTGAAGTTAGACACTTGAAACTACCACCATTACACTCACAGGACGCTCAGCTTTCATTTGAAGCCAGTCCCACGCCTCTTGCTCCTTCCTGAGAGGAGTTATAGCAGATTCCAGAATGTGTCATTTGATGTCTAAATCTGGAATCCCCTTCCAGAAAATGACATCGATTTTTAAAAAGTGCAGGTAGACACTTGAAACTACAACCATTGCACTGCTGAGGTCCTAAGCTTTCATTTGATGCTAATCCCAGCCCTCTAGCTCCTTCCTGAGAGGAGTTATAGCAGATTCCAGAATCGGTCATTTGATGTCTAAATCTGGAATCCCCTTCCAGAAAATGACATCGATTTTTAAAAAGTGCAGGTAGACACTTAAAACTATAACCATTGCATTGCTGAGGCCCTAAGCTTTCATTTGATGCCAATCTCAGCCTTCTAGCTCCTTCCTGACAGGAGTTATCATTACTTGACCGAATCTTACCAAGACCACAACAGACCTGTCAGGGACCCCCGAGGGAGACACATATCAAACTTTCATAACCCTAGCCCTCATTGTTTGGGATTGTTAGGGTTACAGTTAGGGAGTAGGGTTACCGAGTTAGGGTTACACATAGGGTTGACCATAAAACCCTTAACATTTAAGTTAGACACTTGAAACTACCACCATTACACTCGGAGGGCCCTCAGCTTTCATTTGAAGCCAGTCCCACGCCTCTAGCTCCTTCCTGAGAGGAGTTAAGGCAGATTCCAGAATGTGTCATTTGATGTCTAAATCTGGAATCCCCTTCCAGAAAATGACATCGATTTCTAAAAAGTGACTTGAGACTTGACACTGCAACCATTGCACTGCTGAGGTCCTAAGCTTTCATTTGATGCTAATCCCAGCCATCTAGCTCCTTCCTGAGAGGAGTTATAGCAGATTCCAGAATCGGTCATTTGATGTCTAAATCTGGAATCCCCTTCCAGAAAATGACATCGATTTTTAAAAAGTGACTTGAGACTTGACACTGCAACCATTACACTGCTGAGGTCCTAAGCTTTCATTTGATGCTAATCCCAGCCCTCTAGCTCCTTCCTGAGAGGAGTTAGGGTTGAGAATTCCAGAATCGGTCATTGGATGACACATTCTGGAATCCCCTTCCAGAAAGTGTCATTGAAACTTAAACGTGGAGTTAGACACTTGAAAGTACCACCGTTACACTCGCAAGGCCCTCAGCTTTCATTTGAAGCCAATCCCACACTTCTACCTCCTTCCTGAGAGGAGTTACAGAGGATTCCAGAATTGGTCATTGAATGACGAAATCTGGAATCCCCTTCCAGATTGCGTTTCTGAAGCTCAGGGTGTTTGGATCAGCCCAAAAACACCCAAAACAGACAGTCACTGCCCCAAGAGACACGTGTGCGGGGTTGTTGCCAGTCCCCGAAGGGTTCCACATTTCATGGTGGAAATTGACCGAACCGACCCTCAGGACACCCAAGGCTCATCCCCACGGGTCCAACCATATACATTATGGGGTGATTCATGAGGTCAAATTTTTCTGCTAGGGTTACAGAGACGACACCACAACCCACCTGTCAGGGACCCCCGAGGGAGACACATATCAAACTTTCATAACCCTAGCCCTCATTGTTTGGGATTGTTAGGGTTACAGTTAGGGAGTAGGGTTACCGAGTTAGGGTTACACATAGGGTTGACCATAAAACCCTTAACATTGAAGTTACACACTTGAAATTACTACCATTACACTCGGAGGGCCCTCAGCTTTCATTTGAAGCCAGTCCCACGCATCTAGCTCCTTCCTGAGAGGAGTTATAGCAGATTCCAGAATCGGTCATTTGATGTCTAAATCTGGAATCCCCTTCCAGAAAATGACATTGATTTTTAAGAAGTGACTTGAGACTTGACACTGCAACCATTGCACTGCTGAGGTCCTAAGCTTTCACTTGATGCTAATCCCAGCCCTCTAGCTCCTTCCTGAGAGGAGTTATAGCAGAGGATTCCAGAATCGGTCATTGGATGACACATTCTGGAATCCCCTTCCAGAAAGTGTCATTGAAACTTAAACGTGGAGTTAGACACTTGAAAGTACCACCGTTACACTTGCAAGGCCCTCAGCTTTCATTTGAAGCCAATCCCACACTTCTACCTCCTTCCTGAGAGGAGTTACAGAGGATTCCAGAATTGGTCATTGAATGACGAAATCTGGAATCCCCTTCCAGATTGCGTTTCTGAAGCTCAGGGTGTTTGGATCAGCCCAAAAACACCCAAAACAGACAGTCACTGCCCCAAGAGACACGTGTGCGGGTTCGTTGCCAGTCCCCGAAGGGTTCCAAATTTCATGGTGGAAATTGACCGAACTGACCCTCAGGACACCCAAGGCTCATCCCCACGGGTCCAACCATACACATTATGGGGTGATTCATGAGGTCAAATTTTTCTGCTAGGGTTACAGAGACGACACCACAACCCACCTGTCAGGCACCCCCCAGTGAGACACATATCCAACTTTCATAACCCTAGCCCTCATTGTTTGGGATTGTTAGGGTTACAGTTAGGGAGTAGGGTTACCGAGTTAGGGTTACACATAGGGTTGACCATAAAACCCTTAACATTGAAGTTACACACTTGAAATTACCACCATTACACTCACAGGACCCTCAGCTTTCATTTGAAGCCAGTCCCACGCCTCTAGCTCCTTCCTGAGAGGAGTTATAGCAGATTCCAGAATCGGTCATTTGATGTCTAAATCTGGAATCCCCTTCCAGAAAATGACATCGATTTTTAAGAAGTGACTTGAGACTTGACACTGCAACCATTACACTGCTGAGGTCCTAAGCTTTCATTTGATGCTAATCCCAGCCATCTAGCTCCTTCCTGAGAGGAGTTATCATTGCTTGACCGAATCTGGAATCCCAATCTGGAATCTGGAATCTGGAATCTGGAATCTGGAATCCCAATCTGGAATCTGGAATCTGGAATCTGGAATCCCAATCTGGAATCTGGAATCTGGAATCTGGAATCTGGAATCCCCTTCCAGATTGCATCTTTGAAGCTCAAAGTGTTTGGATCAGCCCAAAAACACCCAAAACAGACAGTCACCACCCCAACAGTTGTGTGTTTGGGGTTGTTGCCACTCCCCAAGGGGTCGCAAAATTCATGGTGGAAATTGACCCAACTGACCCTCAGGACACATAAGGCTCATCCCCCTGTATCCCACCATACAGTCTATGGTCTGATTCATGAGGTGAAATTTTTATGCAGGTTTACAGAGATGACATCATACCACACCTGTCAGGGACCCCCCCAGCTTTCATTTGAAGTAAATCCCACACCTCTAGCTCTTTCCTGAGCTCAGTTACAGCACCTTCCAGAATCGGTCAAGGCTTGACCAATCTGGAATCCCTATTCAAAATCTACAGTGTTGTAGTTGGACACTTGAAACCACTTCCATTGCACTGCTGAGGCCCTCAGCTTTCATTTGAAGTCATTGCCAGAGCTCTCGGTCCTTCCTGAGCGGAGTTGGAGCTCGTTTTCAGAATGTTCAGTTCCGGAAACGGAATCTTCAGTTCCGGAAACGGAATCTTCAGTTCTGGAAACGGAATCTTCAGTTCTGGAATCTTTGGTAGAAAGGTCCTAGGCACTCAGAAACGGTGGCCAAGGGAGCCCGAGTCCCCTAACAGCAGTTTAAACCAACTCCCAGCTCTCTAGCATGTTCCTACGGCTCACAGTGGTAGATTGAACCAATTGTGGAACTATATTCCAGAAAACGACAGACAAATTGCTCCCCCTAGTGGTAAAATGGTGGTACTGCAACAAAAAAAAATAGGTGCTAGAGAGTCAAAAGACACATCACCGGACTGTAAAAAATCCCCCGAATTCACCTAGACGTCCTGTTTTTGTCTAGGACCCATGGTTAGGGAAATAAATGCCACATACACTTTCCGGGTATAAAATGGCAATGCCAGATATGTTGTAGAGCTCGCCGAGGCGATTCCAACGGTCCTACTCCCGTCGCTCAGAGACCCTCAGAACAAGACATGGAATCCCCTAATTAGGGTTAGGGTTAGGTTAGGGTTAGGGTTTAGGGTTAGGGTTAGGGTTAGGTTAGGGTTAGGGTTAGGGTTAGGTTAGGGTTAGGGTTAGGTTAGGGTTAGGTTAGGGTTAGGTTAGGGTTAGGTTAGGGTTAGGGTTAGGGTTAGGTTAGGGTTAGGGTTAGGGTTAGGTTAGGGTTAGGGTTAGGGTTAGGGTTAGGGTTAGGGTTAGGGTTAGGTTAGGTTAGGGTTAGGGTTAGGGTTAGGGTTAGGTTAGGGTTAGGGTTAGGGTTAGGGTTAGGTTAGGGTTAGGGTTAGGGTTAGGGTTAGGGTTAGGGTTAGGGTTAGGGTTAGGGTTAGGGTTAGGGTTAGGGTTAGGGTTAGGGTTAGGGTTAGGGTTAGGGTTTAGGGTTAGGGTTAGGGTTAGGGTTAGGGTTAGGGTTAGGGCAAGTTAGGGTTAGGGTTAGGGTTAGGGTTAGGGTTAGGGTTAGGGTTAGGGTTAGGGTTAGGGTTAGGGTTAGGGTTAGGGTTAGGGTTAGGGTTAGGGTTAGGGTTAGGTTAGGTAATAGGGGTAAATGGGGTCCTGAGTCATTGACTCAAGCTCCAATAACTTTGTAACCCTAAGTGCTTGAGACTTGAGACTTGAGCCATGCGTAGAGGGTGACGAGCCGGTCCGGGTGGTAGGGGTAGGGTTAGGGTTTCTGGAAGTTTGGGTCAAAAGTTGGTCAAAGTGACATTCTGGAACGAGGGTTGTGTCAGGGCTAGGGTTGTGAGTGCGTGGTGTGAAAATCAGGACTGTGGGCCTTTGTTTGGCTGAGTTACAGAGTCATGTTCCCGGAGCCCCATAGGAGTCAATGTAAGTGTTAGGGTTTCCAGTAGGTAATAGGGATCATTAAGAACCCAGTTAATAACTGCTCGTGTAATAACTTTGTAACCCTAAGTGTGAGAGACTTGAGACTTGAGCCATGCGTAGAGGGTGACGAGCCGGTCCGGGTGGTAGGGTTAGGGTTAGGGTTTCTTGAAGTTTTGGTCAAAAGTTGGTCAATGTGACATTCTGGAAGTAGGGTTGTGTCAAGGCTAGGGTTGTGAGTGCGTGGTGTGAAAATCAGGACTGTGGGCCTTTGTTTGGCTGAGTTACAGAGTCATGTTCCCGGAGCCCCATAGGAGTCAATGTAAGTGTTAGGTTAAGGGGTAAATGTGGTAATCGGGTTAGGTTAGGGTTAGGGTTAGGGTTAGGGTTAGGGTATAGGGATAAAAACCACTCAAAGTGCCTCTTTTTTGCTTTGAGATTGAATGACTTTTTATAGGAACAACTGACATGAATGGTTGAGACATCTATGGATAGGTCTGGACAAGATCTATCCATACATATGTGAACCATGTTGGTGTGATGTAAGGGGGAGGAGTTATTCCCAAAAAAGGCACTTTGAAGTGAGTCTTTTGTTAATAACTTTGGAACCCTAAGTGTGAGAGACTTGAGACTTGAGCCATGCGTAGAGGGTGACGAGCCGGTCCGGGTGGTAGGGTTAGGGTTAGGGTTTCTTGAAGTTTTGGTCAAAAGTTGGTCAATGTGACATTCTGGAAGTAGGGTTGTGTCAAGGCTAGGGTTGTGAGTGCGTGGTGTGAAAATCAGGACTGTGGGCCTTTGTTTGGCTGAGTTACAGAGTCATGTTCCCGGAGCCCCATAGGAGTCAATGTAAGTGTTAGGGTTTCCAGTAGGTAATAGGGGTAAATGGGGTCCTGAGTCATTGACTCAAGCTCCAATAACTTTGTAACCCTAAGTGCTTGAGACTTGAGACTTGAGCCATGCGTAGAGGGTGACGAGCCGGTCCGGGTGGTAGGGGTAGGGTTAGGGTTTCTGGAAGTTTGGGTCAAAAGTTGGTCAAAGTGACATTCTGGAACGAGGGTTGTGTCAGGGCTAGGGTTGTGAGTGCGTGGTGTGAAAATCAGGACTGTGGGCCTTTGTTTGGCTGAGTTACAGAGTCATGTTCCCGGAGCCCCATAGGAGTCAATGTAAGTGTTAGGGTTTCCAGTAGGTAATAGGGATCATTAAGAACCCAGTTAATAACTGCTCGTGTAATAACTTTGTAACCCTAAGTGTGAGAGACTTGAGACTTGAGCCATGCGTAGAGGGTGACGAGCCGGTCCGGGTGGTAGGGTTAGGGTTAGGGTTTCTTGAAGTTTTGGTCAAAAGTTGGTCAATGTGACATTCTGGAAGTAGGGTTGTGTCAAGGCTAGGGTTGTGAGTGCGTGGTGTGAAAATCAGGACTGTGGGCCTTTGTTTGGCTGAGTTACAGAGTCATGTTCCCGGAGCCCCATAGGAGTCAATGTAAGTGTTAGGTTAAGGGGTAAATGTGGTAATCGGGTTAGGTTAGGGTTAGGGTTAGGGTTAGGGTTAGGGTTAGGTTAGGGTTAGGGTTAGGGTTAGGGTTAGGGTTAGGGTTAGGGTTAGGGTTAGGGTTAGGGTTAGGTAAGGGTTAGGGTTAGGTTAGGGTTAGGTTAGGGTTAGGTTAGGGTTAGGTTAGGGTTAGGGTTAGGGTTAGGTTAGGGTTAGGGTTAGGGTTAGGGTTAGGTTAGGGTTAGGGTTAGGTTAGGGTTAGGGTTAGGGTTAGGGTTAGGGTTAGGGTTAGGGTTAGGGTTAGGGTTAGGGTTAGGTTAGGGTTAGGGTTAGGGTTAGGGTTAGGGTTAGGGTTAGGTTAGGGTTAGGGTTAGGGTTAGGGTTAGGGTAAGGGTTAAGGGTTAGGGTTAGGGTTAGGGTTAGGGTTAGGGTTAGGGTTAGGGTTAGGGTTAGGGTTAGGGTTAGGTTAGGGTTAGGGTTAGGGTTAGGGTTAGGGTTAGGGTTAGGGTTAGGGTTAGGGTTAGGGTTAGGTTAGGGTTAGGGTTAGGGTTAGGGTTAGGTTAGGGTTAGGGTTAGGGTTAGGGTTAGGGTTAGGGTTAGGGTTAGGTTAGGGTTAGGGTTAGGTTAGGTTAGGTTAGGTTAGGGTTAGGGTTAGGGTTAGGGTTAGGGTTAGGTTAGGGTTAGGGTTAGGGTTAGGGTTAGGGTTAGGGTTAGGGTTAGGGTTAGGGTTAGGTTAGGGTTAGGGTTAGGGTTAGGGTTAGGTTAGGGTTAGGGTTAGGGTTAGGGTTAGGGTTAGGTTAGGGTTAGGGTTAGGGTTAGGGTTAGGGTTAGGGTTAGGGTTAGGGTTAGGGTTAGGGTTAGGTTAGGGTTAGGTTAGGGTTAGGTTAGGGTTAGGGTTAGGGTTAGGGTTAGGGTTAGGGTTAGGGTTAGGGTTAGGGTTAGGGTTAGGGTTAGGGTTAGGGTTAGGGTTAGGGTTAGGGTTAGGGTTAGGGTTAGGGTTAGGGTTAGGGTTAGGGTTAGGGTTAGGGTTAGGGTTAGGGTTAGGGTTAGGGTTAGGGTTAGGGTTAGGGTTAGGGTTAGGGTTAGGGTTAGGGTTAGGGTTAGGGTTAGGGTTAGGGTTAGGGTTAGGGTTAGGGTTAGGGTTAGGGTTAGGGTTAGGGTTAGGGTTAGGGTTAGGGTTAGGGTTAGGGTTAGGGTTAGGGTTAGGGTTAGGGTTAGGGTTAGGGTTAGGGTTAGGGTTAGGGTTAGGGTTAGGGTTAGGGTTAGGGTTAGGGTTAGGGTTAGGGTTAGGGTTAGGGTTAGGGTTAGGGTTAGGGTTAGGGTTAGGGTTAGGGTTAGGGTTAGGGTTAGGGTTAGGGTTAGGGTTAGGGTTAGGGTTAGGGTTAGGGTTAGGGTTAGGGTTAGGGTTAGGGTTAGGGTTAGGGTTAGGGTTAGGGTTAGGGTTAGGGTTAGGGTTAGGGTTAGGGTTAGGGTTAGGGTTAGGGTTAGGTTAGGGTTAGGGTTAGGGTTAGGGTTAGGGTTAGGGTTAGGGTTAGGGTTAGGGTTAGGGTTAGGGTTAGGTTAGGGTTAGGGTTAGGGTTAGGGTTAGGGTTAGGGTTAGGGTTAGGGTTAGGGTAGGGTTAGGGTTAGGGTTAGGGTTAGGGTTAGGGTTAGGGTTAGGGTTAGGGTTAGGGTTAGGGTTAGGGTTAGGGTTAGGGTTAGGGTTAGGGTTAGGTTAGGGTTAGGGTTAGGGTTAGGGTTAGGGTTAGGGTTAGGGTTAGGGTTAGGGTTAGGGTTAGGGTTAGGGTTAGGGTTAGGGTTAGGGTTAGGGTTAGGGTTAGGGTTAGGGTTAGGGTTAGGGTTAGGGTTAGGGTTAGGGTTAGGGTTAGGGTTAGGGTTAGGGTTAGGGTTAGGGTTAGGGTTAGGGTTAGGGTTAGGGTTAGGGTTAGGGTTAGGTTAGGGTTAGGGTTAGGGTTAGGGTTAGGGTTAGGGTTAGGGTTAGGGTTAGGGTTAGGGTTAGGGTTAGGTTAGGGTTAGGGTTAGGGTTAGGGTTAGGGTTAGGGTTAGGGTTAGGGTTAGGGTTAGGGTTAGGGTTAGGGTTAGGGTTAGGTTAGGGTTAGGGTTAGGGTTAGGTTAGGGTTAGGGTTAGGGTTAGGGTTAGGGTTAGGTTAGGGTTAGGGTTAGGGTTAGGGTTAGGGTTAGGGTTAGGGTTAGGGTTAGGGTTAGGGTTAGGGTTAGGGTTAGGTTAGGGTTAGGGTTAGGGTTAGGGTTAGGGTTAGGGTTAGGGTTAGGGTTAGGGTTAGGGTTAGGGTTAGGGTTAGGGTTAGGGTTAGGGTTAGGGTTAGGGTTAGGGTTAGGGTTAGGGTTAGGGTTAGGTTAGGGTTAGGGTTAGGGTTAGGGTTAGGGTTAGGGTTAGGGTTAGGGTTAGGGTTAGGGTTAGGGTTAGGGTTAGGGTTAGGGTTAGGTTAGGGTTAGGGTTAGGGTTAGGGTTAGGGTTAGGGTTAGGGTTAGGGTTAGGGTTAGGGTTAGGGTTAGGGTTAGGGTTAGGGTTAGGGTTAGGTTAGGGTTAGGGTTAGGGTTAGGGTTAGGGTTAGGGTTAGGTTAGGGTTAGGGTTAGGGTTAGGTTAGGGTTAGGGTTAGGGTTAGGGTTAGGGTTAGGTTAGGGTTAGGGTTAGGGTTAGGGTTAGGTTAGGGTTAGGGTTAGGGTTAGGGTTAGGGTTAGGGTTAGGTTAGGGTTAGGTTAGGGTTAGGGTTAGGTTAGGGTTAGGGTTAGGGTTAGGTTAGGTTAGGGTTAGGGTTAGGTTAGGGTTAGGGTTAGGTTAGGGTTAGGGTTAGGGTTAGGTTAGGGTTAGGGTTAGGGTTAGGGTTAGGGTTAGGGTTAGGGTTAGGGTTAGGGTTAGGGTTAGGGTTAGGGTTAGGGTTAGGGTTAGGGTTAGGGTTAGGTTAGGGTTAGGGTTAGGGTTAGGGTTAGGGTTAGGTTAGGGTTAGGGTTAGGGTTAGGGTTAGGGTTAGGGTTAGGGTTAGGGTTAGGGTTAGGGTTAGGGTTAGGGTTAGGGTTAGGGTTAGGGTTAGGGTTAGGGTTAGGGTTAGGGTTAGGGTTAGGGTTAGGGTTAGGGTTAGGGTTAGGGTTAGGGTTAGGGTTAGGGTTAGGGTTAGGGTTAGGGTTAGGGTTAGGGTTAGGGTTAGGGTTAGGGTTAGGGTTAGGGTTAGGGTTAGGGTTAGGGTTAGGGTTAGGGTTAGGGTTAGGGTTAGGGTTAGGGTTAGGGTTAGGGTTAGGGTTAGGGTTAGGGTTAGGGTTAGGGTTAGGGTTAGGGTTAGGGTTAGGGTTAGGGTTAGGGTTAGGGTTAGGGTTAGGGTTAGGGTTAGGGTTAGGGTTAGGGTTAGGTTAGGGTTAGGGTTAGGGTTAGGGTTAGGGTTAGGGTTAGGGTTAGGGTTAGGGTTAGGGTTAGGGTTAGGGTTAGGGTTAGGGTTAGGGTTAGGGTTAGGGTTAGGGTTAGGGTTAGGGTTAGGGTTAGGGTTAGGGTTAGGGTTAGGGTTAGGGTTAGGGTTAGGGTTAGGGTTAGGGTTAGGGTTAGGGTAGGTTAGGGTTAGGGTTAGGGTTAGGGTTAGGGTTAGGGTTAGGGTTAGGGTTAGGGTTAGGGTTAGGGTTAGGGTTAGGGTTAGGGTTAGGGTTAGGGTTAGGGTTAGGGTTAGGGTTAGGGTTAGGTTAGGGTTAGGGTTAGGGTTAGGGTTAGGGTTAGGGTTAGGGTTAGGGTTAGGGTTAGGGTTAGGGTTAGGGTTAGGGTTAGGGTTAGGGTTAGGGTTAGGGTTAGGGTTAGGGTTAGGGTTAGGGTTAGGGTTAGGGTAGGGTTAGGGTTAGGGTTAGGGTTAGGGTTAGGGTTAGGGTTAGGGTTAGGGTTAGGGTTAGGGTTAGGGTTAGGGTTAGGGTTAGGGTTAGGTTAGGGTTAGGGTTAGGGTTAGGGTTAGGGTTAGGGTTAGGGTTAGGGTTAGGGTTAGGGTTAGGTTAGGGTTAGGGTTAGGGTTAGGGTTAGGGTTAGGGTTAGGGTTAGGGTTAGGGTTAGGGTTAGGGTTAGGGTTAGGGTTAGGGTTAGGGTTAGGGTTAGGGTTAGGGTTAGGGTTAGGGTTAGGGTTAGGGTTAGGGTTAGGGTAGGGTTAGGGTTAGGGTTAGGGTTAGGGTTAGGGTTAGGGTTAGGGTAGGGTTAGGGTTAGGGTTAGGGTTAGGGTTAGGGTTTAGGGTTAGGGTTAGGGTTAGGGTTAGGGTTAGGGTTAGGGTTAGGGTTAGGGTTAGGGTTAGGGTTAGGGTTAGGGTTAGGGTTAGGGTTAGGGTTAGGGTTAGGGTTAGGGTTAGGGTTAGGGTTAGGGTTAGGGTTAGGGTTAGGGTTAGGGTTAGGGTTAGGGTTAGGGTTAGGGTTAGGGTTAGGGTTAGGGTTAGGGTTAGGGTTAGGGTTAGGGTTAGGGTTAGGGTTAGGGTTAGGGTTAGGGTTAGGTTAGGGTTAGGGTTAGGGTTAGGGTTAGGGTTAGGTTAGGGTTAGGGTTAGGGTTAGGGTTAGGGTTAGGGTTAGGTTAGGGTTAGGGTTAGGGTTAGGGTTAGGGTTAGGGTTAGGGTTAGGGTTAGGGTTAGGGTTAGGGTTAGGGTTAGGGTTAGGGTTAGGGTTAGGGTTAGGGTTAGGGTTAGGGTTAGGGTTAGG